>NC_092714.1:222635211-222943948 GCF_047496885.1 Scyliorhinus torazame | reverse complement strand
ACCACATCCATTGGCTCCCCATTATCTACCGCACAGGTAATGTCCTTAAAATATTCCACTAAATTAGTTCGGCACGACCTGCCCTTTATGAACCCATGCTGCATCTGTCCAATGGGACAATTTCCGTCCAGATGCCTTGCTATTTCTTCCTTGATGATAGATCCCAGCATCTTCCCTACTACCAAAGTTAAGCTCACTGGCCTATAATTACCCGCTTTCTGCCTACCTCCTTTTTTAAACAGTGGTGTCACGTTTGCTAATTTCCAATCTGCCGTGATCACCCCAGAGTCTAATGAATTTTGGTAAATTATCACGAGTGCATTTGCAATTTCCCATGCCATCACTTTTAGCACTCTGGGATGCATTCCATCAGGGCCAGGAGACCTGTCTACCTTTAGCCCCATTAGCTTGCCCATCACTACCTCCTCAGTGATAACAATCATCTCAAGGTCCTCACCTGTCATAGTCTAATTCCCATCAGTCACTGGCATGTTATTTGTGTCTTCCACTGTGAAGACCGACCCAAAAATCCTGTTCAGTTCCTCAGCCATTTCCTCATCTCCCATTATTAAATCTCCCTTCTCATCCTCTAAAAGACCAATATTTACCTAAGCCACTCTTTTTATTTTTATATATTTGTAGAAACCTTTACTATCTGTTTTTCTATTCTGAGCAAGTTTACTCTCACAATCTATCTTACTCTTCTTTATAGCTTTTTTAGTAGCTTTCTAAAGATTTCCCAGTCCTCCAGTCTCCCACTAATCTTTGCCACTTTCTATGCTTTTTCCTTCAATTTGATAATCTCCCTTATTTCCTTAGATATCCACAGTCAATTTTCACTCTTTCTACCGTCCTTCCTTTTTGTTGGTATAAACCTTTACTGAGCACTGTGAAAAATCACTTGGAAGGTTCTCCACTGTTCCTCAACTGTTTCACCATAAAGTCTTTGCTCGCAGTCTACCTTAGCTAGCTCTTCTCTCATCCATTGTAATCTCCTTTGTTCAAGCACAAAACACTAGTGTTTGATTTTACCTTCTCACCTTCCATCTGTATTTTAAATTCTGCCATATTGTGATCGCTCCTTCCGAGAGGATCCCTAACTATGAGATCATTAATCAATCCTGTCTCATTACACAGGACCAGATCTAGGACCACTTGTTCCATTACATACTGTTCTAGGAAACTATCGCAGATACATTCTATAAACTCCTCCTCAAGGCTGCCTTGACCGACCTGATTAAACCAATCGACATGTAGATTAAAATCCCCCATGATAACTGCTGTGCCATTTCTACATGCATCAGTTATTTCTTTGTTTATTGCCTGCCCCACTATAATGTTACTATTTGGTGGCCGATAGACTACTCCTATCAGTGACTTTTTTGCCTTACTATTCCTGATTTCCACCCAAATGGATCCAACCTTATCCTCCATAGCACCGATGTCATCCCTTACTATTGCCCGGATGTCATCCTTAAATAACAGAGCTACACCACCTCCCTTACCATCCACTCTGTCCTTCCGAATAGTTTGATACTCTTGGATATTTAACTCCCAGTCGTGACCATCCTTCAACCATGTTTCAGTAATGGCCACTAAATCATAGTCATTCACGATGATTCGTGCCATGAACTCATTTCCTTATTCCAAATACTATGAGCATTTAGGTAAAGTACACTTTTGTTGGCTTTTATACCTCTGTTTTGAATCTTAACACCTTGATCAGTAACCTCTCCTAAGTTATTTTTCCTCTTTACTTTTCTCCTAATTTTCTTTGTCGTTGAACCCATATCTTCATGTAACAACCTGCTGCGTCGCTTTCCATTTATGTTTTTACTTCCCGTTTTATTCCTTTTAGTATTACTGGGCCTATTCACTGAGCTCCCCTCATTCACTGTCCTTATACTGTCGCCCTTTTTGATTTTTGACTATGGCTTCTCTGCCTTACACTTTCCCCCCTACTGCCTTTTGTTTCTGTCCCTGTTTTACTACCTTCCGACTTCCTGCATTGGTTCCCATCCCCCTGCCACATTATCAGAACAGAATTTTCCATTATGCTATTTGCTGGAGTAGTCATGAAAAAGAGCGGGCGGGATTCTCCATTGGCTGATGCCAAAATCACAGAGAATCGGTTCCGATGCCAAAATCGTGGTGGGCGGCGACTTGACGCCAAATCACAATTCTCCATCACCTCGACAGCGGCGTTAATGCGGTCCGGAACACACGTACAGTGAACACGGATGGCATGTCATTAATGGGTCCACCCCGCACCTCACCCTCCGCCATACCACCCCCCCCAATTAGAAAATGCTGTCAAGATCTGCCATGCTAGTGAGCTAGCTGCACAGTAGATTAGTACACTTAACCTGCAACATTTTGGCGCCAATTGGGCAGAAGACGCCAGCGCCATAAGCACTGTGACGCAGTCAAAAACGTGGTCTCAGCGTGGGTGTCCATTTTGAGCACACCGTGATGCAGTCAAAAAGGAACGTTGTCTCAGTGCCGGTGGCCATTTTGAACGTACCGTGACACAGTCGAAAAAGAAACGTGGTCTCAGTGTGAGAGGCCGGCCGGATCCGCGATTTTGTGCCAGCAATGTGACAATCGGCATTTTACACGACGATGTCCTGCACTTGGAAAGACCTGTTACAAGTGTGGCAGAATGGGTCACTTCACCAGTGATGTCCCTCACGTCCAACAGATGATCAAACAGCGCCAATTAGTGTGGATAATATGCATCGACGACCTGGCTGCTGTGAACATGATTTCGACGAAAGACACGGATAAACCAACCTGCCAAAGCGGCAAATATTTCCTCACCATTTACAACCACAGTGATGCGGATATGAAGACCAGAGACGATAGAAGGACGATTCCGTTGCTGGTTAATGCATGCTAATCAAATGCTAATCACGGGAGCGAGGGCCAATCTGATCACTTTGCCAGCGTTGAAACAACTGAAAATCAAACCAAAATGGTCCGAAGAACAGTGCTACTGAAGGACGATAATGACCATCAAATCACAATGTTAGGAGCATGTGAGCTTGCAATAACTGTCAAGGACAGAACGTGCATGATCACATTTTCCATAGTGGAGGCAGAGCGTGAATCACTTATAGGAGTGGAAGCGTGTGAAGAGCTTGGGCTCGTTACGCATAGCACTCCGCTAACATGCATCCGTAGAATCCATCATAAAGGACTTTCCGGAGGCATTTCAAGGCTTTGTCACGCTGCCTTTTACGTACCGCATCCAGTTGAAGGAGAATGCTAAGCCAGTCATGCACACGGCGAGACGTGTACCTGCTCCGCTGAAGGACAAACTGAAGGTCGGGTTACACAGGAGTCATCCGGCGTATCGAGGAACCTATCGACTGGGTTAACTCTATTGTGTGTGTTAAAAAGAGGAACAGCAACTTGAGGATATGCATGGACCCCGAAGACTTGAACTTTAACATCAAATGAGAGCATTACCCAATTCCGGAGAGAGAAGAAATAACGTGCGAGAAGGCTGGAGCGATGTTGGACATCAGCAAGTTGGACATGTCACAAGGCTTCTGGCAGCTGAAGCTGGACAAAGCGAGCACCAGGCTGTGCATGTTTAACAAACCCTTTGGCGCTACTGCTTCCTGAGAATGCCTTTCGGCATAATTTCGGCATCTGAAATCTTCCATCGTGCCATGGAGCACATAGTTGAGAGGTTACCAGGCGCCCCTGTTTATGCCGATGATATCATAATCTGGGGGTCCACAGGCAAGGAGCAGGATAAAAGGCTTCTCAGAGTCCTACAGTGGGTAAAATAAATGGCCTCAAGCTCAATAAAACAAAATGTCAAATCGGGGTAGATACCATCACCTTTTTATGGGACAGGCTCTCGGCACAAGGGGAGCAACCAGATAATGGAAAGATAAAGGCCATTCTGACAATGCCACACCACACAGACAAAATAGCCATTTTACGCATACTAGGGTTGATCAAATTTGTTGGCAAGTTTATTCCGAACCTGGCCTCCAAAACGTCCGAACTGCGAGACTCAATAAAAAAGGATGTAGTGTTTCAATGGAATCCCAAATATGAGCAGGAGTGGCAAGCATTGCGCCAGTCTTTGCGTTCTTTGACCTGGCGAAAAAGACAAAGATTTTGACCGATGCGTCTCAGGATGGCCGAGGAGTGGTATTGCTGCAGCAGGGTGCAGATGACAGCTGGCAGCCAGGGGCATACGTGTCCAGGGCGATGTCCGAAACAGAGCGCAGGTATGTGCAGGTTGAAAAAAAATGCCTTGGGTTAGTCACGGGTTTGGAAAAATTCCATGATTATGTTTATGTGCTTCTGAAGTTTCTGGTGGAGACGGACCACAGGCCACTTGTATCCATAGCGCAGAAGAATTTGTGCCAAATGTCCTCAAGAATCCAGAGCATGATGATGAAGCACCAGCGCTACGATTTTGACCTCATCTATACACCAGGCAAGCTCCTTACTGTCGCTGACACGCTTTCTCGAGCCACGAGCATCAAAGAGGTACATCTGGTTCAACGACATGTCATTCTCGTTGCTGCGTTGCTTCCGGTCTCCGATGAGAAGTCATGCCGAATAAAGGCAGAAACAACTAAGGACGTCGTCCTACAAAAGGTAATCCCATGTCTCCGAGAGGGATGGCCGAAGGATTCCTGCTCGGGTTACTGTCATGATATGCAGGCACACACACACACACACATAATGATATACAGACAAGCAGCTAATGGACACAGAGAACAGGACATGACCAATAAGCAGACAGGACACTCAGAGGCGGGATCTGACTAGAAAAGACACAAGGTACTCACACTCTGCCTATTTCCACAGATGAACATCTAGAGAGTCAGTCAAGGGTGTTATTACAATCTCACACCTCCACCACGTGGCTAAGAGCTAGTCTGGTTCAGTCAGACAGAGTAACCACACTTAAGTTAGAGAGAGTCGAACTCACAGAGTGCTAACTGTGCTATTAGTTCAATAAACCTGATTGAACTAACTTCAAGGTCTGTAGTATCTTTCCGATCTAAACTGCAACCAGTTGCAGCCAGTGTTAGACCAGCGTACCTAACATGACATGATACAGGGAGACTACTAATTTAAGGTGGCTTACCTCAGTCCGTTCCGTTCCGACCAGCAAATGTATCCCGGCACCATGGAGAAGATTCAAGCTCCTCACCAGCTCAGGACCTCCGGCAATCTCAGTGCCAACTGGCGGCTATTCAAGCAAAAGTTTCTGCTGTACATCGAAGCCTCAGATCTCGAGGGTGCGCCTGATGCAAGAGAAATCGCGCTTCTCCGCTCAACAGCGGGTGATCAAGCCATCGAACTCTTCAACTCGCTTAACTTCACCGAAGGCCAGGACAAGACAAAGTTTCAGACCATCCTGGACAAGTTCGATAGTAACTGTGAATTGGACACCAATGAAATCTTCGAGCGCTACATATTCAAACAACGTCTTCAAGGTAAAGATGTATCTTTCAATGCCTTCCTAACTAGCCTCCGCCTGCTGGCGCCGTCCTGCAACTTTGGTGATATTTTCTCGATTTTCTGACCAACAGACCACAATCAGTAAGAATGAACAACAACACCTCCTCCACAATAGTCCTCAACACCCGGGCCCCGCAAGGCTGCGTACTTAGCCCCTACTCTACTCCCTGTAAACACACGACTGCGTGGCAAAACTTGGTTCCAACTCCATCTACAAGTGTGCTGATGATATGACCATAGTGGGCCGGATCTCGAATAACGACGAGTCCGAATACAGGTGGGAGATAGAGAACCTAGTGGAGTGGTGCAGCGACAATTATCTCTCCCTCAATGCCAGCAAAACTAAAGAGCTGGTCATTGACTTCAGGAAGCAAAGTACTGTACACACCCCTGTCAGCATCAAGGGGGCCGAGGTGGAGATGGTTAGCAGTTTCAAATTCCTAGGGGTGCACATCTCCAAAAATCTGTCCTGGTCCACCCACGTCGACGCTACCACCAAGAAAGCACAACAGCGCCTATACGTCCTCAGGAAACTAAGGAAATTCGGCATGTCCACATTAACCCTTACCAACTTTTACAGATGCACCACAGAAAGCATCCTATCGGACTGCATCACAGCCTGGTATGGCAACTGCTCGGCCCAGGACTGCAAGAAACTTCAGAGAGTCGTGAACACCGCCCAGTCCATCACACGAACCTGCCTCCCATCCATTGACTCCATCTACACCTCCCGCTGCCTGGGGAAAGTGGGCAGCATAATCAAAGATCCCTCCCACCCGGCTTACTCACTCTTCCAACTTCTTCCATCTGGCAGGAGATACAGAAGTCTGAGAACACACACAGACAGACTCAAAAACAGCTTCTTCCCCACTGTCACCAGACTCCTAAATGACCCTCTTATGGACTGACCTTATTAACACTACACCCTGTATGCTTCATCCGATGTCAGTGCTTATGTAGTTACATTGTATATGTTGTGTTGCCCTATTATGTATTTTGTTTTCTTCCCTTTTCTTCCCATGTACTTAATGATCTGTTGAGCTGCTCGCAGAAAAATACTTTTCACTGTACCTCGGTACACGAGACAATAAACAAATCCAATCCAATCCAATATTGCTGATTCCATGATCAGAGACCAAATCATGTTTGCAGGTCACTCTGATCCTCTGAGAAAGCAGCTCTTAAAAATCAAGCATATGACGCTGCCTGTCACGGTTGAAACATGTACAGTGCATGAGCACACAAAAAATCGGTATTCCCAATACAAATCGGCTGAAAATGAGAAGCTTGCCTCCCATGAGGCAGAGAGTGTGCAGGCCATCTCCAAATGCAGCGCCTCAGCATTGAAGACAGTGGCCATTTCGCGCACTTTTCCCGGAACCCCACGCATGCGCGATGCAAACGGGATAACGAAGCGGCCGACACCCACTAGGTGCGCAGGTGCAGACGTCTGCAGACCGCACTGTGCATGTGCAACAACGTACATCACGTCACGACATCGATGTCATGATGTGCCCGAACTGTGGCAATGCCCACTTAAAGGGACACTGCCCTGCAAGAGGCAGGCGATGTTTAAACTGTCAGAGGCCAGCGCTCCAAATTCCGACAATGGCGTGTCCAGAATGTGCAACAACAATTACAGGATTCTGATCCTGGCAGTACAACGGATCCAGAGGACGAGTGCCTGGAGTCCGCCTACCGAGTGGGCATCATTACCACATGTGCACATGCCACACCTAACTCATCTCGCATTCAGTCCTTCCTCGCTGTGGATTTGGAGGGCGAATGGCATGCGATGATGCAGGTCAACCGCTGCTCCATCCTATTCAAGCTGGACACAGGTTCTTCTGCCAACCTCCTCTCACAGGCAGACTTCAAATGCATCAAGAAGTCCCCCAAGGTCCTTCCAGCAGCCTGCCAGCTCCTGGACTATAATGGTATTGCCATCACAGCATTGGGGTCCTGCCATCTACTTGTCTCCAACCAGAGCACCCATGCAAGGCTAAGATTTGAAATTGTCAAGCCGGACAGGGCATCCCTACTGGGCGCGCATGCCTGCAAAAAGCTAAACCTGGTGCAGCGGATTTATTCAACGACATCCTCCAATGTGGATCTTCAGGCCGGCATTGACGACATCCTTGATCAGTATCCAGATGTGTTTGACGGGATGGGCACTTTGCCATATCGGTACAAGATCCTACTGCGATCTGATGCCAAGCCAGTGGTCCATGCACCACGCCGGGTCCCGGCTCCACTGAAGGGGCGCCTGAAGGAACAGCTCAAGAAGCTGCAGCAGCAGAGGATCATTTCCAGGGTAACCGAACCGACTGACTGGGTCAGCTCGATGGTGGTGGTTAAAAAACCCTCTGGAGACCTGCGCATCTGCATTGATCCCAAGGATCTCAACCAGAATATAATGCGTGAACACTACCCCATCCCGAAGCGGGAGGAACCCACCAGTGAACTGGCACATGCAAGGTTTTACACAAAGTTAGATGCTTCACATGGATTCTGGCAAATCCAGCTGGATGAGTCTCCAGAGCTTGGTGCTCCGTTAAATCCATGAGGGCCACCTGGGTGTGGAAAAGTGCAGACACAGAGCCAGGCAGTCTGTCTAATGGCCCGGGATCAGCCAGGACATTGCGAACATGGTCTTTAACTGTGTGACTTGTCAATGTTTCCAGCCAGCGCAGAGTAAGGAGACACTTCAGCAGCATGACCTCGAAACCTCTCCGTGGTGCAAGGTTGGCATCGACCTTTTTCATGCAATTGGTCGTGATTACGTGTTAATCATTGATTACTTTTCTAACTACCCTGAAGTCGTGAAGCTCTCAGACCTCACATCTTGGACCGTCATCAAGGCCTGTAAGGAGACGTTCTCCAGGCATGGTATCCCACTCACTGTCATGAGTGACAATGGCCTGTGCTTCAGCAGCCATGAATGGTCTCTGTTTGCCCAGTCGTATCAGTTCAAACGCGTCACTTCCAGCCCACACTATCCGCAGTCAAACGGAAAAGTTGAGAAAGGGGTGCACATAGTGAAGCAGCTCATCTGCAAGGCCGTGGATTCAGCGTCTGACATTCACCTTGCGCTGCTTGTGTACAGGGCGACCCCACTGTCCACTGGCATGTCGCCGGCTCAACTCCTGATGAAGAGGGACCTGCGAACGACACGTCCAGCCATACACGTGCTGCAGAAGGTGCAGCAACTCCGAGACTGGCAAAAGCAGGGCTATGACGCTCATGCCACCGATTTGCCCGTGTTATCCCCTTCAGACACTGTTCGGGTCAAGATCCCTGATGGAGGCTGGTCAGGTCCAGCTGTCGTTGTTCGACAGGCTGCCCCCCGCTCGTATGTTGTGCGTCTGGCTGATGGTTCTGTTGTGCGATGAAACAGACGGGCACTGCGCAAAGTTGCCTGCCCGCAACCACATTCTTCCCCGTTTCCTTATGTTGTTTTGCCACCTCCTGATACATCGACTCATGAGGCCACCAGTCAGGCTTCAATCCTGCCCATCAAGGAGCTGTTGTCCCCACCACCACCTCTCCGGCGGCCGACCAGGATCAGACACAAGCCACATAGATTGGACTTATGAACATTTGTTCTGTTTGCTATGTTCCGTGTTCTCGCATTAGACAGCTGTTTTCACATGTACATATGTTCACACCCACTGCATGTATATATGTTAATATGGCCTATTCTTGTAAATATGCTCACATATGTCATCCAAACATTAAAAAAAGGGGAAGATGTCATGATATGCAGGCACACACACACATATAATAATATCCAGACAAGCAGCTAATGGACACAGAGAACAGGACATGACTAATAAGCAGGCAGGACACTCAGGGGTGGGATCTGACTATAAAAGACACAAGGCACTCACACTCTGCCTCTTTCCATGGATGATCATCTAGTGAGTCAGTCAAGGGTGTTGTTACAATCTCACACCTCCACCACGTGGCTAAGAACTAGTCTGGTTCAGTCAGACAGAGTAACCACACTTAAGTTAGCAGAGAGTCGAACTCACAGAGAACTGTGCTAACTGTGCTATTAGTTCAATAAACCTGATTGAACTAACTTCAAGGTCTGGAGTATCTTTCTGATCTAAACTGCATCCAGTTGCAGCCAGTGTTAGACCAGTGTACCTCACACGACAGTTACTACAATGTTCGTGCAGAATTGAGTGAGGCAAATGGCCTTCTTCTGCAACAGCACAGGATTGTGATTCCCCATTTCTTGAGGCCTCTCATGCTGAAGAAGCTCCATGAAGGGTATCTGGGCATTAGGAAGTGCAAACACAGGACCAGAAATACAATTTATTGACCAGGCATCACCTAAGACTTTGGAGGCATGGTCGACCACTGTGACACGTGTCAAAAATTCCACTGCAAGCAAAGCAAAGAGCCGATGTACAGTGGTGAAATCATAGCAAGCCAGTGGCAGAAGGTGGGCATGGATCTTTTCCACTTCAATGGGAAAAACTACCTTTTAGTTATTGACAACTTCTCAAACTATCCGGAGGTAGCATCGTTGGCGAACGTGACTGCTAGGTCATACAACATGCTAAAAAGGCTTTTGCCCAGCATGGCATACCAAGCATTTTCTGTCTGACAATGGTCCCTGTCACTATGATTTTAGGTACATCACCTCAAGTCCTCCAAATCCCCAGTCAAACGGGAAGGCAGAAAAGTGTGTGCACATTGTAAAACAATTGCTAAAAAAGGCCATTGATAGCCAGGAAGCTTGTCTGGTGCTTCTAAGCTATTGGTTGGCGCCACTTGTCAATGGGCTGTCACCAGCACTGCTAGTGAATAGACAGCTGTGAACCATCCTGCCTTCCATTGCAACTCACCCTGTGGATCGAGGACTGGAGCGGAAACTGCTTTTTCAAAAGAGGAGGCAGAAAGGGTTCTACGATAGATTGAATAAAAAAAACAAGGAGCAGGAGTAAGCAATTCAGCCCTTCGAGCCTGCTCCGCCATTTAATACTATCATGGCTGATCTCATCTTGGCCTCAACTCCCCTTTCCAGCTCATTCTCCATAACTCTCCAACCCATTACTAATTAAAAATCTCTCTGCCTCGTCAAATTTACCCAATGTCCTGGCATCCACTACACTCTGGTCAATGAATTCCACAGATTGACGACCCCACTATACACGCCCAAAACGAGACTGATTTTTGGGCATTAAATCGCGCCCTATTACTTGAAGCAATATGTTCTGAGACCAACCAGAGCAGGCTATTCCAGATTTAGCATTGTGTAATGAGGAGGGATCAATTAATGACTTCATGGTTAAAGATATTCTAGGGACTGTGTTGTTTTTTTTGCCTCAGCAAGGAATGCTGTCGGTGCAGAAAGAGATCTGGGCACCATTTTTAAACGCCACACTGATTTCTTGACCCCCGCTTGGAGACCACACCGCAGCCTCCGTACTCTCACACTGTCCTAAATTACCTCTTAAGGGGTCCACAAACTCCCCTCACCCCACCTCATAAGGACAGGGCACCAATGGGCCCGATCCCTGGCACAGGCAATCTGGCACTCGGGCACCTTGGCAGTGACAGGGTGGCGTTTAAAGGTGCCTGGATGGCAGTGCCAAGCTGCCCAAGTGTCACCATGACTGCCAGGATACCACCCTGCCCAGAGCCCGACAACCCGGAGGCCTCCAATGCCTGGGAGACGGCCCAGGTGCCATTACACTTGGTCCATATTTGTGTGGACCATTGCTAAGCGGCACCATGGTGAGGTCTCCCAGGCAAGTCCGTTAGTTCCTGGGCCTCTGGAGAATCAGGTGCTGACATATTTAACTCGCATAAATATGTTAATCTGGATCTCGCCCAAGATCACAATGTCTCACGATATCTTTTTAGAGCTTGTTAGGCATTCCGGGTGTCACAAATCTTACGAGAGGCCGCTCGTGAGATTTAATGGCCTTGTCGAGTCACTGAGTCGAGCGCGATGAGGCTGTTCGATTGTGCCCACAATCTCCAAGGTATTCATTCAATTCTCCCTCAAGACTACCATTGCCAATTTGATGAATGCAGTCCATATGCACCTTAAAATCACCCATGATATGGTGTTATACTCGTAATGATTTCTGGATGCCATTACAAAATTGCAGGGGCAGGATTCTCTGTTGGCGAGATTCTCCATTCTATTGTTTGTGCACCCATGCCCACGGGTTTCCCAGCGGTGTGAGGTGGCCACAATGGGAAATCCCATTGTCAGGTGACCGGAATGGAGAATCCCGCAGACGGTGAGGACGCACCACTGAGGAACATATGGCTGGTGGGTCGGAGAATCCTGCAGCATTGGTCCTTATGAAAGGATGCAAATTAGCTGAATAGTATTCATTTAGTGTTTAGAAATGGGACTTCATATAGTCAAATAAGTCCATCAGAATAGTGCTTTGAAATAATAAGTACAGTGCCATGATATTGGCTCGAATGGCTAGAGAAGGAAATAACATCTATACATGTGCTATTGAAAGGAATATTTCTTTACGTCAGTGACTCCTTCACAATAAATGCATGCATCAGTAGAACATTAAGGGTTGGAATTATTGCCAAATATAAGATGTTAATTATTGTAATTGTGGTGGTGTATTACAGTTTTCATACAATATTAACTTGAATCCTATTATAGATCTTAAAGATCAGTATCTATGCTACTTCAGCCCACTCAGTAACCATTATAATAGTTAGATTACACTTGCATAGAATACATTTATTGATGTTCGGGTGCAGTAACAAAGTTGCAAGGGTTTTTGAGTGATGGATTTCATCCGAACAGCATAAACACACCTTGTGAGATACTGACAAAGTATTCAGGGATATTCAACCCTGCATTTTCTCGCTGCAGAAACAATAAAAGTAAAAATTGATGTAGGTCCGTAACATCCGCTCGGTTTAGTGACTTAAGTTGCTGGTCCGCCACACATGTGCGGCATGACAACCCGGAAGTGGTGGCATAAGGGTCGCGCGGCGTTCAAACTACTGGCTGACTTTATTTCCCCTGCTTCAAGCCCTGCGCTGCACTGGAACTGCTTAAGTGGGTTTTTACAGCATTTTATTTGTGCTTTTACTTCTTGGTCTAGCAGAGGCAGGGAGACATCGGGAGACAATTTGTTGGTAGGTTATTGTTTAGCATTTAGAAATATATTTAAAATGCAAGTAAAGTGAAAGGAAGCTATATATTTTTTAAACTTTGGTTTGTCACGAGGATGCTGATTCCATTAAAGGAACTATAATGCAGTGATCACTCGCTAATGGGTATGATTGTCTACCAAAGATATTCTGTGTTACTGGCCACGGGTTCTGTGGGTCCTTGTATGGCTGATGAGCCCAATCCGACAGCTGAATCTTCAATTGCTCACTTGGCAGGAGTTTCCAAAATGTGGAATTGGTCCTTGGACACTAGGTTCGCGGGTATTCCTTTCTCAGACTTCTTTTCCGCTCTTGCCGTTGGATGTTCTCGAAGAATTGTGTTCCTTCAGTCAGGAGGTTCCTCCAAGAAGATGTCTTCTGAGAAAAGGAAAGGACATTGACATCTATGTTCCATTTGTTGAGGTAAGCCTTCATGGTGCCTTTGAAGAGCTTCCTTTGTCCTTCTCTTGTTCAGATCCTTCCTTGAGCTGGATGAAGAAGACTTGCTTTGACAGTTGGGACTTTGCCATCCTCAGCATATGGGTGGCCCAGCGGAGGTGGTTTTGGATGATCATGGCCGTGATACTGGTGCTATTGACCTCTTCAAGGACACTAACATTAGCATGCCTGTCCTCCCAGATGATTCAGAACTAAAGTAATTTGGATTTTGCAATGTATTTTAAGCAGTGTTATTTAAGAGTCTCCTTACAAGCATCGGTGATTACTTCAAATGCTTTAACAAAGTTTAATGCCTTAGTTGACATATACACGCCGCCTGTAAACTAATGTGAACTATCTCTCTGACAGGAATTGCAGTGAATCAATTATCCACCCCTAAGAATGTACTGACAAAGGACATCTTGATATGATGTCAGAAGAAATGTGTGCCATTTCTTCAGCAGCTGCTGGTTTTGGTCTTTGCGCTTGCAGCATTAACAATTGATATGTCAAAACCTTCTCCTCCCTCCCCTCCCTCTTCTCTCTCCCCTCCCTCCCATCTTCCCTCCCTCATCTCTTCCCTCCCTACTCTTTACAAATAGAGAGACCTGTTGTGATTATGTGGAAACATATATTTTATTGACTGTTGTGTTTAAGTGGGAAAATATATTTTATTGCAAGAATTTTGGGAAACGTTGAGCTAATTTTATGTCATTGTTCAGCTGAAAAAGGTAAATGTTAAGTTAAATGGTACCAGGTTTCAAAGTTTTGTATTTATAAAATTATTCTTGTTAATAAATATTTTACATTAAACTTTACAAGCTTCGACAAATGTCTTGCTGAAACATCAACACACAACATTTAATTGGGAGATAATTACAAATGAGGGACAAAGAGAGAAAACGGGGAATTATAGACCAGTAAGCCTAACGTTAGGCGTGGGGAAAATTATCGAATCCATTATCAAAGACTAAAGAGCAGGGCACTTGGAAAGCAGTGACAGGATCGGACAGAGTCAGCATAGATTTATGAAAAGGAAATTATGATTGATAAATCTACTGGAATTCTTCGAGAATGTAACTGGTAGATTTGACGAGGGGGAGCCAATGGACTTTCAGAAGGCTTTTGAAAAGGTTCACACAAGAGATTAGTGTATAAAATTAAAGGCTGTGGGATTAGGGGTAGTGTATTGAGATGGATAGGAAACTGGTTGGCAAACAGTAAACAGAGTTGGAATAAATGGGTCTTTTTCCAAATGGCAGGCAGTGACTAGTGGGGCAAAACAGGGATCGATGCTAGGACCCCAGGTATTCAATGTATCTATTAATGATTTAGATGCGGATACCAAATGTAACATCTCCAAATTTGCAGATGACAAAGCTGGGTGGGAGGGTGAGATATGAGGAGGATAAACAGTGTGATTTGGACAAGTTGAGTGAGTGGGCAAATGAATGGCAGATGCAGTATAATTTGGATAAATGTGAGGTTATCCACTTTGATAACAATAACGGGAAGACAGATTATTATCTGAAAGGCCATAAATTAGGAGATGGGAACGTGCAATGAGACCTGGGTGTCTTCGTACACCACTTGCTGAAGGTAAGCATGCATGTGCAGAAGGCGGTAAAGAAGGCAAATGGTATGTTGCCCATTGCAAGAGGATTTCAGTATAGGAGTAGGGATGTCTTGCTAAAATTGTAGAAGGCTTTGGTGAGGTTACACCTGGAATACAGTGTGCAGTTTTGGTCTCCTTATCTGAGGAAGGATGTTCTTGCTCTAGAGGGAGTGCAGGGAAGATTTACCAGACTGATTCCTGGGATGACAGAGTTGACGAATGAGAAGGGATTGAATCAGTTAGGATTGTATTTGCTGCAGTTCAGAAGAATGAGGGGGGATCTCACAGACACCTATAAAATTTGAACAGGACTGGACAGTGTAGATGCAAGAAGGATTTTCCCAATGGTGGGGGTGTCCAGAACCAGGGGCTGAATGGTCTACCCTGGGCGGGATTCTCCCCTTCGGCGGCAGGGTGCCGTCGCATTTCACGACGGAGTGAACGGGCCGCTGAGAGTACCGATTCTGGCCCCGAAAGGGGGCCGGCACGTAAGAAAATCGGCCCGGGGAGTGAGAGGCCACCCCCCCCCCCATAGGCTGTCCCCCAACCCTGCGTGCAGAGTTCCCGCCGGCTGCGACCAGGTGTGGAAGGCGCCGGCAGGACTCTGCCTTTTTAGAGCGGCCGTTCGGCCCATTCGGGCCGGAGAATCGGCGGCCCGGCCGCGTAGAGCAGCCCGCGACCGGCACTGCGCCAAACGCGCCGGCGCCAATGGCGCCGATCCTCCATGGAGCGGAGAATCGAGTGCCGGAGTCGGGGCGGCGTGGTGCGGTTGCGGGGATTCTCCGGCCCGGCGCAGGGCTGGGAAAATCCCGCCCTATGAATCTGAGGATTCAGGGTCGACCGTTTAAGACAGAGATGAAGAGAAATTTCATCACCCAGAGTGGTGAGCCTGTGGAATTCACTACCACAGGTAGTAGTTGAGGCCCAAACTTTGTATGTTTCCAAGAAGAAGTTATATATAGTACTTGGGACAAAGAGGATCAAAAGATAAGGGGGGAAGGTGGGATCATACTATTGAGTTGGATGATCAGCCACGATCATAATAAATGTAGGAGCAGGCTCGAAATGCCTGATGGCCTCTTCCTGTTCCTATTTTTATCTTTCTATACCTTTTGACTTCCTAATTACTGCCTGCTAGCTTTCAGTGCCTCATGAACAAGGACATCCTGGTCCTTTTGGACATTGACACGTCCCAACCTCTCACCAAATCTCAACTGTTTCTGGCCGGGACTTCGGAGAATCTCGGCCAAGTGTTGACACCAGTGTAAACACCAGCGTGCAGTACGCCAGTGTCAATGGGCCTCCTCGCCCAGCAATTCATCGGTCTTCAGGAGGCTAGTACGGCGGCGGAGTGCTGCGCGCTGCTCCGGCGGCGAAAGGTGGCCCTGCACGGCCAGCACGGTTCCGCGCATGTGCGTGATGGCCATCTCCGCGCCAGTGCATGCGCGTGGTTGCCGTCACCACACCAGTGCATGTGCGTGGTTGCCATCTCCGCGTCGGTGCGGAGCAACATGTCGGGGACCTTACAGCGGGCTGCGCGGAAGGAGTAGGCCCCCTCCAGACCGCGGCCGCCCGCTGATCGGAAGCCCCCGATCGCGGGCCTGGACCCTATGGAGGCCACCCCAGATTCAGATCCCCCCACACCCCCCACCAGGACATCCACCGCGGCCGCGGGTCTGAGCTCCCGCCGGGTGGTATCAGGTTGGAATCACGCCAGCGGGACTCGGCAGAACTTGGCGGGAGTTCGGCTCGTCGCCCGCGGAGAATCACCGCGGGGGCCTATTTCAGCGGCCCCCAACCGGTGCCGCGGCGACTGGGCGGGCGAGATTGGCGCCGATTCTCCGGTCGCCTGAGAATCGAGTACCGGCATCGGAGTGGCATGGCGGGAATTTCCCGCGCCCCCGCCGATTCTCCAACCTGCCCACTGTTTTTTCTACCAAAGTGAATAACTTCACAATTATTCACATTATATTACATTTGCCATGTTCTTGCTCATTCATTTAGCCTATCCAAATCTCTTTGAAGCTTCATTGCCTCCTTCTCACAACTCGTATTCCTACCTATTTTTGTGTCATCAGCAAATTTGGAAATATTACATTTGGTCCCACATCCAAATCATTTTATGGATTGTGAACATTTGTGGCCCGAGCATTGCTCTGTGCAGTATCCCATTAGTAACAGCCTGCCATCCTGAGAGTGATCTGTTAACTCATTCTCAATCCAAGTACTCCCAAGTCCATGTAATCTAATTTTATTTAGTAACCTCCTGTGTGGGACATTCTCAAAAGCCTTCTAAAAATCCAAATACACCACATCCACTGCTTCTTTATCTATGCTACAGGTAACATCGTCAAAAATCTCTAACAGATTTGTCAATCATGATTTCTCTTTCATAAATCCATTTTGACTTAGCTTGATAATATTGTTATTTTCTAAGTGTGACATCCTTTCTCATAGTTTCCAATATTTTCCCTACAACTGACATCAAATTAACAGGTCTGTAATTCTCCATTTTCTCTCACCCTCCAATGTCATTGGACGTTTGAATGGATTGGCACATCCACCATGGGAGCACCAAGTTAGGATGCTTTCTGTGGTGCACCTACAAAAGTTGGTAACAGACAGTGTGGACAGGTCGAATTTCCTTAGTTTCCTGAGGAAGTATAGGCGCTGTTGTGCTTTCTTGGTGGTAATGTCGATATGGGTGGATCAGGACAGATTTTTGGTGATGTGCACACCTATGGACTTGGCTCTTGCTGCACTCCTCTGAGGAACGATCGCCTTCACCAGTATCCAAAATGGGAAACTGTTTAGTGAGGGGACTCATATACTATGTGCCTGTTTCTCTTAGCCTACTTGGCAATCACCCATTCCCTCTCAGCCTGCATGCTCCTAATCTGCGGTGTAGCCACCTCCCTTAATCTGCTATCCACAAAGCTCTCTGCCTCATGATGCATCACAGAGACTCCAGTTGACGTTCAAGTTCCAATACATGGAATTCACGCTCCTGCAGCTGGTGACACTGCTGCAGTTGTGTTTGTCAAGAATACATGGTGACGCCTATGGCTTCCCACATCGCGCAGGAGGTATATTCCACCCTACCATACCTTAACTTTGCAAACTATTTATTGTAAGTAAAATAAATAGAATAATTTGCCAGTTACTCACCAATAGTCCACTGTACGGATGTAAGAAACAAACTCCCAGCTGCTCTGTCTTCCCAAGCCACACTCTGTTTTCAAAGGCAAAAAAACTAGAGGCATTGGCTAAGAGTAGAGACAAGGCAGAATTTAGTGGGAGATATGTCTTAAATAACAAAGGAACCTTTGAGGTATATTGTAGAGCCACCTAATAGATGATTTCAATATTAATAACAAAGAAGTACATGTAGACATGAGGGTCACTTTCTATATTTGATATTGGAAACAATGAGTTTACCCACTGTTGATTTGTCCAATATTTTGACTCAAGTTCAGGAAAACAACAAAAATATAAATGGCTGTGTATGAAACATGTAAAACACAAATTAAATGACAAACAATTAAAAAATATGACATAATTCTGAGGAAAATTTGACTATAATTGATAATTAATTGTCCCATTCTTAGTAATTATCCTCTTGCAAGGAGGTCTGCACGTTGACATTTAGCAGATCCTTAGCAGCCTATTATCACACCACTACTGTTGCTTGGTGTAATTTGTATGTCTCCTAGCCTTCCATACAATGTATGATGAGAATTATGTGAGTAGAATTAGAAAAGAAACAATGGAATTCAAATATAGCAAATTTTCTTAAAGATCTATATCTTTATTCCCAATTCAAAGAGAAAGAAGTAATGTGAAATTAATAACATTGAGGCTGTTTTTACCCAAGCATTTTTACGTATTCAATAGTCCATTAAAAGGAGACTGTTCACTTTTAATCGCAAATATGTGATAAAAATACTATGAATTATGTGTTAGGTTGTACAACAACTTCTTAAGACATTATTTGTGTTGCTAGAAGTTTAAATTTCATTCACAATTTACAGAATTTGCATTGTTTTCTGATGCTTAATTTCATGGGGACATAAGTAAGCAAGTTTAATCTCTTTTCCTCTTCTCCACATTATCTGCATCAGTTAAGACAATAGTACAAAATCAATATTTTGCTTGGAAAAACATAAAATTAGGCAAATCTGTATTGCAATTCAAATGAAAATCACGCCTGATTATCCCATCTACTGTCCTATTCAATAGAATGCAGTAGTAGCATACTATTATTAAGCAATCAACATCAGAGTGTGCATAAATAAGTAATTGTGTTGTATTGATTGAGCAGACAGGCAAAAGGTATATTTGTGCACTATTTCCGTGGACCTCAAATGAGTTTATGACTTAAAAGATTATGACATGGTTCATAGAATTATAATTGATGGTGTCACATTTCATCACTCAGGGATATTTGTTCTCTGTACCAGGGCTGAATGCAGGTGCCAATGATCACTGATTGTTCACAAGAAAAATATAAGTGAAGGTAGCCATCTGCACCATTCAGAATATTTAAAAATTCTACATTTACCACAAGATGTCACAAATTGTCTTCTGAATCGGTTTAAAGGTCTCCAAAGCCCTACTCAAAAGATCATCCCGGATGGCCCATTCTCTTTCCTCAGTTCATTAATACTAGAGTAAAATCAGAAAATGCTGGATAAATTCAGCAGGTCGAGCAGCGTCCGGATTCCTCTGCTACTTCTGATTTGCCATGCTGCTTGTAATGGATAAATACAAATTTCTTCTAATTAAATAGTAGGAAGACTAGTAGTCATTGTCTTCAGACCCTGTCAGATTCACTTTCTTACTGCCAAGGTGTCCAACTGTCTCCTAAGCTGTTGGCTGGGGAATCACTATCACAGTCTTTTAATTACTTCTTTTGCATATGTCTCACATCTGTGCCTGTGCAGAAGTAATGTCGTAAAATAAGTATTGTTTAAGAGCATCATCACCAGCTGCTGGGTGCTGTGCTAGTCGCTGGGTTAGATCTCCTCAATGACGAACAGAGAGTTCAGTTAACTCTTAGGTGATACAGAATGAACAATTTGACAGGATATCTATGCCTGCAGGGTATAGTGTAAGGCAATAACAAACCTGATACAATCCCAAGAGCAGAAATTAATGGAAATCTCAGCACTGAACCTTGATGAAACAACCTCCCCTTCAGTTAGTTACTTTGTTCATTTTCGAATTTATTCCCTAAATGTATTAGTTCTAATATTTGTTGAGTGGAATATGTAAGTATACATTCTTTCATATTTCTAATAATTACATTTTGCAGTAAATGTTATTGACTTAGCTCCTGAATTGCAATTTTAATTTGCCAATCCCTCTGTCAAATTTAATATCAAATGACATTAACATTCTAGGAACATGCTGTAAATTTGATTTTCCAACCCATTGCATATTTTTGAAGTCTCAGGACCACAGCAAACTACCACCTGTCTAGTTAATATTTATAACAAAGGTAGTCCTGATGGCATCTACATCGTGTCAGCACTGCCCTCATTTGTAAAGGTCAGAATTTTCTTGATGTGGAGTGATATTGCATTATTCGGGCCTTGGTTTGCTGTGTGAGGTTGTGTTGGTTGAATTGTTAATCTTCTCACATGGGAGTGAGGCAAGTGCATATTTCTTTGGGCAGACTGACTGTTCTTGAAGTTAAGTGCAGAGAGTCATTCAAAGCACAGAAAGAATTTGTGAACATGCATGTTCCGGAGTTTGGAATATCTAACATAAAAATTAAGTATTGCTGAAAAAAGAGACAGGTTGAAGCTTTTTTTCTTGCACTCATCAGGACACGTTGCAGGAATACCAATATCAGTATCAGGCCTTATATCGATATTCTTGTGAGATGTCCTGATGAGTGCCAGATGAAAAACTTCAATAACATGTCTGTTTTTCAGCAATACGCAAGTTCTGTACTACCAAACGACGATAACAATTAAGGGTAATTTTCATGTTTATGAAGCAAAAGAATAGACTCTGCCCCCAGAATATACTTACACTCACAACATTGAAGTGCTCCCAAGGATCTCATCCAAAGTGTGGCAGAGCAGCAGAGAACACTGGAGAAACAAAAATCACAAAGCAACATCACATCACAAGGCGAGGTAAGTTTGCTGGTCAACATTTAAGTTAATCTGCCAATAAATTAACCTAGATCAAATAATTTGTTTATAAACTAACAAACAACATAGGGGCGGCACGCAGCAGGGTGGTTAGCACTGCTGCCTCTGGCACTGAGGATCCGGGTTCAAATCCTAGCCCTGGGTCGCTGTCCATGTGGAGTTTGCACATTCTCCCTGTGTCTGTGTGGATTTCACCCCACAACCCAACAATGTGCATGTTAGGTGGATTGGCTACGCTAAATTGCCCCTTAATTGGAAAATAAATAATTGGGTACTCTAAATTTAAAATAAATAAAACTAACAAATAGGTTAAGTTGTTTAAATTCATAAACTTTAATTAGTTATTTTTGTCCAGATCATGGACAATTCTTAAATTTATTTCTGATAAGTGTAGATAGTATTCTTATAAATAAATGCATGACAGGCACCTCAGTTCTGTTGAATGTTCAATTTTGTACCATGAGCAAACTCTAGGATGCTTTGTGTGCCCTGGATAACCACATGTGCAGGAAGTGTGGTCAGATGGAGAAGCTCAAGCTCTGGATCGGTAGCTGTTGCGTCTGTGAGGCTGAGAACTATGCAGATAGCTTGATCTGGAGGTGGACACCTCGCATCTGAAGATTATATAGGCAGAAAGTGAATGGCGCCCACCAGACAAAAATAAGCAGGAAGGAGACATAGTCAAGGGATGTAGTGGCATAGTGGTATTATCGCTGGACTAGTAATCCAGAGACCCAGAGTTATGCTCTGGGGACCTGGGTTCGAATCCCACCATGGCAGAAGGTGCAATTTTAATTCAATAAAAACCTGGAATTAAAAGTCTTGAAGGTGACCATAAACCATTGTCGATTGTCGTAAAAACAATTTGGTTCACTAATGTCCTTTAGGGCAGGAAATCTTTACCTGGTCTGGCCTACATGTGACTCAAGATCCACAGCAATATGGTTGACTCTTAACCTCAGGGATGGAAAATAAATGCTGGCCCAACGAGCGATGCCCACATCCCATGTGTTATATTACCTTACATAATACATATATTACTCTTTTTAACCAGCTGAGTTGTTGAATGAGCAGTAGTCTTCTTGTAAAGATAAACTAATTTATTGAGTAATATAAATAAATATTGTGAGTTCTTTTACTTAATACTCAACTAGTAAAATAAAGAAACAATTGTAGAGATACCTAGTTAAATTATACAATACAATGCTTTGATAACTAATAACTTCTTCTCTCTCTAGCTTTACTATGTCTGTTCTCTCTGCACTCCTGATACACACTGCCAACAGAAAGAGCGGGAAATCTATTAATATATGTCCTGATAGTGAGACTTCTAGTGTTCAATTGCCTGTACTAGCATTACATATATTGATCATGTATATTGATATACAAGATCACTACACCATGAACAAATAAAAACAAAAGGCAGAAAGGGAACGGTGACCTCCAGATAAAAAGGAGCAGGAAGCAGACATAGTCCAGGAATAGGGAACATGCACCTGTATTCAGTCCTGAAGTGGGTGGTGGGGGGGGGGGGGGGGGGGGGGGGGGGGAGGTAAAGCAGTGACTCAGTGATAATGCCACCAGACTAGTAAGCCAGGTTCATTTTCTGGAAACATGGGTTTGAATGCCACCTTGGCAGAGGGTAGAATTTAATTTTGGTAGATAAATCTGGAACTAATAAGCTGGTCTCAGTAATAGTGACCATGAAACTATTGTCATAAAAACACATCTGGGTCACTGATGCACTTTTGGGAAGGAAATCTGCGATCCTTGCCTGGCCTGGCCTATATGTGGCTCCAGATCCATAGCAATGTGGTTGACCTTTAAAATGCCACCTGCCACGCCATCATCCCCCCTCCCTCCCCTCAGCTGATGAATCAGTACTCCTCCATTTTGAGCATCACTTTGAGGAAACACTGAGAGTGACAAGGCACAGACTATACCGGGGGAGGGCTTCAATATCCAGCACCAAGAGTAACTTGGTAGCACCACTACTGGTCAAGTCTAAAGGATATAGTTGCCAGACTGGGACTGCGGCAGGTGGTGAAGGAACAAACAAGAAGGAAAACCTATTAGAACTCATCATCACTACTCTACCTGTTGTAGTTCAATCTGTCTATGACAATATTGATCAGAATGATAACTACACAGTGTTTGAGCAGATAAAGTTCTGTTTTCACATTGTGGATACTCTCCATTGTGTTGTGTGGAACGCCCACCGGAATGGTATAGACTTCGAACACCAAGTTCTAGCAACTCTAAACTTGGTGCCCATGAGGTGCTGTGGGCCATGATCAGCAGCAAATTGTCTCCAACCACAATCTGTAAGCTCATGGCCTAGCAAATTCCCCACTTTACCATAGCCATCAAGCCACGGGGTTAATCATATTTCAATGAAGAGGCAGGAGGGCATGCCAGGAGCAGCATGAGGCCTATAGAAAAATGAGGTGTCAACTTGGTGTAGCTCTGAACAGGCCTTCTTGCATGCCAAACAGCGAATGCAGCATGCGACTGACAGACCTAAGCTATCTCACAATCAATGGATCAGTGGACCACTGCAAAGGCTATAGGCCCTGACAACATTCCAGAAATAGTACTGAAGGCTTGTGCCAATGAACTGGCTGTGTCTTTAGCCAAGCTACAACACAGGAATTATGGAAGCATTGGAAACTGCCAAAGTATGTCCTGTCCACAAAATTCAGGACAGGTCCAGTCCTTCCAATTGCCACACCATCAATCTACTTTCAATCATTAGTAAAGTAATGGAAGGGGTTGTTGATAGTGCTATCAAGTGGCATTTGTGTAGCAAGAACCCACTCATTGATGATCCATTTGGGTTCTGCCAGGGCCACTCAACATCTGACTCCTTAAAACATGGACAGAAGTGCTGAACTCAAGAGGTGAGATGAGAGTGTCAGACCTTAACATCAAGGCAGCATTTGACTGATTGTGCCATCAAGTAACCTAGTAAAACTGAAGGCAATGAGAATCCGGCGATAAACACTTCACTAGTTGGAGTTGTACCTGGCATAAACAAAATGGTTATGGTGGTTGAAGGTCAATCAGCTCAGTTCCAAGACATCATGCAGGAGTTCCTCAGGGTAGTGTCCTATGTTTTAAGTCCATCCTTTGCTGCTTCATCAATGACCTTCCTTTCATCAAAAGGTCAGAAATGGAGTGTTCGCTGTGACTGCACAGTGTTCAGCATCATTCACGACACCTCACACACTGAAACAGTCCATGACCAGAAGCAGCAAGACCTAGACAATATCCAGGCTTGGGAGGACAACTGGCAAGTAACATTTGTGCAACACAAGTACCAGGCAATGGCCATCTCTAACAAGAGAAAATCCAACCATTTCCCCATGACATTCAATGGCAATACCATTGCTGAATCCCCCACTATTAACATCCTGTGGTCGCCATTGACCAGAAACGGAACTGAACTAGCCTTATAAATACTGTGACTACCAGAGCAGGTCAAAGGCTAGGAATCCCGTGGCGATTAACTCACATCCTGACCCCCAAAGCCTGTCCACTATCTGCAAGGCACCAGTCAGGAGTGTAATTGAATACTCTCCACATGCCTGGATGAGTGCAGCTCCAACAACACTCAACAAGATCCAGGACAAAACAGCCTGCTTGATTTCTTGCACAAACATTCAATCACTCCACCAGCGGCTAAAAGGGGCTTTTCACAGTAACTTCATTTGAAGCCTACTTCTGACAATAAGCAATTTTCATTTCAAGAGGCAGGCGTGTGTACCATCAGCAAGATGCACTGCAGGAACTCACCATGGATCCTTCAACAACACCTTCCAAACTCGTGATCTCTACCATCTAGAAAGAGAAGGACAACAGAAGCATGAGAACACCACCACCTGCAAATTCCCCTCCAGGTCACTCATTATCCTGATTTGCAAATATATCGCTGCTCCTTCACTGTTGCTGGATCAAAATCCTAGAAGTCCATCCCTAACAGCACTGTGGGTGTACCTACACCACATGGACTGTCGAGGTTCAAGAACGCAGCTCATCACCACCTTCTCAAGGGCAATTAGGAATGGGCAATAAATGCTGGTCTAGCCATTAATACCCATCACATCCCATGAATGAGTAAAATAATTGTATGTCACTGTTACATCACTATCGCAAATCCTGAAACTCCCTTCCTAACAGCACTGTGGGTGCACCCACACTATGTGGACTGCAACGGTTCTAGTAGACAGCTCACCACCACCTTCTCAAGAGTAATTAGAGATGGGAAATTAAGCACTGGCCCATCCAGCAATGCCAACGTCCCGTGAAAATAATTTTTTAAATGTCATTGAGCAACTGCAGAAAATTCTGAGAGGGGCAGAATAAACAACTGAAGGTTGTGAACAATATCTGTATCGAATCAGAGGTGGAAAGATGGATAATGTCCTGTCGGCAGATTTTATGGAGCTAGGAATAATGGTTAATAAGGTAGTAATCTCATCCCGCATCGCACAGTGCTATGCATTTAACAGAACTGAGGTGTCATGTATTTAGTTACAAGTCTGCTATCTACACTCTGCAGAAGTAAATTTAAGATTTAGCCATGATCTGACAAAAACAACTAATTAAAGTATATGACTACTACCAACTTAACTTGTTTTTGTTTTCTGAACATTATTTTATCTTATATAATTTACAGGTTGATTAAATTAAATGTTCACCAGAAAATGTACCCCAGTACCAGGCACTGGTGGGTGTAGAAATCAAAGATGAATGTGAAGCTGGAGAGTGGTGTAGGATGAAGGTATTAGTCCCTGAGATATTGCAATCAGTTCTAGAGAAGGTGGGACATATACCAGCCAGATGGGTTCATTGCTGAAGGGAGGTTTCCTATTGCCTCTGTGGATAGTTTAAAATGGCTTGGTAGGTGGATGGAAAACTGAGCCTAGTTTCAGCATGTAGAGAAATAAAGCTTCAAATAGAAGATAGAAAATTAGTTAATGAGTAAGGCAGAGAAAACAAAGATTAGGAAATAGGCAATAATCAATGGTGGCTGTGCTTAATAGCATATAATTCAATGCAAGGAGCCTAGTGAATCAGGCAAATGAGCTGAAGGCACCAAAAACATCTAAAATTATGATATCCTAACCATCATGCTTGAATTTCTCTCTACAAGCTAAGAGATCGCACAACCAGGGCTGAAAGCAGGCTATGACCCTGGGCTGGTGGGCAGCAGGATTATGGACTGCATTTTTATAAAGCCAGTCTATTAAGAGATCACCTCCAGGACTGTGGTCCAATTGACAACAGTGGCCCACATGCCAGAGCTGCTGGCCCAATCAGAGGCTGGCAGCATTGCAGCCCTGGCAGTGCCACCATTAGACATGGCCATCCTTAGGCCACAGGACAAAGGAAATGGTGCCTCCCTGCTGAGGCACCCTTGAACACAAGGTAAATTGTTTTAAGTGGTGTTCCAGTATCAAGCTGGCAGATCTATTGATCAGGGAGGGCAATGCTATAGTCACACGGGGCCATTGCCACTTGCAACCCCTCCATAGGCCATGGAACAGTCATAAAGGAGACCCCTCCACTCTTTTACCAAGAAACTGCAGTGACGGCTCTTCCTGACACCAGTAAAATGTTTTAATTGAGCACTTAGTTTATATAATTTGACATCTGGTGGGTGGGCTATCGTATCTCCACGTCTGTCTGAAAAGGGTTAGTAAAATTCAGCCCATGATTGAAAGAAGGACAGGAATGACAGCTCAATGTTCTTGGTTACAGAATTTTCAGTTATGATGGAGAGGGGGATTGCAAAAGGAAGTTGGTTGTAATATTGGTTAAAGAAACAATAAAGGTGTAAGGAGTTGTATTATGCGAGAAAGATCATAAGATTAGGTCAAATGGGTTGAAGTGAAGAACAAAAAATGGGTACTTACAATGCTGTAAATGTATTATCAACCTGACAGTCCACAGGAGATGAAAGAGCATGTATGCAGGGCGTATTTCTGAATAATGCAAAAGCAATAGTGCACTCATCGCAGAGGTTTTCAGCTGCCATGATATTAACAAGGATAGAATAAGTGTAAATGGTATGGAGGGCTTAAAACACATTCAGGAGAATCTTTTTCGACTGTACTTCGCAAACCCAACAAAAGAAGGGGCATTTCTAGAGCTTTTATTTTTAAATTTAGAGTACCCAATTCATTTTTTCCAATTAAGGGGCAATTTAACGTGGCCAATCCACCTACCCTTCACATCTTTGTGCTGTGGGGGCGAAACCCACGCAAACACGGGGAGTACGTGAAAACTCCACACGGACAGTGACCCAGAGCCGGGATCGACCCTGAAAACTCGGCGCAGTGAGGCAACAGAGCTAACCCACTGCGCCACCTTACTGCCCCTTTCTAGAGTTTATTTAAGGGAATGATGGGGGGAGTTGGATGGGATATTTAATAAGGATACGGGGAATTCACACCGAGTAAAATAAGTAACAAAGTTTTAATTAGAGAAACAATATTTACACTACCTAATAGACACATACCTGGTTCATATTCTGGTCAGTGCCTTAGCTGGCCGACCTTTTATACATTGGGTAATTGATATACCCTGCCCCTAGCGAGGGAACTCATACTCCGCAAGGAGCATAGGAAGACAAGCATTCCCACCCTGTAGGTCCCCTGCAGGAGAGGATATCAGTAGGAGAGCATTTTGGCAGTAGCGATCATAATTCAGTTAGATTTGGTGTAGTTATGGAAAAGAACAAAAATAGACCAGGAGTAAAAGTTCTAAATTGGGAAACGGTCAGTTGAAATGTTATTTTGCAAAAGTGGATTGGGAATTGCTAAAGAGAGATTCAAGGAGAAGATAGTGGGTATTTGGAGCAAATATGTTCCCACAATGAAAAACAATGGTCAAATTATTGGCAAGAAGTCTGAGGGGCAAAGGGAATTGATTTTTGAAAAGCATAGGTCAGTCATTATGGATTGAAGGTAATGTCTGACTAATTTCATTGTAATGTTGAGGAAATAACAAGGAGGGTCAATGAGGGTAACACATTTGACATAGTCAACATGAATTTTAGCAAGATCCCACAGAGCAGTCTGGCCAGAAAAATAAAGCCATGAGATGCATGGGAATATGACAAGCTGCATCCAAAGTTAGCTCCGTGAGCATTCTAAGTGTCTGCTGTCTATCCATTGGACTCTGAGAAGGAAATAATTGTCAAGGAAATGGGAGGGATGTATGGAGAAGGGAGGGGGAATGAGAGGATGGGGTAATGCAAGGGAGAAAAGGAATATAATGCATGACAAGAGGGGGTGAAGAGTGAGGTGAGCAGAGAAGAAGGGAGTGGATGGCAGTGCAGAAATGAGGTTGGATGAGGTGCAATGTTTTGGTAAATTGAACTTCCAAAATGAAACAAAAATGAATTGCATTTTTCACCTGGATAAATTCTTCTCCACCACTTGCCCAGTCTCACCCCCTATATGTCCACCTCTCTCTTTTGTGGACAGATAGTTAACAGAATTTATAGGCAAGCAGGAATGAAATTTGCAACTCAGAAAGCAGTTCTGCCTATTGGCCTTGGGAAAATGAGTGCATTTCCACTGAACTGGTAAAATGCAGCCAGGGGTCAGTGTTAGAGGGTTCTGGTGGATGTTAATCCCAGTGTGATAGCTAGGAGTGCCACTTGTTGATATTGGGGGAAAGATATATTTATGCTGTTGTAATGTATGAATATTTGATAAGATAAATAGGTTACATTTCAGAAACTTCAGTTAAGCATAGGAGAATAATTGTATCACTGTTCATGTTTATATTTCACTTGAGAATTTAATTACATTACCTGCGCTGTCCAATTAAGGACATTTTAATTAATTCCAGCTATTCGTTATAAAATAAGTACATTCAGAATCTGCAGTGCTAAAGTGCACTTAGTGCTTGAAATTAGCTTAAGGTGGGAATTCATTAAACTAATACCATGGGAGCACTGCATGTTTGGTGGTTCCGACCAGATGGAATAGGACAGTCCAGATTCTTTCTGACTCCATCACTCAAGGCTGTCAGATCCAAGAATCCCTTTCAATTGTGCCAGATCATGGGTATCCCATAATGTGCCTTTTCAGCCTCTTCAACTATCCTGGATTCAGAACACCAGTACTCCTGTTCTCTTATATCACATACTCTTGTGTTTCTGGATCCCAATTTCACATTCTCTAGTCCTTCCAAATCCCAGGAGGAGCCTTCTAATGATCTCAAATCCTCCCCTGCGATCCTCAGTCTTGGGCCCCTCTGCCTAAACCTCGCAGATTATGGGCACCACCCAATGTTTCTGGTCTTCCGGATACCTTCAGTGCTCCCTGACCCTTTATCAATGCTCCGAGATGCAACTTACTTCCAGATACAGTCCCAGTCCAAGATGACCAAGCTCAGTACTCCCTAGAGTGGTATCAAATCTCAGGATTCTCTGACACAGTACTGGCAGGCTCTGATCGCTCACCTTCCCGCTGTATATTCTCAAATGCTGTCAATCATAGGTATCTTCCTCCAGTGCTGCCAGACTTTGATACTTCTGCCAATACAGCCATCCTGCTGTCGTCAGCAGTTCTGCCAGACAGCATCCGCCCCATCCATTCTGATATGCCCTCTGTTTATGTCTAGTGTCCCATAGAATTCCTACCATGCAGAAGGAGGCCATTCGGCCCATCAAGTCTGCTCCGCCCTCCGAAAAAGCACCCTACCTAGGCCCCCCCCCCCCCATCCCTGTAACCCCCAGCTAACCTTTGGGCACAAAGGGGAAAATTAGCATGGCCAATCCATCTAAACTGCACATCTCCGCCCCTTCCCATGGCTGCCAGCTGTGCCCTCCCTGGCAGAGCTGATAGACCCTAGTACCCTCTCTCAACAGCCTCAGACCCTGACTGCAGGTGTGCCATTAAAGCTAAATCCTGCATTCTCAAACTTCTGCTGTCGGATCCCATATAATAAGACAAGCCCCACGTTCAATTCCCTCATCTCAAGGCAATAAAATTGTAGGTTTTTTCTCATATTTACCTTGGAACCAGCTCCCTTGCTTTAAAGCCGAGCATTTCCCATAACTGATCCACAGTCCCATTATCCAATTCCACACCAATACTTACCTTCATCTTCTGTATGTTTTAAAAAAATATATATTTATTCATCTTCTGTATGTTGTCTATCATTTTCCTGTGTACCCCGGGCTGCTTAACAAAAAAAAACATGTAATAAAAAGAAAGCTCATAGCTTTCCCATGCAACAATAATATTAAGAATCGCAAAGGTTTTTTTGTCAAAATGGACAGAGTTCTGAAATTTGGGTAGTTGGTGGCATGGCGGTAATTTCACTGAACCTGGCCAGAGACCATCCTAATGCTTTGGTGACTGATGTTCAAATCCTACTTTGCTGGTGTAATTCAAATGTAATTAATAAATCTGGAATATGAACCTAATAATGGTGACCATGAAATTGTCATTGATAGCTCTATAAAAAAAACATCTGGCTCCCTAAAGTCTTTCGCGAAGGAAATCTGCTACTCGTATTTAGTCTCACCAACATGTGACTTCAGACCCACTGGCCTCAGGAATGGCCTAACAAACCACTCATTTCAAGGCGAGTTAGGGATGGGTAACAAATGCTGGCCATGCCAGCTATGTCCATATCCCATGAAAGAATGAAGGAAAAAAAATGATTTGACGATAAAATAATAGAATAGTACAAAGAACAGCACATCTCCTGTCCCACCAGCGGCGACAACACTCTTGACCACTGCTACTCAGAAATCAAGGGCGCCTACCGTTCCATCCCCCGACCGCACTTTGGGAAATCAGACCATAAGACGGTGCTCCTTCTCCCGGCATACAAACAGAAACTCAAGCGGGAGAATCCAGCTAAGAAGGTTGTGCAGTGCTGGTCTGAGCAGACAGAAGAGCTCTTATGTGACTGCTTAGAGACAGTGGACTGGTCCATATTTAAGAACTCAGCGACCAACTTAAATGAGTATGCCACCACCGTCACAGACTTCATCAGCAAATGTGTGGACGACTGGGTGCCAAAGAAAGCAGTACGTACGTTCCCCAAACGGAATTCATGGCTCAATCGCGAGATTGACTCTCTACTGAAGGACAGATCTGAGGCGTTCAAGACAGACGATCCTGACCTATACAAGAAATCCAGGTACGACCTCCGCAAAGCCATCCGAGATGCCAAGAGAGAATATCAAACCAAGCTAGAGTCACAGACAGACACCCGGCGGTTGTGGCAAGGACTAAACAACATAACGGGCTACAAAGTGATGTCAAACAGTATCTCTGGCAGCAGCACATCCCTCCCCGATGAACTCAATGCATTCTATGCTCGGTTCGAGCAGGTAACCAACAATCCACTGTTGAGTGCCCCAGCAGCCCATAATTCACCCATACCCACCATCACAGCTTCCAAAGTCAGATCGGCCTTCCTGAAAGTGAACCCTTGGAAAGCAACGGGCCTGGACGGGATCCCTGGTCGTGCACTCAGAGCCTGCGCGGACCAGCTGGCAGAGGTATTCGCGGACATCTTTAACCTGTCCCTACTCCACTCCGAGGTCCCCACCATTTCCCTGGCCCTACACTCATCCCTAGAGCATCTCGAAAACAAGGACTCCTACATCAGACTCCTATTATTTGACTACAGCTCTGCCTTCAACACCACAATCCCAGCCAAGCTCATATCAAAGGTCCAAAACCTAGGACTTGGCTCCCCACTCTGCAACTGATCCTCGATTTTCTGACCAACAGACGACAATCAGTAAGAATGAACAACAACACCTCCTCCACAATAGTCCTCAACACCGGGGCCCCGCAAGGCTGCGTACTTAGCCCCCTACTCTACTCCCTGTACACACACGACTGCATGGCAAAATTTGGTTCCTACTCCATCTACAAGTTTGCTGACGATACGACCATAGTGGGCCAGATCTCGAATAGCGACGAGTCAGAATACAGGCGGGAGATCGAGAACCTAGTGGAGTGGTGTAGCGACAACAATCTCTCCCTCAATGCCAGCAAAACTAAAGAGCTGGTCATTGACTTCATGAAGCAAAGTACTGTACACACCCCTGTCAGCATCAACGGGGCTGAGGTGGAGATGGTTAGCAGTTTCAAATTCCTAGGGGTGCACATCTCCAAAAATCTGTCCTGGTCCACCCACGTCGACGCTACCACCAAGAAAGCACAACAGCGCCTATACTTCCTCAGGAAACTAAGGAAATTCGGCATGTCCACATTAACCCTGACCAACTTTTACAGATGCACCATAGAAAGCATCCTATCGGGCTGCATCACAGCCTGGTATGGCAACTGCTCGGCCCAGGACCGCAAGAAACTTCAGAGAGTCGTGAACAACGCCCAGTCCATCACACGAACCTGCCTCCCATCCATTGACTCCATCTACACCTCCCGCTGCCTGGGGAAAGAGGGCAGCATAATCAAAGATCCCTCCCACCCGGCTTACTCACTCTTCCATCGGGCAGGAGATACAGAAGTCTGAGAACACGCACGAACAGACTCAAAAACAGCTTCTTTCCTACTGTCACCAGACTCCTAAATGACCCTCTTATGGACTGACCTCATTAACACTACACCCTGTATGCATCATCCGATGCCAGTGTTTATGTAGTTACATTGTATATGTTGTGTTGCCCTATTATGTATTTTCTTTTATTTCCTTTTCATGTATTTAATGATCTGTTGAGCTGCTCGCAGAAAAATATTTATCACTGTACCTTGGCACACGTGACAATAAACAAATCCAATCCAATCCAATAACACAGAAACATAGAATTGGTCCATTTCAGTCACCACAGATCGGTATTGATGTATGATGCTGTTACGTATCAGGGGATACATACTTGTTGCCGCTGTGTCACATGATGTGGAGTGCCGTAAGCAGAGTGTTTCCAATGGGCTTTGGGAAGATTACCATCTTGATTGTATAAGTAAATCCCTTATAATAAACCTCTTGTTGTGTTTCACAAGAATCCAGAGTGTGGGCACCTCCATATCTTTTCTCTTTGCAGCAACAAAAAAATATAACAGGAGAGAAAACTGGCGACAAGGATTGAGGCAGAAATATCGCTGGAAAGAAAATTTTCATTGACTAATTGTGGGACGGAATTGGAAGCAACGGAAGATTCTTGGGACTGGACTCGCATATACACCAATGTCTGGCGAAGCACTGCCGTCAATATGAATGTTAAACAAAAGTTTTCGAAAGCAAACGTGAGCAAGAAGACCAACAGCCAAGGAAGACTTTCTTTGCATTGAAGTAAGTGGGGACTGAGCATGTAGCGAAGCTGCACGTGCTGGGGGGCGGGGGGGGGGGGGGATTTCAAAGTCTGTTGACTCTACATCAGCCACTACTTGGTAGGAATGTTGAAAATAATTTAAGTGATGTATCTCTGAAAACTGCTGTATAAGCTGCCACATCTATGGATCTTAGAAAGAGAGAAGCTTTGCCGATAGGTGCTGCTGAAGAGACCAACCACAAAATAGATACCTCAAAGAACAGGGCTGCAAAGGTGCAGCCATGTCACCATTGTACACAAGTTGGACACTCTGGGCAATGCGGCAGTAAATCAGAGGCATACAAGAACTGTGATAAGAAGGGTCACATTGCCAATGTGTGCTGGACTTAGAAAACCTCTCCTACATCAAGATGGTGCAAGAAGAACAGTACAAGTAAATAATCTAATCATGTCTGCAAATTAATTGATAAAGCTCATGATCACTCAAAGGACAGCAAAACCAAAGTCCTACAAGAGCTTAAGCTAGGTGTCTTATCAATGCAGGGCGATCAACAATGTTTTTGTGCATATCTAAAACTTGACGGTCATGAAATTAAAATGAAATGGCTCTGGGCACAGCAGTATCACTAATACCTGGGACAATGTATAATCAAAAGCTGAAGCATCTGCCTTTAAAGCCATCAGCTGTGATCCTAAGGACATACACTGATGAGGCCGTAATATTAAATGGATACATTATGGCGAAAGTAGAAGCAAATGGACAAGTCAGCAAAGTTACCTCTTCACATTGTCTGTGGAAACTTTCCTGCTCTATTTGGCAGAGTATGGTTGGCTAAGGTTAGGCTTAAGTGGGAAACAGTCAATCAATTATTGTATTCAAGGAGCAATTTGTAACAATTTCTGAAGAGATATGAGAAGGTGTTGAAAGATTCACTAGGCTTGTAATTGATAATATGGAAAGATTTGTCATTTGAAACATGGAAGTCTGGCAATATCTGGTCCAAGAGAAACATGAGAGAATACAGGGAAAGATCCCACGAAGGGTTAATAGCAGTTGCAAAGATCAGGATTAAATGCAGATTCTTTCTCCCAAACAGGATTTTTGTATGAAGCTAAAAACAATGGTTCACACCTTCATTGAAATTAACTATCTCAGTAAGCATCTGGAAAAGCATGGATGATGGTTTCAGTTGAGCTAGGTGATAAATGTAAACCTTTCAAGTTATAACCAAGTGGATTTTTAGCATTACGCTAAAAGCAATGATTCACACCTTCATTGAAGTAAAATCAGCAGATAGAAAAGACTGACTAGGGAGGCAAATATATCGGTGTGAAATTCTGTTAACACCAAGTAAATTAAAGAAAACTGGAGACTATCAGTCTACGAGAAACATAATTTAAAGCTAAAATCAAAGTCAAAATTATGAGCTGAGGACACAATTGGAAAATAAAACTATCAAAATGACAGGAACCAGACCAATATTCACACCCCTATTGAAACCAAAGCATTTTTGAATATCACAAAGGAACTTTGAACATCACAAAGGACAATGTAATCAGGTCTGAGGGTTGAAGCCATGCCCAAAATGAATACTGAGTCATGTTAGAAAAATTCAGATTAAAGGTACCTTTTACAATCCAAGGGAAATAAAAGTTACTTTACAATAAAGTCATAAAAACTTAATAACTGTTAGAAAAATATATAAACCCGAAGAAAGGGGACAGCCAGCAGAGCCAGCTCTCACAGCTCGGTACATGGGAAAAATAGGACACAGCAACCGAGCTCACCAGCGAATACATCTAAAGAAGACCAGATTTTAAAAAGAAGATTGATTGTCAAGTTGGGCCTGAAGGTCCCTTCAACCAACCAGAAGGATCCAGAAGCAAGATCGTTTTACTTTTCTGTAAAGACAGTGATTGCATCTTTTAAAAGAAAAAAAATAATGAACTAAAATAACTTAAAGGTTTTAACCTGAAACAATGGTTATTAGCCTTCTTTACTTACTTAGCATCGCAGGACCCAGGATATCAATGCTACTAAGGGGTAAGTAGGTAAAATTCTTCGGTGAAGTATGGGTTATACCGGGGGATAACTTGAAAATATAGTTTGACCTGAATAGCACCCACCGAAGCCTGCATCGTAGTCAGAGAGTGAGAATCCCTGTTCACCATTTAGAATATCGACCCTTTTTGGTATAGGGGGAATTCTAAGAATAGCGGTGAGTTTTTAACTTCAGGCTCTATGAATGGAGTTGAGCTACACCTAAAAATCAAGCCACACCTGTGGTGATATGCCTGTAAGCGATATCACAGATGGATGGTGTGTGACGTCCAACCAGTAGATGGCGGTGCAGACACAGCATGCGGTCTCAAGACCATGGTCAGGTGACCAGGGACTCCATCTAAGTGGGGACACATCCAGCCATCAGCAGATGGTTGTAGGAGATGGTAGTAAGACATACAGGTGCACAGTCATGCTAGTTATAGTTCCAGAGGAGTACAAAGAAACTCCATGATAATTTGCTCTGTAATAGATCGCTATATTACCACGTGTGATTCAATAAAGATCCTGGTTTGGACAAGTTAAGATGTTTGGTGGATTCCTTTGCAAGACATAGAAGACCAAACACACAACACCCAAATGCCTCAAAGTTAGAACAGTACCATATGCCATCAAGCCTAAAGTTGAAGAAGAACTAGAAAGACTAGTAAGGACAGGAGTCATCAAACCTGTTGCTACAAGTGATTGGGTGACACAAATCGTTTCTATGTTGAGACAGGATGGCTCAGTGAGAATTTGTGAAGATTTTCGAACTACCATTCACCCAATTTTGTGCATTTATCATTATCCACTGCTACTGATTGAAGACTTTTTTGCTGGGTTTTCAGGAGGTCAGAATTTCAGTAAAATTCATCTTTCACAGGCATATCTGCAGATGCATGTGGCTGCTGAATCACATTGCTAATTGCTGTTGAGACGCACAAAGATCTGTTTTGTTACAGAAGACTTCCTTTTGGAATGACATCTGCACCTTGTAAGGTTTTCGGGCAATTCGGCCCTTTTGGAACTGCCCAAGCATAAAAACTCAGAGACTGTAAACTGACTTTTCAGCCAAGAGAACAGAACCAGTTTTCCCTGCAGGCTTGGTCCGCTGAGCTGAGTAGGGACATAAGTACATAAATATTTACAAACACCCCCCTAGGAGCTACAAGGAAGAAGGAGCCAGACAACAAGATAACATCAAAACACAGACAAAGGGGCACGGGAATACACAGGAGGCTTGCATGCAAGCAGGACAATGGGATGGTCATAGCCCCATGCAGATGTAAATGACCTGGCCTCCACCAGAGCAGAATCCAATCAACACCCCATCAACATAGCAGCTATCTCCGGAGCAGATGGAAGTCTTTGAAAATCTTCAAGGGAGCTCAACCTCGTTATCTCAAAAAACAGACTGGAGGCGGACCTAGGGGAGGTACTCCCATCTCGACAGGTCTGACCGGCTCAAAGGGGGCGGGACCAGCGGGAACTTTAAATCTTACCTTTTTCAATGCAAAAGGGGCTGGCCGATCACAGGACAAAGCCAGGTAAAACAATATAAAAGGGGCTGTGTTTTCGATTGGGGGTCTCTTCGTTCTTGGCTCGACCTCTGCACCCCTGACTTGACCTCTGCAGCCTGTGACCGTAAGTACCCTGCAGCAGCTTACGAAACTCCCTTGACTTTAATAGTGGTTGAGGCTTTGGGGAAGGGAACTTGTTTTGTGCCTTGTGATATTGCTAAAAACTGTGTAATCATAAGAATTTTCGTTGTGTCCGCTGTATTACTTTTGAATAGACTTAGTTGTATTAGAGCATAAGATTTTATTGTGTTTCTTCTGTTGATGATTTTGACCTGGGTTTTGTAATAAACCTTGATTTGATGATAATTGGAGTCGTTTAAATTCTTCAATCTTTCACCAGCGATCTCTGACCAAGTCATTGTTAAAATACTCCTCACCTTAATTCCGGGTTCAGGAATCGAGGGTCATCTTGAGCGATTCACTCAGGACAGACTGCTGGTTAGGGAATAAACAGCAGTGTCCTATTCTCTCTCTTGGGAAAGCTACTCTAGTGGAGTAGGAACCGGGTGAGTGTTGCACCACCGGCAAGAGAGAGAATCACCTGGGTATTGGTAGGGGTCTGGAGATCTGTGTGATATAAGTCTCAGGCTGTCGGTTAGGAATAAACGGCAGGCTTGAATCAGTGCTCTCTTCAGTGGAAGTGTCCCAGCGCGACATCCCCTGGCCTCTGAAGTTTCAGTGCCAGCTGGAGAGAGACACACACAGATATTCAAACCCCAGATATCGGCCCAGTAGTGGAGTAGCGGAGATGGCACCCTCTACAACCTGCTCTTTTTCAAAGGTTCATGGATCAAATTCTAAAGTGGGTTGAATGGAGTGCAGTGTTATTTAAATACACACTTATCACCGGTTCAAGTGAACAGGAACACTTGGAGAATTTGGAAGCTACCCTGAAGCGGTTACAGAGCCACAACCTGAGAGTTAAAAAGGAAAGGTGTGACTTTTTCAAGTCATTCATAAATTATCTTGATCATACCATCAACAAAGACAGTTCACACAAAGAACCAAAGAAAATGTCAGCAATCTTAGAAGCACCAATCCTCAAAATGTGACTGATTTAAAGTCGTTTTTAGGATATATCAATTATTGTGGTAAATTTGTGCCGGATGTAGCAACCTGATTGAAGCCTTTACACATTTTGCTATGTGTCAAACAGGCATGGCACTGGTCAGAAGAATGTGAAAATGCATATGATGAAGTGAAAGAAGGTTTACTGAAGTCAGAGCTGATTGTTCATTATAATCCAAAAATGAAGTTAGTTCAACCCCTATGAGGTTGGTGCAGATGTCTCAAACATTATGCCTTTACGAAGGAGAGGAATAACCAATAACATTTACCTCATGTACTGTTGTTAGCGCAGAAATGAATTGCGCTCAGCTAGAAAAATACGTTTTGAATGTCATTTTTGGTGTAAGAAGGTTCCACCATTACCATTAGCAGCATGACTTTACCCTTTTGACGGATCATCAACCCTTGACTACAATCTTTGACCGTATAAAGATATACCTTCTTTGGCAGCTGGTAGATTTCAAAGATGATCATTACTATTGCTGGCACAGTCTTGTGATATCCAATATCTCAAGTCCAAGCAGCACGCAAATGCTGATCCTTTATCATGATTGCTGTTGCAAGTCAAGCATAACCCAGAAGATATTTTTGTCAATATTTTATATTTCACGCTCGTGGATAGTGTACCTGTGACTTTATTTCAAATTCAAAGATACAAACAAACAGATCCAGTGATGGGGAAGGTGATGGGTTTGGTCCAAAAAGGAGCACTGTAAGACATTCATAGTAAAAATCCAGACATCAAGCCCTACATTACATGAAGACCCGTTTTGACAGTACAGAATGAACTTCCATTGTGGGGAATCTGTGTGACTGTTCCTCCGTGCTTACATAGTACAGTCCTTGACCAACTGTATGAGGGGCACCCTGGTGTGATAAGGATAAAAAAAATTAACACGCTATAATTTTTGTTGGCGAGGATTAGATGTTTAAATTTTAGAGAAAGTTGGCAAATGCCAATCTTGTGCAAAACGAAGGAACATTCCACGATTACAACCATTACATCCGTGTGAGTTACCGACTCAACATGGAAGAAAATGCACATCGATAATGCTGGTCCACTGGAGGGTCACAAGTTCTTAATGATTGTGTATGTGCACTCAAAATGGCCAGAAGTCGCGATTGTTGTGTTAGTCACCCTGGGGTAACACGGACTGCAACAGGATACAGATGAACGGTAAAGCATACACCAAACGTAGGCGTTCGTTCAATACGATTTATTGAACTTCTGTAACAATGCACACAGCTGGCTGTGAGTTGATACTCTACTACTCTAAGTGTACTAACTCTAACTTACTAGACAAGGCTAGCTCTGATCCACGTGTAGAAGATGCTGACTGATATACACACCCTGACTGTCACTACAGTTGTCATCAGTGGAAAGAGGCAGAGTGCTGATGCCTCGTGTGTTTTATAGTTGGAAACCCCCCCACCCCGGTGTTCTGTCTGGTGATTGGTTGCATTCTTTCCTGTATGTTGATTGGCTAACTTGGGTGTCTGTCACTGCTTGTTTTTACCTCATGATGTGCATGGGTGCATATTACGACATCCCCCCTATTTTAAAAAACGTTGTCGGTTGCTTAAAGCATATACGACATATTTACAGATATAACTATTTACAGCAAATGGCGAGTGAAGTCATATGTACATGTAAGGTGGCTAGCATGCAGATACAGAACAATATGTACAAAGGAAATATTTATAAGTCCAATCTCTGGGGCTGGCGTCAGATCTTTGTCGACCGCCTGAGAGGTGGAGGTGGGGTCGACGGCGCCTTGACAGGCGGGATTGCAGCCAGATTGGTGGCCTCGTGGAGCGAGGTGTCCGGAAAAGGCATAACAACAGCTGGGAACGTGAGATTCAGTGGTGGGCAGGCAAGTTTGCGTAGTGCTCTTCTGTTGCGCCTGACAATGGATCCATCAGCCATGCGAACCACTAACGACCTGGGAGCAGCCTGTCGAACAACAACAGCTGGAGCTGACCAGCCTCCACCAGGCAACTTGATGCGAACAGCATCTTCTGGAGATAGCACAGGCAAGTCAGTAGCATGAGTATCGTATGTCAGCTTTTGCCAGTTTCTGAGTTGCTGCACCTTTTGCATCACTGGGAGGTGATCCAGGTCAGGTAAATGAATGGCCGGAACGGTCGTCCACAGGTCACCATTCATAAGGAGTTGTGCTGGAGACATACCGGTGGACAGAGGGGTTGCCCTGTACACCAGGAGTGCAAGGTTAAAGTCAGAAGGTGAGTCCGCAGCCTTGCAGAGCAGTTGCTTCACAATATGGACCCCTTTTTCGACCTTCCCGTTAGATTGCGGGTAATGCGGGTTTGAGGTAATGTGCTTGAACTGGTAGAGCTTCGCGAAGTTGGACCACTCTTGGCTGTAGAAGCAGGGACCGTTGTCGCTCATGACCAATGGCGGAATCCCATGCCTGGCAAATGTTTCTTTGCAGGCCTTGATGACAGTCCTTGATGTGAGGTCGGACAATTTCACAACTTTGGGAAGTAGTCAATTATAAGCACGTAGTCACGCCTATTGGCATGTAAAAGGTCGATTCCCACCTTAGACCACGGAGAGGTCACAATCTCATGTTGCTGGAGTGTTTCTTTGGGCTGAGCAGGCTGGAAATGCTGGCAAGTCGCACAATTGAGGACCATGTTGGAAGGAATAACAGGAAGACAGAGTACTGGGCTAATGGTAAGATTCTTGGCAGTGTGGATGAGCAGAGAGATCTCGGTGTCCATGTACATAGATCCCTGAAAGTTGCCACCCAGGTTCAGAGGGTAGTTAAGAAGGTGTACGGTGTGTTAGCTTTTATTGGTAGAGGGATTGAGTTTCGGAGCCATGAGGTCATGTTGCAGCTGTACAAAACTCTGTTATGGCCGCATTTGGAGTATTGCGTGCAATTCTGGTCGCCGCATTATAGGAAGGATGTGGAAGCATTGGAAAGGGTGCAGAGGAGATTTACCAGAATGTTGCCTGGTATGGAGGAAAGATCTTATGAGGAAAGACTGAGGGACTTGAGGCTGTTTTCATTAGAGAGAAGAAGGTTAAGAGGTGACTTAATTGAGGCATACAAGATGATCAGAGGATTGGATAGGGTGGACAGTGAGAGCCTTTTTCCTCGGATGGTGATGTCTAGCACGAGGGGACATAGTTTTAAGTTGAGGGGAGATAGATATAAGACAGATGTCAGAGATAGGTTCTTTACTCAGAGAGTAGTAAGGGCATGGAATGCCCTGCCTGCAACAGTAGTGGACTCGCCAACACTAAGGGCATTTAAATGGTCATTGGATAGACATATGGACGATAAGGGAATAGTGTAGATGGGCTTTAGAGTGGTTTCACAGGTTAGCGCAACATTGAGGGCCGAAGGGCCTGTACTGCGCTGTAATGTTCTATGTTCTATGTTCTATGTTGGATATGTCCTCATTGATGCCAGGCCAATAGACCGCCTGCCGGGCCCTGCGCCTGCATTTCTCGATACCGAGGAGTCTCTCGTGGATCTGTTTGAGCACTAAGCTCTGGAGGCTGCGAGGAATAACGATACGATCCAGCTTGAGGAGGATCCCCTCGACAACTGTTAGGTCATCCTTGACATTAAAGAACTGGGGGCATTGCCCTTTCTGCCAACCATTTGCAAGGTGATGTATGACCCGCTGCAGAAGAGGGTCCTTGGCAGTCTCTTCTCGAATGTTGACGACTCGTTCGTCTGAGGCCGGCAGGTTGCTGGCACACAGTTGCACCTGTGCCTCAATTTGGCGGATGAAGTCGACCTGTTCACAGGGTGAGGTGATGGCGCGAGACAGGGCATCCGCAATGATTAGCTCCTTGCCCGGTGTGTAAACCAATTCAAAATCCTATCTGCGGAGTCGAAGGAGAATGCGCTGAAGCCTGGGCGTCATGTCATTCAAGTCCTTGTGAATGAAATGGACTAGGGGTCTGTGGTCAGTCTCTACTGTGAAGGTTGGTAGACCGCAGACGTAATCATGGAACTTTACAATACCGGTGAGGGGGCCCAGGCACTCTTTCTCTATCTGAGCATACCTCTGCTTAGTGGGAGTCATGGCCCTGGACGCATAGGCCACTGGAGCCCAGGACGAGGAGTCATCCTTCTGGAGGAGCACCGCACCAATGCCGTCCTGGCTGGCATCCGTGAAGATTTTTGTCTCCCGCACTGGGTCAAAAAACGCTAGTACCGGAGCAGTGGTGAGCTTTGCCTTTAACTTGAGCCACTCTGCTTGATGTGTGGGTAGCCACTGAAAGGCAGTGGACCTCTTCACCAGATGCCTGAGAGCCGTGGAGTGTGATACGAGGTTGGGAATGAACTTTCCCAAGAAGTTAACCATACCCAGGAAGCAGAGTACCGCCTTTTTGTCTTCCGGGGTCTTCATGGTGTTGATGGCCATGACTTTGTTCGAGTCCGGTTGCATGCCCTGCTGGAATATTTGATCATCCAAAAACTTGATGATGACATGCCAAAGGAGCATTTGGCCTTGTTCAACTTGAGGTCATTGGCATGTATGCGTCGAAAGACTTGTTGGAGACAAAATATGTGTTCCTCTGGGGTCGTGGACCATATAATGATGTTATCAACATAAACCCGCACACCCTCAATGCCCTCCAGCATCTGTTCCATGATCCTGTGAAAGATTTCAGAGGCTGAAACAATATCAAACGGCATGTGGTTGTAACAGTACCTTCCGAAAGGTGTATTAAATGAGCAGAACTTCCTGCTGGACTTGTCCAGTTGTATCTGCCAGAAGCCTCGCGATGCATGTAGTTTTGTGAAGAATTTGGCGTGTGCCATCTCACTGGTTAGCTCCTCCCGCTTCGGGATCGGGTAATGTTCCCACATTATGTTTTGTTTAAGATCCTTGGGATCTATACATATGCGCAGTTCTCCAGAGGGCTTCTTCACACAGACCATCGAGCTGACCCAGTCAGTCAGTTCCGTCACTTTAGAGATTATACCCTGGTCTTGGAGCTCCTGCAGCTGTGCCTTTAAACAGTCTTTCAGAGGAGCCGGTACCCGGCGTGGTGCATGGATCACAGGCGTGGCATCAGGCCTGAGTAAGATTTTGTAGCGGTACGGCAGCGTGCCCATCCCACTGAACACATCCGGGTATTGTGACAGGATTTTGTCAATGTCAGCCTGAAGATTCATATTGGCAGAGGACATGGCATGTACGCGCTGGACGAGATTGAGTAGCTTGCATGCATGGGCACCAAGCAGGGAAGCCTTGTCAGGCTTGATGATTTTGAATCGCAGTGTGGCTTTGATGGCCTTGTTGGAGACATGCAGGTGACAAGACCCTAACGCAGTAATGGCATTGCCATTATAATCAAGCAGCTGGCAGGCCGGCTGAAGAATTTTTGGCTGCCTTTGGATGCGAGCAAGATCTGCTTGAGATATGAGATTGGCTGAAGCACCAGTGTCCAGCTTGAACCGGATGCTGCATTGGTTGACTTGTACGACAGCACGCCATTCGTCCGCAGAATCCACGTTGAGGATGGGTAGGCGCGTTGCTGAATTTGAGGAGGCTTTGTCGTATGTGTTAATGATGCCCACACGATATGGGGAATCCAGGCAGTCGTCCTCTGGATCCGTGGTGTTACCAGGTTCCGAATCCAGCAGCTCTTGCTGCACACTTCGAACGCGTTTGCGTTGGAACTGGGATCGCTGGCGAACGATCGGAGATACAGACCTGCACAAGGCTGCATAATGGCCAGGCTTCCCACAATTTAAACATCACCTGCCTCTTGCAGGACATTGCCGCTTTCAGTGGGCGGTGCCGCAGTTCGGGCATGTCATGATGTTGACATCATAACGCTCCATCTGTCGTCACACATGCGTCAGCCGCTGCTCGCACCTGCGCAATGTGGTCTTTGGCCACTTCGTTATCCCGTCCGTGGTGCGCATGCATGGAGCCCCGGGAAAAGCACGCAAAATGGCCGCCTTCATTGATGCTAAGGTGCCGCATTTCGGCGATGGCCTGTACACTCTCTGCATCGTGGGAGGCAAGTTGGTCCTGTTCTGCTGATTTAAGGCGGGAGTAGCGACTTTTTGCCTGTTCATGCATTTTACACGTCTCGATGGCGACTGGCAGGGTCATGTTTTTTATTTTTAGGAGCTGCTCCCGCAGGGCGTTGGAGTGGACCTCAAACACGATCTGATCCCTGATGAGGGAATCAGCGGTGTCATCGTATTTGCAGGATTGCGCTAATACGCGGAGATGTGATTGAAAGGATTGGAAAGGCTCATCCTTACCCTGAAGGCGTTGCTGGAAGACATAGCGCTCAAAGCTCTCGTTCATTTTGACTTCACAGTGACTGTCGAATTCGGCTAACACGGTCTGGAACTTGGTCTTGTCCTCGCCGTCGGCAAAAGTGAGCGAATTGAAGATTTGGATGGCCTGGTCCCCCGCAGTCGATAGGAGCAGCGCAAATTTTCTGGCATCGGATGCATCCTCGAGGCCCGAGGCCTCAATGTATAGACTGAATTTCTGCCAGTTGGCGCCGAGATTTCCGGAGATCCGGAGCTGTGGAGGGGCCTGGATCTTCTCCATGCCGCTGGAAGGCACTTGCTGGCCATCACTGAATTATTCAAGGTAAATTACTTAGATGAAGTAGACTCCTGGTATTATGTTGTGTTATTCACCCTGGGGTAACACGGACTGCAACAGGATGCAGATGAACTGTAAAGCATACACCAAACGTAGGCGTTGGTTCAATACGATTTATTGAACTTCTGTAACAATGCACACAGCTGGCTGTGGGTTGACACTCTACTACTCTAAGTGTACTAACTCTAACTTACGAGACCAGGCTAGCTCTGATCCACGTGTAGAAGGTGCTGACTGATATATACACCCTGACTGTCACTACAGTTGTCACCAGTGGAAAGAAGCGGAGTGCTGATGCCTTGTGTGTTTTATGGTTGGAAGCCCCCCTCTGCTGTTCTGTCTTGTGATTGGCTGTGTTCTTTCCTGTATGTTGATTGGCTAACCTGGGTGTCTGTCACTGCCTGTTTTTACCTCATGATGCGCATGGGTGCATATTATGACAGTGAAAATGAAGTCAATGACGACTGAGCAGACCATTGAAAAATGACAAATATTCTCATGACTTGGAACACGGGAGCAAATTGTCAGTGATAATGGTACGCAGTTAACTTTGGAAGAGTTTGAGGACTACTTCAAAGGGAAGAGTATACACCATATCAAGTCAGTTGCCTATCACCCAACAATGAATGAATTGACAAAACGTTTTGTGCAATCATTAAAGGATTCTATCAAAGCACAAAGGACCAGGGGATCTTAAGAGTGAACACATTTCTGATATCTTATCGGAACACTGTACATGCTTTCATGCAAAATTCACCGGCAATGCTGTTGCTTAAGAAGAAGCTACGAACACAGTTTGATATGTTAACTCCACCTGATACTTCAGAAATTGTCAAATGACAATGACAGACGCAAATTGCTAGGATGGTGAAATTCTCTAAAAAAGAGGGTATTTATCCAGAGAGAGAGAGTTCAAGCTAGGAGTTACACCACAAACGAGGAATAGGCACCAGTTATGATCCTGGCAATGACAGATCCTATATCATACATCATACAGATGGATGATGATAGAATTTGGAGACATCTCATTATTAGTTATTTTCTGCATGAAGTGAGTTTGCGGAAACTTCTCAAAGTTTCAACCTTTGAAAATCTGGAGAGCTTTACTTTGGATTGGAGACCAGAGACAGTGGCGAGATCAGATCTGGGTGTGATCGAAAGACCACTCTGCGCCCGCAATGCAGCTTGCTGTGGCACAGCATGTCGATAGAAGCCAGGAGGCCTTGCTCCTGGGATCTACCTGGCTCTCATCACCTCGCGAGATCTAACACGATCTCGTGGGACGGTGCAGTGTAAATCCCACCGACTGTGGGCAGGATTACTTTTTTGGCAAATCTGCTATTAAAGCGAGACAGCTAATCTCACTTTAATATGCAGTTTTCCGAGGTACCCAAAGTGATGGGATCTCTCTCCTTCGCCTCGGAGGCCTCGCGGGAGCTCCATTTGGTATTGGTCTACACAAATGGGGATCAGAAGGAATGGCACTTGTGTGGGTCTCCCAGGGGATTGGAGGTTCCCAGTTGCATTCCTTTTGGGCAGGGTGGCACCCTGGCATTTTTGGTGTCACTTGGGCACCCTGGCACTGCCAGTCTAGCACCCTAGCAGTGCCAACTTGGTAGCATGGCAATGCCACCTGGGTGTCAGCTTGGCACTGCCAAGGTGCCCAGGTGGCACTGCCATGGTGCCAGGTTGGCGGTGCCAAGCTGGCCTTTTTTGTGCAGTGGCGATTAGGCCGGGATGCCCTGATTGCGTGTTTGGGGGTGCAGAAGGGGCAAGGATCCTCCCATGGTGCACTGGGGCTTGGGAGTGGGTCAAGGGTCGCTTCGGGGCTCCAGAGATCGAGGAGTTCCGGCAAGTGGAGCTCCTCAGTGCACAAAACAGTGCTATGTGTGGCCTCAGACGCGCATTTCCCGCTGAGGCCCCAGGCTAAACGCGCTGGCTATGTACTTAGTTTCCATTTCATTAAATCTCGCCCATTGTTTCTGGGGATATTTCAATGACAGATACTGGAATAGCTACTCAGGAAGTACCATCGCACAATGGAGTGAGGAAACTTCTGTGGTGACATGTAGCCAAATTGTATATATGTATGGAAATAATATATCAGGGGAATTGTTGCATAAATGTTAATTGTTGTCATTGCACTAATGAAGTAAAGAAGGAGGGATGTTATGTATCTGGGACTACATACTTGCTAGTTCCGCATCATGCGATGTGCAATGATGTATGTAAAGTGTTTGCGTGGACTTTGAGCTGATCACCATCTCGACTGTATGAGGAACACCCTTAATAAACCTCCATCATGTTATAAAAGAATCCAGAGTGTGGGCACCTCCATACCTTTTCTTTTGTGGCAACAAAGAAATATAACTGATGTATTGTATACTATATGGTTTCATACTCCTATTGTTACAAAATGATTTATCTCTTGACTGACCAGAAAAGACACAACAGAAGATCTTATAGTTAATAATTTTCTCTTCAAATTATTCAAGCTGTAGTAACCCCACAAGATGTCAAATGAAAATATAAGAAGCTGGTGTGTTATCAAATAATTGGAAATCAGAAGAAGCCTTGCTTATTATTTTTACACCTTTTGAAGAAAGATTATGTGCTGTGTCGTTGTCCTCCTGAGGCAGTCACAGAATGTCATCTCCACCTCCAGGGAATTGCTGTGTAGACATAATTAGGCAATCCCATGCACATTTGTGACTGGCAGCAGTGGAACTAAGTGAATAAGTGGAAAAATAATTTTAAGGAAGGTGATTGTAAGGAAATAGACGCCCAAGAGTCATAATCACACGGATCTGAAATTCTGTCTTGTTTCTCAACTTCACTACGGACTTTATTGCCATGAGCCATACCTCCTGTCTTTTCTTTTGTTACACATCAGGGGTGGGATTCTCCGCAATCGGAACGATGTCCGCCGACCGGCGCCCAAAACAGCGCGAATCAGTCCGGCATCGCGCCGCCCCAAAGGTGCGGAATTCTCCGCATCTTGAGGGGCCGAGCCCTCACTTTGAAAGGCTAGGCCCGCGCCGGAGTGATTTCCGCCCCGCCGGCTGGCGGGAAAGGCCTTTGGCGCCCCGCCAGCTGGCGCGGAAATGACTTTGCCGTGCGACGCATGCGCGGGAGCGGCCGCTCATGGCATCCCCGCGCATACGCAGTGGAGGGGGTCTCTTCCGCCTCCGCCATAGTGAAGACCATGGCGGAGGTGGAAGGAAAAGAGTGCCCCCACGGCACAGGCCCGCCCGCGGATCGGTGGGCCCCGATCGCGGGCCAGGCCACCGTGGGGGCACCCCCCAGGACCAGATCACCCTGCGCCTCCCCAGGACCCCGGAGCCCGCCCGCGCCGCCTTGTCCCGCCGTTCAAAAGGTGGTTTAATCCACGCCAGCTGGCGTGGGCTGACAGAGGCGGGACTTTGGCCCATTGCGGACTGGAGAATTGCCGGGGGTGGACCCGCCGACCGGCGCGATTTCTGCCGACCGGCGCGGCGCGATTCCCGCCCCCGATGAATCTCTGGTGGCGGAGAATTCGGGACACGGCGGGGGCGGGATTCAAGCCAGCCCCCGGCGATTCTCCGACCCCCCACCTGGTGTTTCATAGTTGGCAAGCAGGTTTGCAAAGTCATGTATTGCACCATAGGAATCACAAAATTTGCGCATATTACTTTCGTCCAGGTGTAGGTTTCTACAGGTTTATAGAACCTTAAAACTGTTATTTAGCAGCACTTATCAACTGACTACAGTGGACTAGCCACATGAATACTGTGGCTACCAGGGCAAGTCAAAAGCTCAGAATTCTATGGCAAGTGACTCACCTCCTGACTTACCAAGACCTGTCCAGCATCTACAAGGCAAAGTCAGGAGTGTAATGGAATACTCTCCACTTGCCTGGATGAGTGCAGCTCCAACAACACTCAAGAAGCTCAACACCATCCAGGATAAAGCAGCCCGCCTGATTGCCCTCCTTCCACAAACATTCAAACACTCCACCACCGAGGAACAGTGGCAACCATGTGTACCAACTACAAGGTGCACTGCAGTAACCCGCCAAGGTTCCTTAGACACATTCCAAACCCACACCCATTACCATCTAGAATGACAAGAGGAGCAGGTACCTGGGAACCCCACCACCTGGAGATTCCCCTCCAAGGCACTAACCTCCCTGACTTGAAATATATCGGTGCTCCTTCACTGTCGCTGGGGTAACAACCTGGAACTCCCTCGCTAACAGCACAGTGGGTGTACCTACACATCAAGGACCCAGGTGGTTGAAGAAGACAACTCACCACCACCTCCTGAAGGGCAACTAAGGATGACCAATAAATGATAGCCTAACCAACAACGCCCACATCTCATAAATGATTAAAAAATAATTTAAAAAATCATGACTTGCTTCAATACTGGAAAAAGTAATAGTGTTGAATTTGAATATTATAAGTGACTTGAGGATTATTTGTATCACTACAAGGATGGTGGGTGGATTACAGAAACATATGCACATTTTTACATAGAACATACAGTGCAGAAGGAGGTCATTTGGCCCATCGAGTCTGCACCGACCCACTTTAGCCCTCACTTCCACCCTATCCCCGCAACCCAATAATCCCTCCTAGACTTTTTGGACACTAGAGGCAATTTAGCATGGCCAATCCACCTAACCTGCACGTCTTTGGACTGTGGGAGGAAACCGAGCACCCGGAGGAATCCCACGCAGACACAGGGAGAACATGCAGACTCCGCACAGACAGTGACCCAGCGGGGAATCGAACCTGGGACCCTGGCGTTGTGAAGCCGCAGTGCTAGCCACTTGTGCTACCGTGCTGTAGTAGAGTTGTTGAAGTAGAGTCCATAAATACATTGAAATATTTGCTTTGAAAAGGAACATAAAGGCATTAGCTGATTTCATGTGGCATTCCCATCCATTGACTCCATCTACACCTCCTGCTGCCTGGGGAAAGCGGGCAGCATAATCAAAGATCCCTCCCACCCGGCTTACTCACTCTTCCAACCTCTTCCATCAGGCAGGAGATACAGAAGTCCAAGAACACGCACGAACAGACTCAAAAACAGCTTCTTCCCCACTGTCACTAGACTCCTAAATGACCCTCTTATGGACTGACCTCATTAACACTACACCCTGTATGCTTCATCCGATGCCAGTGCTTATGTAGTTACCCTATTATGTAGTTACCTTGTGTTGCCCTATTATGTATTTTCTTTTATTCCCTTTTCTTCTCATGTACTTAATGATCTGTTGAGCTGCTCGCAGAAAAATACTTTTCACTGTACCTCGGTACATGTGTCAATAAACAAATCCAATCCAATCCAATCCATTGATAACGAGTCAAAGCCAGTTGCAATCTTCAGGTATAGAAGGAGGTAACTGGTTGAGGGTAGATGAATTTGGGTGAGAAGTAAGCCATTTTCAAACCCAAACTCACCTCCAAACTGGCCAATTCCAGTTTGAACAGAGTTGAGTTGGAAGAGGGGCGGCTAATCTGTTGAAGTGGTGGTGGTGGTGGTTGGGGGTGGGTCAGGTGGCTGTCAGTAAAAGGTCCAGCCTCCATTTTAACAGAATTTTATTTTTAATCCATGTAGGCTAGAGTAGCAGATTTATAGATTCAGACAATTTTGTCTTTGAAGTATGGGCATGTTTTGATTCTACAATGTGGCACAGATCAGTAGCCAGTTGCACCTTACAGTATGGTCTACTTTAGTGAACAGGCAGTTTTACAACCTGGCACTTGTAGTCAAAATTGCATGTTAATCAGACCCAGCGTTATCCCTGCTGCGTAATTTGGTCGTTCCAAGATGTTCCTTCTAATCATATGTTCACCCGCTTATATCTCAATTGAGGAGGATGTCATAAGTGTCCTTTTTGCAAGGAGCTGTTTGCCTTGAGGTTAGCGAGGTTAACAATCATTCTTGCAGAGTCCTCAGTTCTGCTAACATCTGCTATCTTTCTTCCCTGTTAGAAGACAATGGTTAACTTTATGCTTGGCATATGTAACAACTTTAAAATGCTTCAGGCATTTTCACTGAAGTGGTAAATTACAGAACAAGACACCTAAAAACAAACACCCTTTAAGAACAATGGGGTTTCATTTGAGCAGTTACCCTAAAAATTAAAAGATTTAGCCATAGCGCTAGGCTGAGGGTTGTTTTAGACTTGCAGCATTTTCGAAGTCATGCCAGCTGTTGTGAAGCAGTTCATCAGCATTCACTAACTTTATACATTAGCATGTATGGGGACAGCAAATAATCTGCTCTTAGATCTCTGCCAGAATCTTGTTTGAATTAATCAACACCGTATTAAATATTTTTGAGAAAGGATTACTCTACATGACTACTCTGTGGGAACAAATACATTTTACAATGCCTAATTTTCTCTGCTAATTTTGTATTCATGACATTTTGAACTGTAATCACAGCCAATGTTAAACCACCTGCTCACATTCATAGTGCCACTGGTTTTCACCAATTAGAAATTTTGTCCACATCTCATCTCAGCTGCTTTTTGCCAGCCTTCACCCATTCCATCGCCTCGTGAATCTACTGAAGTGCCGCACTACTGCTTCAAATTTGCATTTGAAGAAATCTTCAAATTTATTGATTGGTTTGTAAATGCATGTAGTTAATTCACAATCGTAAAATTTAAACTATTCTTCAAATAAATGGTGAGATTGCCCTTGCTAGCAAGATGGGTCATACTCTTGGATCTCAGTAATCCTCTTTCGTGGTCCCATGGGGTTATCCTTATTTGATGTGGGTAGAAAAAAATAACACTTTTAAATAAGTGCAGTTTTATAAATTGTATAAACATGTTAATTATTGTAATAGTTGCTAGCTTTTAGCATAGATTTTACGTTGACCTTTCTAGTCTTTGTGACTTAACTCTTCAACGGAGAAACATTTGTTTTGAATGTATAACAAAATCTATTTGAATTTATATTGTGCCCTTAATGTCGGCAAATGTGCTTCAGTGGAGTGTTCAAAACAAAATATGATACTGAGCCACATGAGGTAGTCATATGATACTTAGTCAATGAGGTAGGGTTTAGGAGTGTCTTAAAATAGAATGAAGGAGATGTAGAGGGGTGGAGGAAAACTATCCCGGGACGAAGAACTTCAGTAAATAAAGGCACAGCCACCAATGATGGAGCAATTAAAATCAAAGATGCTCACAAAGCCAGAATTGGAGAACCATTACTAGTTTAAACTAGTATGGCAGGGGGGTGGGCACGGGAGCAATAGGTCAGAAGGTGAGAGCATTGAGGGAGCACTAGGGAATAGGGACAGTGTGGCTCTGAGGCAGAGCAGACGGGGAGAAGTTGCTGAACACAGCGGGTCTGGTGGCCTGAAGTGCATATGTTTTAATGCAAGGAGCATTACGGGTAAGGCAGATGAACTTAGAGCTTGGATTAGTACTTGGAACTATGATGTTGTTGCCATTACAGAGACCTGGTTGAGGGAAGGGCAGGATTGGCAGCTAAACGTTCCAGGGTTTAGATGTTTCAGGCGGGATAGAGGGGGATGTAAAAGGGAGGCGGAGTTGCGCTACTGGTTCGGGAGAATATCACAGCTGTACTGCGAGAGGACACCTCAGAGGGCAGTGAGGCTATATGGGTAGAGATCAGGAATAAGAAGGGTGCAGTCACAATGTTGGGGGTACACTACAGGCCTCCCAACAGCCAGCGGGAGATAGAGGAGCAGATAGGTAGACAGATTTTGGAAAAGAGTAAAAACAACAGGGTTGTGGTGATGGGAGACTTCAACTTCCCCAATATTGACTGGGACTCACTTAGTGCCAGGGGCTTAGACGGGGCGGAGTTTGTAAGGAGCATCCAGGAGGGCTTCTTAAAACAATATGTAGACAGTCCAACGAGGGAAGGGGCGGTACTGGACCTGGTATTGGGGAATGAGCCTGGCCAGGTGGTAGATGTTTCAGTAGGGGGGCATTTCGGTAACAGTGACCACAATTCAGTAAGTTTTAAAGTACTGGTGGACAAGGATAAGAGTGGTCCGAGGATGAATGTGCTAAATTGGGGGAAGGCTAATTATAACAATATTAGGCAGGAACTGAAGAACATAGATTGGGGGCGGATGTTTGAGGGCAAATCAACATCTGACATGTGGGAGGCTTTCAAGTGGCAGTTGAAAGGAATACAGGACCGGCATGTTCCTGTGAGGAAGAAAGATAAATACGGCAATTTTCGGGAACCTTGGATGACGAGTGATATTGTAGGCCTCGTCAAAAAGAAAAAGGAGGCATTGTCAGGGCTAAAAGGCTGGGAACAGACGAAGCCTGCGTGGAATATAAGGAAAGTAGGAAGGAACTTAAGCAACGAGTCAGGAGGGCTAGAAGGGGTCACGAAAAGTCATTGGCAAATAGGGTTAAGGAAAATCCCAAGGCTTTTTACACGTACATAAAAAGCAAGAGGGTAGCCAGGGAAAGGGTTGGCCCACTGAAGGATAGGCAAGGGAATCTATGTGTGGAGCCAGAGGAAATGGGCGAGGTACTAAATGAATACTTTGCATCAGTATTCACCAAAGAGAAGAAATTGATAGATGTTGAGTCTGGAGAAGGGGGTGTAGATAGCCTGGGTCACATTGTGATCCAAAAAGACGAGGTGTTGGGTGTCTTAAAAAATATTAAGGTAGATAAGTCCCCAGGGCCTGATGGGATCTACCCCAGAACACTGAAGGAGGCTGGAGAGGAAATTGCTGAGGCCTTGACAGAAATCTTTGGATCCTCACTGTCTTCAGTGGATGTCCCGGAGGACTGGAGAATAGCCAATGTTGTTCCTCTGTTTAAGAAGGGTAGCAAGGATAATCCCGGGAACTACAGGCCGGTGAGCCTTACTTCAGTGGTAGGGAAATTACTGGAGAGAATTCTTCGAGACAGGATCTACTCCCATTTGGAAGCAAATGGACGTATTAGTGAGAGGCAGCACAGTTTTGTGAAGGGGAGGTCGTGTCTCACTAACTTGATAGAGTTTTTCGAGGAGGTCACTAAGATGATTGATGCAGGTAGGGCAGTAGATGTTGTCTATATGGACTTCAGTAAGGCCTTTGACAAGGTCCCTCATGGTAGACTAGTACAAAAAGTGAAGTCACACGGGATCAGGGGTGAGCTGGCAAGGTGGATACAGAACTGGCTAGGCCATAGAAGGCAGAGAGTAGCAATGGAGGGATGCTTTTCTAATTGGAGGGCTGTGACCAGTGGTGTTCCACAGGGATCAGTGCTGGGACCTTTGCTCTTTGTAGTATATATAAATGATTTGGAGGAAAATGTAACTGGTCTGATTAGTAAGTTTGCAGACGACACAAAGGTTGGTGGAATTGCGGATAGCGATGAGGACTGTCGGAGGATACAGCAGGATTTAGATTGTCTGGAGACTTGGGCGGAGAGATGGCAGATGGAGTTTAATCCGGACAAATGTGAGGTAATGCATTTTGGAAGGTCTAATGCAGGTAGGGAATATACAGTGAATGGTAGAACCCTCAAGAGTATTGAAAGTCAAAGAGATCTAGGAGTACAGGTCCACAGGTCATTGAAAGGGGCAACACAGGTGGAGAAGGTAGTCAAGAAGGCATACGGCATGCTTGCCTTCATTGGCCGGGGCATTGAGTATAAGAATTGGCAAGTCATGTTGCAGCTGTATAGAACCTTAGTTAGGCCACACTTGGAGTATAGTGTTCAATTCTGGTTGCCACACTACCAGAAGGATGTGGAGGCTTTAGAGAGGGTGCAGAAGAGATTTACCAGAATGTTGCCTGGTATGGAGGGCATTAGCTATGAGGAGCGATTGAATAAACTCGGTTTGTTCTCACTGGAGCGAAGGAGGTTGAGGGGAGACCTGATAGAGGTCTACAAAATTATGAGGGGCATAGACAGAGTGGATAGTCAGAGGCTTTTCCCCAGAGTAGAGTGGTCAATTACTAGGGGGCATAGGTTTAAGGTGAGAGGGGCAAGGTTTAGAGTAGATGTACGAGGCAAGTTTTTTACGCAGAGGGTAGTGGGTGCCTGGAACTCGCTACCGGAGGAGGTAGTGGAAGTAGGGGCGATAGGGACATTTAAGGGGCATCTTGACAAATATATGAATAGGATGGGAATAGAAGGATACGGACCCAGGAAGTGTAGAAGATTGTAGTTTAGTCGGGCAGCATGGTCGGCACGGGCTTGGAGGGCCGAAGGGCCTGTTCCTGTGCTGTACATTTCTTTGTTCTTTGTTCTTTGTTGACAGTTTATCTCGATTAAGACACACAATGAGGAGGCAGGAAGGTTGGAGAGACAGAGGTTGGTAGAGGCTATTCTGGTGATGGATTGGCTACCCCAAAGGAGGAGTTGTTTAAAAGAGGAAGATGCTCCAAATGGAGTTCGAATTGGTATCGACGGAGAAACCAGTTGGCCCGTTTTGTCGTGTACGAGGCCATTCTACGAACATGGGGAGAAGGCCAGTAGGTTATTGATGCACCAGTTGAGGTGGTCTCGATCGGGGGAGATAATGCAAATAGAGGGCGGGGGGGTGGCGGAGTGGTTTTTGATTCAGGAAAGGTAAATGGAATGTTTGAGACCTTTTATCAGGGGATGTAAAGGTTGGAGCCCACAGAGGGGGACTTGGACATGAAAAGTTCTTGGAAGGTTTAAACTTCCCGATGGTGGAGGAGAAAGTGCAGGGGCTGGATGCTCCTCGGGCTGGAGGAGATTATAAGATGCATTTGTTCAATGCAGACACTTTCCCTGTTATTTTTTGCGTTGGCAATTCAACTACTGTCTATCACACAGGTCATCGATGGAGTGGAAAGCTCTGAGCCCAGACAGATTCCCAGTGGAATCTTATTAAAAATATACAACGGAGTTGGGCCTCATCTAATAGAAATGTTAAATGATTCATTGTGCCGGGGAGAGTTGCCGAATACATTGACACAGACTTCCATCTCTCTAATCCTAAAAAAGGATAAGGGCCCAGAGGAATGAGGATCTCATCGGTCCATATCTCTATTGAATGCCGACATGAAGTTATTGGCCAAGATGCTGGCAACTCGCCTGGAGGAATGTCTGCCAGGGGGAATAGCTGAGGATCAGGAGTTTGTGAAGGGCCAACAATTGTCGGTCAATAGAAGGAGACTATTGAATGTGGCGATGGCGCCTCATCAGGTTCGGAGTCAGGGTAATTATCTCCATGGTTGTGGAGAATGCATTTGACCGGGTAGAATGGGATAGTTCATGTTTGGACTCAGGTTCATTTTTTGGATCTGCGTGCTATGCAATGTCCCCACTGCGAGCATTCGTATTAATGCGTTAAACCCGGAGTACCTTCGATTGTATAGGGGAATAAGACAGGGGTATCCACTTTCCCTATTATTTTTTGCGTTGGCAATTCAACCACTGACTATCACACTGAAATCATCGACAGAGTGGAAATGTATAGAGAGGGGAGGTGTGGAGCGCTGTGTGTCCCTGTACACGGAAGACTTGCTGCTGTACATGTCAGACCTTTTCTCCAGTGTGGGAGGAATTATGGAGGTATTATGTAAGTTGGCTCTTTTTCGGGGTGTGGCCTTAATGTGGGGAAGAGTGAGCTGATTCCGGTGAGCACTCAAGGACCGGGTGCTCTATGAGTCCGGTGATGGTAGCCTCATTAAGAGTCTGGACCAGTTTGGGCAACATTTTAAGCTAGAGGCGATGTCATTGAGAGCGCCGATATGAAAATGAAATGAAATGAAAATCGCTTATTGTCACAAGTAGGCTTCAAATGAAGTTACTGTGAAAAGCCCCTAGTCGCCACATTCTCCGCGGGGAGTCGGAGAATCCCGCCCAGGATGTCAGATTCTGGGTCAGATTCTGAAATAGAAGCAAAGTCAGGTTATTGGTAACTGAAAGTAAAAGGAAAGAAGATGAAGCAAGGATCAATTCCTATTGTAACAAATATGAACTTTTCATAGAAATTGACACTTACTTAAAAACTCAGAACTCAGTGAATCCAACACAGTATGCTATTTAGCAGGCTAACCTGGAGGAAATTTCAGATTATAACACATTATTCAACTGCATGGCAATCGTGAGATGAATATGCAGTGTGAATTATAACAAATTTATTAGCCCAGCAGTCAACTTTACAGACAGGATCCTGGTTTGGATGATTCCAGAGGCAGTATCAATTTGCAATACCAAACAGCCTAAGTTAGACAGCGAGAGCCATTAATGGTGCTTTGAATTTAATTATCGTGCAGCTAGGCATTTGAATGATGTGAATTAGATAGATTATTTGCTTTAAATAAAAAGATGTTTACCAAAACGAACAATAATTGCCAGAATGGTTCTCCTGCATTTGACTGCACAAAGACTTTGCGAAAGACAGGATAAATAAATGAATTCAGAGAGTAATCTGATGGCATCTTGTATCGTTCTGGAGCATCAAATTGAATCAATTTACATCTGCCTTAACTTTTAAAGTATTCAGGTTAACAGAAGCTACTACCAGCTTATAGTTATAGAATTTCATTTCCACTTCCGATATGGTGATGTACATCCCAAACAACCTATTGTTAATCTGCTGTAGAAGAGTTAAATCACTATCAATATGCAAACGTCGTGCAACGCAACTGGTAGATGTCGGGAGATTCCACTTCCGAGATCTATCGCTATCTTGCGAGACGTCGCAACGTGAACCCCGCCGGGGGGGCGGGGGGGGGGGCCCTGCGGACCTCCTTATAGTGAGTTGGGGCTTTGCGGGGGGTTCCGGAAAACGGAGCTCCTCGATGCAGAAGACAGGGCTAAGTGCGATCTCGCCGGGGAGTTCCTGTTGAGGCCCCGAATCTAGCTGAATGAACGTTAGATAGCGGGGTGTTTCTCGGTGCTCTGAGCTCCGGGAAACACCTGGCTCATCTCGCACGCTGAGGCACTCTTCCCCCATTTGGGTAGATTGCGCCCCAGATTTTATTGGTTTATTTAGATATTTTTCTTCATGCTTCCTCTTTCCTCTTTGAATCTTTGCTGCTAAATTGTATGTTAGGTGTAATATGAGTCATATAAAATGTTTACCACATCAGTGTTAATATTTTAGACAAAAGCTGTTGTTATTAATGATGCTGCTTATCTCGTTTCCACTTCCTCCAGGCTCAGTTTCTGTTTCCTTATTTGTTCCATTACTATCTCCTTCTGCTTTGCACAATTGTCCCTTTTGTCATTTACTCTTTCCTCCCACCTGATCACAGACCTTTACTTTTGTACTTTCCCCTCTTCTGTTGCTCTGTTTATCTGGTTATAAATATGGCGGTCAATATGGTCGCCTTCCTTAATTCTAATTATGTTTACTTTAGAGTCGCCAGGTATCTCTCGATACCGCCACAAGGTTCAAACCCGAATACTGACCAAAGGGCAAATACACCAGTTAGTTAGTTCAAAGTCAATACTATTTATTTACACTCACAGTAAGATCTACTCATGCACAACAGGACTACAAACTAAACTACCTCTAACGCTAACGCCTATACTTAACTTCGGGTGCCCACTTAGTCAGAGGAACAATGGCCGTTGTTCAGATCTGAGGCTGTTGGGTTCGAAGATAGACAGGAGAACAGCTAAGATCATCCGTCTGGTAGTGAGCGTTGACCTTGAACTTGCTTCTGGTGATGCTGGTGGATGGGTCTCTCCGCTTTGAGAGCCAAATCCAAGAGAGCAAATCTCTCGTGTGGGTTCCTTCTTATACTTGGAGGGGCTTTGCGCGCTTTTAGGCGGGCCTTAAACTTGGTCCCAATTAATTGGGGCGATTCTTGATCACTGTTATCGATCTTGACCAATAAAGGGGTGGGTGCCCTGATGGCTGGGCGTGTCTTAGGTGGTAGTTGGTCTTGCTTTTTTTGTGCTTTTCGGTTGGGGAACTGGCGCCGGGATGTCTGCAATAGTATCAGTTACCTGAGTGTCATTCCTTGTTTCCCGTAGATGGGCCATCAATATGCTAATCGACCCATAGTTTCAATTCCGTCTGGGAGCTGTTCCCCAAATATACATTCAGGCTCTGTGCCTGCTTGTTTTCTAGCATTGTCCACAGTTCCCTATATTCTTTGCGAGCGTCCATTTTGTATTCTGGAAGTGGCCATCCCAGATGGCTACACTTCCTCCCCCCTTCTGTACTTAATTAAAACCCGGTGCATCTCTAACTTTTTCCAGTCCCATCCAAACATCGTTGACCTGAAACATTGAGTTGAATTTTCCAGTGAATGTCGGGACTCTGTTAGGTCCGTACGGGGATCCTTAGCACATGCGTGTCATCAGGGTGCCCTCTGGCACAATCATCTGGGGAGGAGGACCGCAGGTTCCACACTCAGTGGGGGTACTGGTCAGATGGTGGGTAACTACTATTGCTTTTGGAAAATTGCCACTATGTGAGGTCTTAATAGGTGTAATTGGCTGCCTGCCTCCATGGATTGACTGTTGAGTTTGTTTCCAGCTCCTGTTCTCTCTTTTCTGAAGACAAAAAAACAGCTCTGCAAAAGGTTTCCCTTTATTTTCCTTCTTCATTTCCCTGCCTTCATGGATGAGAAAATTTAGCCTCTTAATGGGCGGGATTCTCCTGCAATTGGCAGGATGGCCCGACGCTGGCGCCAAGAAGGGCGCGAACCACTCCGGTGTTGGTCCAACCGGAATCCTCCTCACTTTCGGGAGCTGGCACAAGTTGGAGCATGCGCAGAACCGCCGGCATGGTTCCGCGTATGCGCAGACCGGCTGGCGTGTTCCTGCGCATGCTCAGGGGGGTTCTCCACCATGGCGGAGCCCTACAGAGGCCGGCGCGGAAGGAAGGAGTGCCCCCATGGTAGAGGCCCGCCCGCAGTTCGGTGGGCCCCAATCGCGGGCCAGGCCACCGTGCCCCCGCCCCCACCAGGGCTAGATCCCCCCACGACCCCCTGAGGACTCCACTAGATGGCCTATCAGCTAGGTCCCGCTGTGTGGGACCATGTCCATTTCATGTCGGCGGGACTGGCCAGGAATTGCTCGGCCTATCGAGGCCCGGAGAATTGCCGGGGGGGCCGCTGCCAACGGCCCCCAACTGGCGTGGTGTAAACCCTGCCCCCTCCCGAAAACCAACGCCGGAGAATACGGCAGCCGGCGTCGGAGCGGCGGGGCGGGATTCACGCCACCTCCCGGGGATTGTCCAACCCGGCGGTGGGCTGGAGGATCCCGCCCTGTTTTTCTCTCCCTGGAAGCCAACAGACCTGCTGAGAATTTCCGATTTTCACAGTTTTTATTTCAGATTTCCAGAGTCCACAGTATTTTATTTTCTATTTCATGCCTTCCCATTCCTTGAACCACCTTTGATGATTTAATGCTTCCTGTGCTTTTAGTTGGTTTTGTGAGATGTATGGAATCTGCACTGCTCAAACTAAACAGTCTTCACACAGGAGACTTGTAACCAGTGAAGCCAGAAGAATTCAATCCCACTTTTTTGGAATGGATTCAAATTCAGCTCTGAGAAATGGAATGTGAAGATGATAAATTAAGACTGTCAAGATCAAATACACTTTTTAAAGTTTGAAGTGTAAAGTTGTTTCATCTTTCTTTTCGTTGGATGATTTTCATCTGTAGCTACAGTTAGGAAATCTGTTGTATTAGGTCTGTAAGAGAAATCAGAAATCAACTACACCCTCAAGGAGCAGCAAACAATAAGATAATCAAATCAGATTGGAACCCATCTTGAGAAAAGGGGAGGTTGTAGGAAAGAGACACACAGCAAGACATTAGCATGCTTCCGTCACCTCAGTTACCCACCCGATTATAAGTAAGAAGTTATCACATCTTTAAAAAACTATACATGCAATATAACACTGTAGCACAGTTGTTAGCACTGTGGCTTCACAGCGATAGGGTCCCAGGTTCGATTCCCGGCTTGGGTCACTGTCTGTGCGGAGTCTGCACATTCTCCCAGTGCCTGCGTGGGTTTCCTCCCACAAGATGTGGGGCTGGATTCTCCGCACCCTCACGCCAAAATCATGGCCGGTGCGTGGGTGGAGAATCCATGTTCCCGCAAGAAATTGGGACCGGCGCCGGTTCACTGATTCTGCATACTCTGGCAGTACGACGCGCCACCTAGGACCTACCTGGGGCTATTGCCAGAGGCCCGCTCCGCCATTCTCCGCCCCAACTGGCTGAAGTCCCGACGACATGGAACTAATGTGCTCCAGCCATTCGGGATACCCGCGTGGTGGTTGCGGACTCAGTCCGCGGGCGCCCTGCTCGGGGGCGGACCGATCAGAGTCCAGGGGGGACCTTATAGGGAATGCATGTGCAGGAGTTGAGGATCGGGTACACAAGCAATTGGGGGTCTCTTTTTTGGGTCCAGCTCCGCGGTCTGAGTCTGCCGTGGAGCACGGCACGGCCGCTGGAGGCCGCCACCGTGCGCATGCGCGGCATCCGCCCTGGAAGTGCAGGGGCCCGTATCTTCAGCAAAATCTGCGAGATCTACTCCAGGTCCCTGCTAGCCCCCTGCGGGCTGGGAATTTGTGTCCCCTTGATCCAAGATTTTCTGGCGTAAAATTCTACCGTTTTGACGCTGGTGTGGGGACATAGTCCCAATAAGTCGCAATAATGGAGAATTCATCCCCGTGCTGTTCGGTAATTTGGACATTCTGAATTCTCCCTCCCTGTACCCTAACAGGCGCCGGAATGTGACGACTAGGAGCTTTTCACAGTAACTTCATTGCAGTGTTAATGTAAGCCTACTTGTGACAATAAAGATTATAATTATTGCATTTCATTTCTGCTGACAATTCAAATTCAAAGATTGTATAAAGCTACAGTGGTCTCAGTGGCTAGATTCTCATGTGATTTATTAGCATTATTTTATCTGGCTGATATCTGTCAGAACCAATTGCCCTATTGCAACATTTTTGTTTTGAAATGGTGGGCCAAATTTTACCAGCCTTTTGGAGACAGGCTGACAAAATGATGTGGGAAGGTGGTTGGTCGCATGTCCATCATCCATCATCCTCCTGCCTGCCAGCTGTGGGAGAGGTGCCAGCTGGCTTGGCCCGCCCATCTGGAGCCCAAATGAGCCACTTAAGTGGTCAGTGTAAGGCTTCTTCCTGCTTCCATTTGCAATTTTCTTGCAGGCTGAACATTATTTAGTCTACAGTGGAGAATCTGGAACTAATAGCCCTTCCCATTGGCAACGGTACTGCCTGCCCTCATTAATGCACCCCCCCCCCCCAACTCCACTTTCGCCGGATTCTGTCTAACTTGGTCCGATGCTCCCAGACTCCACTTACCTGACTTTGATGACACAGCCATCAATGTGTTCTCCACCTGCAGGTGCAGTCCCAACAGTGGTCAGTAGTGGCACTGATGAGATGCTGGTCCTCTTATTAGGCCACCAATCTTAATAGGGCAACAGCTAATTATGTAGCCGCCACAGAGAAAATACAGTTCCAGTCTTGCTGCCAAGTAAAAAGGTCGCATCCCTGAGTCCATCCCCACTTGTGGGATGGGACGCCTATCACCTACATGAAATTCAGCCAGGTATCAATTGGGAAAAATCCATCACCAGGCAATAAAAACCCATCTGCAGATACAGCAGATTTTGCTATCAATCTCAATGTATTATGTTGCTGACCTGGACAACCAACGGATATGCTTTTGTCTAACCTCACTTTCATCTTTAGTTACACAATGCATCTCAGAGAGTTATGAAGGCTCATCGAACCACTTTCTACCCCTCGTGTGTCTATATTTCAGAGTTCTTGCTTCCATGACAGATCTTAAACTCAGCTCTTTGTCCTGATGATGCACTTTTCATGTCACCAAGCTCTGAAATTTAGAGTTGTATACAATAAATTTTAGTTTAAAAAACAGCGTTTGAGGATTTGGCAATTGAGCCGCCTGAATAAACCTTTGGCACTGAAGCTCAGAAAGCCCATTAGAAGCTGTCAAATGTTCTTTATTCCTACCAGGCCTATTATCTGCCCTGTCATATGTCTATTATTTTCGTCTTCAGAAGTAATCTTTATTACTTTGTATCTGCAATGCATTGTTGAAATGAGAATTGCTTTTTGAACGACCGCTCCTGACACTTTTCATGGCCTTCATATCTCTACTGTAATTATAAAATTTAATGCAACCACTAATTACAAAAGATCGTTAAAGTTTCTGAAGCGAACATGTCACAAACAAAATGACAAATAACCTGACAATTGTTTATTTTTAGTGCTGCAAAAAAGTGTTCCCATAACGTAATCAGAAATTTAAATCAGAGAACAGTGTTATATTATTCTTTCATCCTCAGTGGCAATGATCACACCTGCAAATAAACTATTGCTCAGAATGTGAGAGCCAGAATGTGATTTTGTGCATGCAATCTATGGTAATGGAGTATTGAGCTGAAGTTGAATAGAAGCACTTGCCAATATGATAACTCACTGACACTCAAGTCTTTTCCTTCCTCCAGGTCTGCAGAAAGCAGAAGAATAAACTCTATCGAAGCTCCTCAGTACAGAAAAGAATAAATTTGCAACACGTTGCCAACTTTCTTATTACTGGACCTAAGGCAAATATTCATGACAGACTAAAACAGAATTTGCTGAAAACACAGTCTGGCAGCATCTGTGGAGCGAAAAACAGAGTTAAAACACTGGCTATTACGGGGCGCTCTAGTTTCTGGCCCCGTCCAGCTAAACTGTTGGAGGAGCCCACAAATCTGATGGCTGCCCCACAGCAATTTAATGCAGGGAGCAGTGTTCATTGCTTTAAGGAAAGATTTATGCCTCCTAGCTCTGTAGGAAGTCCTACCTTGAAGAGCAGCCAGAACATCAGATGATTGGCAGCTCTGTAGTGCCAGCAGTGTCACCAAGAGTGGTGGCCACTGGTGGAACTACAGTTAGTCGACATTGCTGAAGAGCCAGGATTGGGGTCTCTCAGAGGTCAGTGTCTCTCTGGGGTCTGTCAACCTGGCCCAGGTGAGAAGGGATGGGGAGAGATATATGGGGAGTGGGTCGGGGGGGGGGGGTTGTTAGTGATTGGATAAACTTGGGAAGGTGCCTCTAATGGGCTCAGGAGGCTCGCAAAGAAGGCCCTACTTGTTCGCAACCTACCTACAGCTAAAATTACCATACTTCCTGTATGGCATGGATCTCCCTGCAACATGTGTCAAATGCTGACAGTGATGGATTGAGACACTTAAGTGTTAAGCTCCAATGGTAACTATAATAAGGGCTATAAAGTAAGTCCTGACATCTTCAACTCCATGTTTATTGTGTTCAACAAACATTTCATCAAAGTGCGACCTGTATCCTCCTTATTTATATGTGCAGTCGATCAAACAATAAGTATGGTCTATTAAACAAAAAAAGCTGCAATTCTAATTTAAGCACATGGGGGGCATTAACTCTTTCTGAACAGATTCCCCTTCTTGAAAAAAAATCTTTAAGTTTGACATAAATGACCATAACACAAATGCATATATTTTGTTTTCTATGATAAATGTACCCTACTCCCCCCTTCTTAACATATTTTTTTCCAAATATCCACACTCACATTTGCTTCCTTATCGGAAAAGACGCCTCTCTTGAACAATTTTTAATAACTTCTTGGCGCTAGCCCCTTTATTCATCAGACAGTCAGACAATTGATAATTGCTATCGACCCACTTGACCTTGTTAATCTCCCTGTTCTTTGGCATCTGTTTTAGGCTCGCTATGTCAATCTGTAGTCTCTTTTATTGAGGCACATGTTAGAATGGACATTCTCCCAAGGGCTCTTATTGTCTATGTAACACTCCATAGGTTCTGTTCCAGAAAGCCCATTCTATTCAAAATTTCAGTCAGGATCCTGGATATAAAAAATTCCGTATCCACTGCCTCCATTAGGGCAAGTGTCGCCGCTGCTAATGCAGTTTTAAAACTCTTTGTATCTTTTTAGTTTCCTATGTGAGAGGGAACATTTCTCCCACAAGAGAAAAATTATAAATCCCCGTGCACTTGAAAAGCCATCACAGAGATTAGCATAAGATGCGTCACTATAAACAAATAGTTTCTGTTGTCTAATATCACCTAAAGATAGGAATTTCAAAGAACAATTCTCCAATTTTAATTTCACCAATGTTTTGTTTGTTCGAACAATTTCTTCAACTTTGGGATCGTTCATTTTATTGCTTAGCTCTAAAACATGAAAACTGACACGCCTTGTTTGTCTAGCTAAACAGTTCAGCTGCTCAATTGAACACCGGAGTTCCCGTTTTTCCATTTCAGAAACCGCGGTATCCTTTCATGAGGATCTACCACGAGTAGATGGAGTTCATGGGCGGGATTATCTGATCCCCCACCGGGTCAGAGAATTGGCGGGAGGCGGCGTGAATCCCGCCCCCGCTGGCGGCCGAATTCTCCGGCACCGGAGATTCGGCGGGTGCAGGAAATCGGTCAGCGGGCCCCCCCCGGCGATTCTCCGGCCCGTGGTGGGCCGAAGTCCGGCTGCTGTAATGCTGCTCCCGCCAGCGTGAATTAAACCACCTCCCTTACCGGCCAGGCGGCGCGAGTGGGCTCCGGGATCCTAGGGGGGGTGTGGGGCGATCTGGCCCCGGAGGGTGCCCCCACGGTGGTCTGGCACGCAGGCAGGCCTGTGCCGTGGGGGCACTCTTTTACTACGCGTCGGCCATATAGGTCTCCGCGATCGTCGACGCGTAGGTGACCCTCCCCCCCCCCCTCCTGCGCATGTGCGGGGATGACGTCAGCAGCCGCTGACGCTCCCGCGCATGCTCGGACTTCCGCCGACCGGCGGAGTCCCTTCAGCCCCGGCTGGCGTGGCGTCAAAGGCCTACCACGCCAGCTGGCGGGATGCAACCACTCCGGTGCAGGCCTAGCCCCTAAAGGTGAGGGCTTGGCCCCTAAAGGTACGGAGAAATCCGCACCTTTAGGGGCGGCCTGACGCCGGAGTGGTTCACGCCACTCTATCCTGCCGGGACCCCCCGCCCCGGCGGGTAGGGGAAAATCCTGCCCCATGTTCTCCAAGTGTGGCTGCTGGTGTAGAGTGACATATGAACCATTCTGCCCGATTTCAAACCCAATGTATTTGAATGGACCAGAGACCTGACTCCCAACCTTGAACTCTGGCCCATGTTAAAGCCAAAGTTAATTTACAATCTGGTTATCTGCAATGAGCATTTCATCTATCACAGCATGATTTCTCTACACACCTCGGTACTAAATGGGCTTTCTGCAGCCCTATTCATAACTATTATGTTCACTTCTTGCACATATCCTGAAATTACACCCCATTATTCCTGAGGAACTATGCTGGTGGCCCCAGTCCTGTTACTTTCCATTTTCCATCACCTGTTCTACAATTATTTGCTTTTCTTTACTACGTATAATCGGCGACTGGCTAAATCTAGTTGCTAAGTTTACAAAGTGTAAAATGAAAGTGTTATTTTATCCCACACCTAAATATCAATAGACGCAACTTCCTTAAAATCTCTCGCTAAGGGCATACTCACTATGGGTTGTGATGACGTTCTTGTATATCTCTTACATACATAATATCTATCGTTTATCTGTTTTATGAATTTGATGTATTCTTCATCTCTTATATCCATATCCCTGAGCAAAATCTTTAATCTTTGGGAATTGCTGATGCAACTTCAACACAATCAACTTTTTGTTTTCTAGACTCCCGCTTCCTGTTCTCTGATGCTAACAGCAGTTCCTTAATTTCTTTATGAGAAAAATTAGGATTCATTAATGCAAGACTGCTTAAATTGCAAGTCCACAGTTTTTCCAAATAAGATGGCCTTTATGTTTTCCATGTTAAAGTTTAATATGTGCTTTCTTCATCAATGGTCTGCTCAATAATAAAGATATTCCACTGGATACGATACCCTTGCTAAATAAAATAAAATTTAATAAAATTATTCCTTCCGGTGATTTTACATGGAATCACCACTCTTTTCAGCAATTTAGGGATATTATCATCTCCAAATCAGAAACATGTGGACCTTACAAACTTCCTAATATTGTTCCAATCTTTGTCACTTTAAGAGTCCAGGTAACATTTCAACCAGTCTATTTCACATACTGTAGCTGTACTTCCTCTGTCTAATACGACACAATTGAAGGAGTCTGCAGTCGGCACCTTCATCACTGAACTGAAATTTCTTGTTACTAACACAATGCCTTCCCTTTGGTCAATATCTTCCTCTTCTCCTTCTGAGTCTTCTGTCTCGAGTTTGGTTTCAAATAGCCTATTATATCACTTAGGACAGTTTATTGCATAATGGTATTTTGAATCAGAGTAAAACACCGATTGACCACACTCTGGGCATTCCTTGGGTTCATTTTCCATTGAAAGATCCCAATTTATTTTTCCTGCTACATGTGTTAAAGGTGGTTTTGTCCTCGTTATCTTTAATTATAAATCTTCTTTCGTTTTGCGGTCTGTTTCTAGACCACCTCGCCATCCTGTTAACATCATGGGTGGAATACTCCTTCCCGCCACACCTGTTTTCTGGTGCTGTGCGCACCAGCCGGCAGCGGGATCCTCCGTCCCGCCAGCCGGAAAATGGGGTTTCCCATTGTGAGCACTCCCATGCCGCCGGGAAATTCGCAGCCGTTAGTGTGCTGCCGGTGAAGTGGAGGATCACGCTGACGGAGAATCCAGCTCCATGTCTTCCAGAGTCTGTCTTATTGCTGATCGGTCCATTTGTGTCATGCAGGCTGCCGGGATGCAATGTTTTCCCAGGAACATTTTTTTAGCGCCTCTGACACTTTTTCTTGTAGGCTGTGTCTTTCTGAAAATCTAACTCCCATCAATACCAGAAACCTATCATATTTGTAATTGTAGACACAGTCTAATAACTTGAACGCCAGCATGAATTGAGGAATTTCTAGTTGAAATCTTTGCAGCCTTGTATGCACTTTGCTAAATTCATTCTGCACTCTTCTGTGGAGGTATCCTCTGAATTTCTAAATTTGTCAAAGTCTGACCAGGGCCTCATAAAGCACTTAATAAGTCATTCTTTTTGTAAATCTTATTCATTAACGTTTGTATCCAAACCTTAATCTGAGTTTAAATGCTCCTGCTCCAATTCAGAAAATACGTTGCGACTTATTTTGCTTATTTACAGTCACGAAAGTGTCAAGACCATCCCTGTATTTTCTTGGGCAAGGATGTAACCCATGTTGACATGGTAACTTCATTCTTCCATTGGTCATAGGGTTGACACTCATCAAGCAATGGTGGGTAGTCATACCCTGACATTTTACATTTGGATTCAGCCATTTGTGAGGACCCGGGTTCAATCCTGGCCCCCGGTTCACTGTCCATGTGGAGTTTGCACATTCTCCCTGTGTCTGCATGATTCTCACCCCACAACCCAAAAAGATGTGCAGGGTAGGTGAATTGGCCACGCTAAATTGCCCTTTAATTGGAAAAAAGAGAATTGGGTACTCTAAATTTATGTAAAGAAAATGGATTCAGCCATATGTTTTACAAGTTACTCCAAATCACTCTTCAAGATTAGAATTTAGAAGACAATCTTTCGCCTGAAGAAATCTTAGTTTGCAATCCTTTTGTACTCAGGAGCGCTAAGTCTACTCTGCTATCATTGCTAAGCTCCAATTGTAACACTATAAGAGCTAGAAAGCAATTCTTGTCTTCTTCGACTCCCAAGTTTATTGTTTTCAACAATCACTTCTCCAACACACCTCAGTGCCACCTGCATTCCATATATATAATGTGCAGTCTATCAAACAATAAGTGTGGTCTATTAAACAATTAAAGCTCAAATTCTAACTTAAGCACCGGGGAACATTAACTCTTTCCTAACATTAAGTGGCAATTAATTGGCTACTTAAGAACCTCAATATGCCCACGGACATTTGCCAGTTAGAATAAATTCTCATCTGATGGAGAATGCTTACCATCCATAATGTTAAAAAGTACTCCAGTATTAGATAATTATGTACTTGCTATCCTGAATTTATTTTCCTGTTTGGAAGCAAAAATAAAACTACTGCTAGTTTCCCAGGCATGCTATTTTCAATATGGAGTTGAGCAGATTTGAAAAGAATTTCTTCCTGCCCTATGCATTCTAATCCTGTTTTCGAGTCAGATTATGGTCCACCAAACATGCAACAGATGAATGGTATATCTGCCTCTCAGGTTAAGCTACAGGAAGCTTCACCAATTGGGTGAAGGATAACTTGATTTAAGGAGAAAAAGTTGAGACAACCGTAGGGGCATTATGATTAGAGATTAGAAATAAAAAGTCAGCCAGGTTTAATGCTTCTGATTGCTATGGGTTGGAATTGTGCTGGCCAGCTTTGTGAGCATTGTCATCAGTATCTCTCACAGGTGAACTGCTGACTGGAAGGAGATGGGATTCTAGCTTTATCTGGAGTGAGGTTCTGGTTCTGAAGAGTGGACTGAGGGTCAGGATAAGCTGGGAGGGACAAAAGTCAGGCGGAAGCTGAGGTTGGAATCATCAGGCAGTGATGGATGAGAATGTGACAAGATAGGAGCAGGAGTGGGCCATTCAGCCCTTCAAGCGTACTCCGCGATTCAAGGTAATCAAGGCGGATCTTCCACCTCAATTTCACCTTCTCGCGCTATCATCGTATCCCTTAATTCCCTTAGTATCCGAACATTTATTGACCTCTGTATTAAATATATTCAATGAATGAGGATCCGTAGATCACTGGAATAGAGAATGCCAAAAATCCAAAAACCTTTGTGTGAAGAAACGCTTGTGGTTGTTGCCATGCTTTTGTTACCTAAACAATAATACATATTGGTGTTTGTAATTAATCCAGCCAAAAATGAGCTAATTTGGCACAAGACGCTATATATGCAGAGTGGGAGTGGGGTAGTTGTTGGTGGTTAACATATCATAGCCAGCTACCGCATAGTTTTCTCAACTTTAATTTGAGGAGTGGGAGCAATTATTGAGAATGTGTAACAACATAACCCATAAAGCAATGCAACTGTAGCACAGCACAAAATATAGAACAACAGAGTTTAATGATGGTGTGAATCAAATGACTGACAGCTGGAAGTGAGTGACAGGCTGGAATCTGCTCGAAGGGTTCATGTGCCTTGCATACAGAGTACCAAATATTGATGAATGGGTTACAATCTGGAATCAAATTGAGAGGTTTGGATGGCTTATACATAGAAAATATATCAGCAAATAGCTAATATTCCTGTCATGAAAAGAGGAAATAGAGAAAAACCCCAGGCACCATGGGCGCGATTCTCTGCTCCCGCGCCGGTTTGGAGAATCGCCTGGTGCGCCATTTTCCCCCGCGACGCCGGTCCAACACCCTCCCGCGATGCACCCAAGCGGCGGGAATGGCCCCGCCGAGTTCGGCGCGGCGCAGGCCGGAGAATCGCGCGGGACACCCAAAATGGCGATTCTCCGTTACACCCGCTCTTCTCCGGCCCGGATGGGCCGAGCGGCCTGCCCAAAACGACGACTTCCCGCCGGCGCCATCCACACCTGGTCACAGCTGGCGGGAACAGCGCGGGAATGCTGGGGGGGGAGGGCGGCCTGTGGGGGGGCGAGGGGGGTTCTTTCACTAGGGGTGCACTCAAAAGGGGTCTGGCCCGCGATCGGTGCCCACCGATCGGCGGCCTGGCCTCTCTGAAGGAGGACCTCCTTTCCTCCGCGCCCCGCAAGATCCATCCGACATCTTCTTGCGGGGCGGCCTCGGGGAGGACGGCAACCACGCATGCGCGGGTGACGCCAGTTAGGCTTCACGTGGCACTGCTTTTATGCGGCGCCAATGCCCAGCGCGCGCTGAGGACGCTGCTTTAGCGACACCCCCCCCCCCCCCCAAGTTTCTCGCGGTCCCGGTCCGAGCCCATTTTCAGGCCCTGAATCGGTTGAGATCGGGGCCGTTTCGCGCCGTCGTGAACCTCAACGGCGTTCACGACGGCGTGGGCACTTAGTCGCGGGAGCGGAGAATCGCGCCCCATAGACCAGTTCAGCAATTGGAAAGACATTACAATCCATATTAAATGAATTGATAGAGCATCTGGAGACAATATATAATCCAAAGTAGTCAGCATGGATTCTGTAAAGCTAAATCATACTTAATTAACCTGATAGAATTATTTGAAGAGGTAATGTAAAGAGTAGATATCATGGGCGAGATTCTCCGACCCCCTGCCTGGTCGGAGAATCGCCGGGGGCTGGCGTGAATCCCGCCCCCACCGGTTGCCGAAGTCTCCGGCACCGGATACTCGGTAGGGGCGGGAATCGCGCCGCGCCGGTTGGCGGGCCCCCCCGCTCGATTCTCCGGCCCGGATGGGCCAAAGTCCCGCCGCTAAAATGCCTGTCCCGCTGGCGTAAATTAAACCACCTACCTTACCGGCGGGACAAGGCAGCGCGGGCGGGCTCCGGGGTCCTGGGGGGGTCGCGGGGCGATCTGGCCCCGGGGGGTGCCCCCACGGTGGCCTGGCCCGCGATCGGGGCCCACCGATCCGCGGGCGGGCCTGTGCCGTGGAGGCACTCTTTCCCTTCCACCTCCACCACGGTCTCCACCATGGCAGAGGCAGAAGAGACTCCCTCCACTGCGCATGCGCGGGAATGCCGTCAGCGGCCGCTGACGCTCCCGCGCATGCGCTGCCCGGAGATGTCATTTCCGCGCCAGCTGGCGGGGCACGAAAGGCCTTTTCAACCAGCTGGCGGGGCGGAAATTCGTCCGGCGCTGACCTAGCCCCTTAAGGTTGGGGCTCGGCCCCCAAAGATGCGGAGCATTCCGCACCTTTTGGGCGGTGCGATGCCCGTCTGATTTGCGCCGTTTTGGGCGCCAGTCGGCGGACATCGCGCCGTTTCCGGAGAATTTCGCCCCAGATTCCTGGATTATCAAATCTCCTTCAATAAGACCCACACAGAAGGCTCATAATGAAGGTTAGAGCATCTGGAGTTGGGGAGCAAATAGCTTAATAGTGAGCAAATTAGCTAAAAGAATATAGAAATTTGAGGCTAGGGGCTAAACGATAGCAATTGAGATTGGAGAAACAACCAATGCCGTACCAGCCTCCCCGAATTGGCGCCGGAATGTGGCGACTAGGGGCTTTTCACAGTAACTTCATTGAAGCCTACTCGTGACAATAAGCAATTTTCATTTCATTTCATTTCATTTTGATTTCATTCATGCACGAACCACTACTATTCATGCTTTACATAAATTATTTTGAATTAAAGAGCAAGTAACTCAATATTCAATTTGCAAATGATACCAAATTAGCAGGTATTACTAACACTGAGGAAGAATTCAATATACCACAAGAAAGCATTACAGATTGGGCAAATCAGTGACAAAATAAATTTAATGGAGATAAAGATGAAGTGATGCGCTTTAATAAGAAAAATAGAAACATCACAAACACCTTGAAAATAAGACACAAAATGGGTAGAAGACTAAAAGAATCATGAAAATGAACAAATCATTTAAAAGGAGCATCAGAGATCAGCAGAGCAATTAAAAATGCAAGCAAAGCATTTCTAGGATGTTCAAAAATATTGAAATTATTTTAAACTTATATGGCACCCTGGATAGGGCACAGTAAGGTCAGGAATTAATCCCCGCCATCTAGTGGAAATTCAGGTGTCTGTTGATATATCTCTATGTCTGATTCATCTACATTGCCTGACAAGTAAAAGTTTTGCACTCAGCGTTGTCATGCATCACAGTTTGTAATCGGGTTGGGCTTTTATAGTTGCTAATCCACCATTGGGCTGGATAATGTTAAAAGGGTCTGAAAGGAAATTAAACATCTTTCAGATCTTGGACATGAATAGTAAATCTCCAACTCAAGTCTCTCAGCTGGAAGTCTGATTTGCCTTATAACTTTTGCTTTAAATCCTTACTGTATTTTACAGATTTACAGCTCTTATTAATCCCACTTTTTTTCTTCTTCTACCGTAAATTTTCTCCTTTACTTTCCATTCGCCACTTTGTTTTTATTATTATGGTTTTTAGAAATTGAACAGGAACCTCCTGGAAATGGCTGCTAAGTTCTTCTTTTGGATGTAAATATACCAATCATAATCACACAGGACTGGTAAAACAATAATGTGGCTTCTGTATTGAAGATAAGATTATATACTGTTACAATACCCGGGGCCATGCATGGTCAATTCCAACCCCACTTGACCCGGAGTTGCAACAAAGGTTGAAATTAACTTTTATTTTAAAATACCCAAGGTCTTCCCAATAACTATAGTCACCAGGTTGTACATTTAAACACAATTACCTTTTTATTATTAACAGTAACTATAATGAAATAGGCAACAAATACAACTGCTTATCTATCTAATCTCTAACCCTCCCAATCCTCTGCATGCACACACACACACAGACAAACAAACACAAAGGGAAAAGAGGGGCGTAAAATAACAATGGAAGTACAAGGATAAGAGTCTTTGTTTCAGATGGATGTTATCTTTTCTTTCAGCTTCTAATGCTTTTCACTGGAGACTTACAGAAATAGTAGGCAGCTAGAATTCGAGAGAGAGACAGCTTCTTCTTTCGGGGTAGAGATGGTCTGCCTTCAGACAGTAGGCAGATGAGCAGAGAGAGAGAACTGTTTCCCCCTTGTGGGTTCAGTGGCTTGCCACAGGTTCTCTACGAAAGTCCCCACCTGACAGGAACTAATCGCTGTTGGTTGCTGGGTAGAATACTGTCCCTGGCCAATCCATTGGTCACCAGCCAACCAATCAAAGCAAACCACTTCAATCTCTTGGGTGCCATAAAGTCTGGGATCTTCTGCCCAAAATACAAACCTTTATAACACAGTGTACGATTTTGACACTTGGAGTTCCTTACTTCCTCTGCTTGACTTAAAGGTATGTCTCCATTAATGATCCATGGATCAAAAACAATAAAGAAAAACAAAAGAAATAGGAGTTAAGGCAATCAACAGGAAGGGTCCATACAATACAGATAAGGTTAATTAGGAGACCATTGTATACACATCCTACCCCTCATCCTGTTGCTTCCAAACTATCTACAATTCATGGGACTAAGGGTAGCACAGGGGGCAGCATGGTAGCACAGCAGTTAGCACAGTTGCTTCACAGCTCCAGGGTCTCAGGTTCAATTCCTGGCTTGGGTCACTGTCTGTGTGGAGTCTGCACATTCTCCCCGTGTCTGCATGGGTTTCCTCCGGGTGCTCTGGTTTCCTTCCACAGTCCAAAGATGTGCAGGTTAGGTGGATTGGCCATGCTAAATTGCCCTTAGTGTCCAAAAAGGTTAGGTGGGGTTACTGGGTAACAGGGATAGATTTGAAGTGTGGGCTTAAGTGGGGTGCTCTTTCCAAGGGCCGGTGCAGACTCGATGGGACAATTGGCCTCCTTCTGCACCGTACATTCTATCATTCTATAATACATCACACCCTATTGGGGGTACGTATTGATTGACAGTAGTTTAAGATTCACTCCCTGAAAGATGTATGCGCATCATATCACAACAATGGCAGAGCACCAACATAACTGTTTTTGTACATTTCTACAAAGTTCTGCTTACCTCTTTGACCTCAGTCACCCTTTTTAATCAGCGTTTATCTGCTTTGATTGTTTGAGCAGTCCTCCTAAGTGTAAAAGCAGTGGCTGAATATGTTCTTATTGGCAGTATTACTTGACAAAATACATTTCACTTATTGACTACTTTGGCGGGTAATTTATTCAGCAAGATTTTACCCAAAATTCTAAATATTCTGTCCTTGTAGCTTACTGGTAACCATGTGTGGTTCACTGATGTTTATTTTTGAAGAGCTTGTTTTTCAATATGTTTCAGATTTTTACATTGTAGGGTAATAAACCATGTTTAGTATTTTAAGATGGATAATCTTCTTCTGAATGGCTGAATGAGCCTGAAGTAGCCGAGGCTATGTTTTGGCAGCTGATCTCTGATCAGTGACGTGTGGTAGTTGCATTAATCAATAACAAGCTGTTCTGTTCAGTAATTCTCTGCTATTTATATCCAGACACCAGACTGTTACACTAAGTAGCTGTATCAAGAAAGATGCCAGCAACTGTCCAGTGAACAATCTTAATGCTCACCCACTGGACTCAAAGCAGGATGAGTTCTCTGCTTTAACCTAATGCCTCAATGTATTATATTACAAATGAGAAGATTTGCTAATATAAGCGTGTAATAACCCTCATGAGACCCACGGGGACACCTCGACTGATCTTCCCGTGAAACCCGTGGAGTACATGTTCCCTCAGTAGTGGGTCAGCTTTTGTTGTTAAATTAAGCTTCATTTGAATTTACCTCCTTGAGCCTCCTGAGCGTTTATAGAGAGTAAAGACATAAGTTCAATATGCAGAACCATGTGAAATTAAGACAATTTGCAAAATTAGCACAGCTAATGAAGATCTACAAAGGCACTTGGCACAATCATTCAGGCTTTAGTATGTATTTACATTTTCTTAGTATGTTTAAAAATGATGAAATCATGGGACATGTGATTGCGCAGCAGGCTTTACTTTGTGAACTGGAAGAATCATTTCTTAGTATCAACAAATAGGAGGAAGAAAAGTAATTCAAGTAAGTATATATATGGAAGACATACGATCCAGATCAGAGCAGTGGAACAGTTTTATGGAATGTACTCATCAATTGACTGTTCCTTCCTCTCTGGACTTTCACAAATTGCTTGACCTCATATTGTTCCTGGCTGTCCTGGGTGGTAATGTTAGGGGAAAAAAGGTAGTTTTAAGGATTTTACATTTGCATTGGTAAACATTAGAAATAAGATATAGTTTAAGTGGGTTTAATTTAAAGTTTCTGTGACTGGAAGGGTGAAAGCTATAGTTAGGTTCATGCTGGACAAATGTGTGCGAGTTGGTTTCAATTCCAACTGTGATTCTCAGAGAGGACTACATTGTGAAGAGTAAATAAATCAACAGTTGTTGCTTAGCAAGCTGGAAGCAGTTGGTTTTAGAAGATTAAAAGAGGGAACTTCTTTCTCAGCTTTGCTAGAAGAAAAGCCATACTATGGAATAATGGTTAAGAGAACAGATGCTGGATACCTAGAGTCTAGCCAGTTAAAGAAATTAGAGGAGTGAAGAAAGATATCCAAGAAGTCTAGAATTAACAAAACAAAGGAAACTGTACCAGCAACATGACAGTGAGTTGAAAAGGGATTGGATCATGAGAAAGATATTTGCAGTAATACTAAGGCTTGTGAAACATTACTACAGTTTGGGAGACATTATTTGAAATAATTGTGGAAATCTGTGGCTGGAGCTTAGAATTTGTGTAAAAGACTTTAAGACAAAGGAAACCTGAAGGGAGAGTTGTAAAACTTTGATGGAAGGAGTGGAGGAAAGTAAAATTTATAAGAAGATTTGAAAGTGTGACTTTTGAAAGCGGAACTTGAAGTCACTCGTGTGAAAATTGGAATTCAGTGAGACAAGGCGGCTCACAGTATAAGAATTATTTGGGGGGATTTTGAGGATAAATTTACAGACATTCACTTGGGTTCAGAGAGGAGTGTGTCTTACACAGTCATCTGTGTGCTTAAAATGAACTTGGTGTGTTAATGAAACCATTGTAGCTAGAAATGTACTTTGTAATCCATGTTAATCCTAATCCCTGTGTGTAATTGCAAAGATAAGAGGAGTAAAGGAATATTGTATTAGAATCCATTTTTTCCATGTTTAATAAATGTTTTTTTTGTTGTTGTGAAAGCTAATTAGCAGTCCTGTGGCTGTTCCTCCACGTTTTCTAAAAAAAAAAGTATAAATTGTGGTCTTTTGAGCCAGGGTCCCATTCTGGGATCTTCCCATCCAGTTATAACAACCGAGATCTGTGGCAACCCCCGATTACTGAACACCATCGCTGTGAGCCAAACTAAAATTGCGCATTTTAAACAGGCTCAGAGCAGCGATAACGAATTCAAATATATTCAGGAAGGAGCACACTCTGCTTCCTATGACAAATGGAAGGACAAATTGACCGTGAAGGATGGATTTGTCCTTAAAGATGGACAGTACGTAGTACCAACATGTGGTACCAACACAGGACCAGAACCAAAACATATATCAGTGACCCGTTGTCCAGGGCCATCAAGGAGTGGAAGCCACTGGGGAGAGAATTAAGGGAATATGCTGGTGGCCAGGGATAGGCAAAGCTGTACGGCACTTTCTCAGCAAACGCATAGTCTGTGCCCAAAATAACCCAGACCGATACGCAAATAAAGGAGAACTGAGGCACAGCCAACCAGTTGAGGGCCCTGTAATTATATGTATAATCTAAGGAGAGTAAAGGGTTAACAAGATGGTGTTCATGTATCTCAACACTAGATGGCATCACTGAGTAGTCTTATAAAAGGTTGCCACTCTAAGCATTCTGGGAGAAGCTTATGGAGAAGGATGGTGCAATGTTGAGATAGTGTTGGTTGTATTAGAGAGCCATAATAGATTACTGTAACATAGATTCAATACTGTTATTTTGTTAGCTATTATTCAGTAGAGTGTGCAAAACCATTTAAAGTAGTGTAAAACAAAGTAGCTTTGTTTTAAACACATAGCTTTATGTTCTTTGTAAACACTACGACTTTTAGCTATCTTGGAGAACTATACAAGGAACATCACATGGTACCAGGTAATTACTGAAGTAATTGAGCTAAAATTAGATGGAATCTAAGAAGAAAGAAAATCAACACGTGTTAAGACTTCAACGGCAAGACTGCTTCCAGACCTGTTACATCAACACGCCCAGACAAGTTCTGACCTCATGGAGAAACTGCAGACTCTGAAACAGTTCTGGACTTCTGGTAAAATTGATGTCAATTGGAAAATTTTCAAGCAGCAATTTCAACCGTACATCTCTGCCTCAGATTTAGATACAGCTAGTGATAACAGAAAACTCGTGTTATTTTTAACAATGGCTGGACCATAGGCAATTGACCGATATAACTCTTTCCAATTCTCCATGGAAGATGACAGAAATAAATTTAGTGCAGTGATTGAAAAATTTGACCTTCATTGCAAAGCTCGAATTAATGAAACTTATGAGCGATTTGTCTTTAAAACAAGAGTGCAGAAAGATAGAGAATCCGTAGATTGCTTCATTCCTGATTTAAGATTAAAGTCGCAAACCTGCAACTTCTCAATCCTTTCAGACTCAATGATTAGGGATCAAAGGTGAAAAGCTAAGAAAACGTTTATTAAGGCAAAAAGATTTAAAATTGGAAGATGCAATTGAAATGTGTAGAGCGAATGAAATATTCAGGAATCAGTATTCAGATACACTGATCAAAGAAAAAGGGTGCAAAAAATGCACCTCGGGGTCAACTGCAATGGATCTGTGGCGCAGTTGTCAAGCGCTTTTCGGACAGCAACTGTATTGTGCATGCACATAGGCATTTTGCACATGCGCACTTCAACAAACTATGTGATTTGGACGAAGACCATTCTGCGCATGCACGCAACCAATTTGCGCATTACAAAAGCAATGTTATGACTGATGTGTTAAGTAAGTTGGTTCAGCATTGACTGCAAGTTGATGCAGTGAAACTAGAAACAGGCTTCTGACACAGGAGATGGTCCAACACTGTTTTATTGAACTTTCTGATTGCTGTACATAGTCTGCTGTGAGTTGACACTCCATCAATTTAACTGATAACCTCCTACTGGCTTGACCAGACTAACTCTCTACCTCATGGTGATAGTGCTCAAGGCTTGTGCACTCTTACTATTTCAGTAGCTGTGTCCTGTAGAGAGAGGGAGAGTCTTAATGCCCTGTGTGCTTTATAGTGGTGGTGTCCTGTCTGGTGATTGGTTGTTATGTGTCCTGTGTGTTCATTGGTTATCCTGTGTGTCAATCACTGCCTGTCTGCATCTCATTATATACATGAGTGGATATTATGACAATGACGTGTGGACATGCCCACCCACACAAAAAATGGCCAGCACATAGAAACATTTGCTCCAAATGTGGCAAACTGAATCACTTTGCTGACCAGTGCAGATCTGCATTAAAAGGGACACTCTTTAAAACATCAAATTCAATGATAAACAAATGAATGTTCAACGTGTTCATACAAGTGCAGAAACCTCAAATATGGATAACCCTAATGTTAATACAGATGCTTATTGTCTTGAAGGTTCTTTTTTGTATGTATTGTTGAGAAGTACCAGACAACTGTAAAGAACACTTCCTTTCCACAGATATTGCATCCCATCGATTAACACAGAAGCTGAATGGAACACTCCATTACAAGTCAATGGTTCGAGATTGTGTTCAAACTGGACACTGGAGCATCTGCTAATTTAATCAATACTCTTGATTTATCCCAACTATGTCATAGTCCTAAGGTTCAGAAAACTGGCTGGCAGTTACGTGACTACAATGGTACCATGATTACTTCTTTAGGGTCATGCTATCTCTTAGTGACAAACAACGACACTGCAATATCTTTGTGGTTCAAAATTGCGGTTCAAAATTGTTGAAGTTCATTACCATTAGGTGCACAAGCCTGTCAAGACTTTACATCTTGTGAATCGAATCTACAGCACTGACAACACTCTTCCACCTGTGCAGGAAGACATTGAAAGCATCACATGAAAGTTTCCTCAGGTATTTGAAGATACAAAATTCTTTCCAATACAAAATTCAACTAAAAGCGAATGCTAAACCAGTGGGACACCCTCCAAGAAGAGTTCCTGCTCCATTACGTGACCTTCTCAAGCAAGAACTGGAACGAATGCAGCACCGTGGGATTATTTCCAAGATCACAGAACCTCCAGATTGCGTGAGCTTGATGGTGTGCACGGAAAAAAACAATGGTGACCTCAGGATTTGTAATGACCCGAAGGATCTGAATATGAACATCAGACGTGAACACTATCCAAAACCGAAACGCGAAGAAATAACTAGTGAAATGCCAGATTTTCTCCAAACTAGATGCTTCCAGAGGTTCTTGGCAAATGCAACTGGATGACACAAGCAAAAAATGGTGTACATTCAACACACGGTATGGTCGTTACTGCTTTAACAGAATGCCATTTGGCATAATCTCAGCATCTGAGATATTCCATTGTGCCATGGAACAGATGATAGAAGGCATAGATGGAGTTTGTGTGTATGTTGATGACATTATAATATGGTCAGCTACTCGTGAAGAACACAATGCAAAACTCCTGCAAGTGTTACAGAGAATATACAAATATGGATTGAAGCTTAATTGGGCCAAGTGCAACTTTGGTATCGCAACGTTAAAATTTCTGGGTGATGGGTGACGAAATATTGGACTGAACATGGTGTGCCACCAGATGATGATAAGATTGCTTCTATCCAGAAGATGCCCATCCCAGAAGATAAAAAAGCAGTTCTGAGATTCCTTGGTGCAGTGAATCTTTTAGGAAAATTTATCCCCAACCTTGCATCACCTCATAAGGAAGAACACATTCTTCTCATAGACTGCAGAGCACACAAAAAAATGGTTTGACCTCAAGTCAGCACTGACCATCGCACCCGTCCTCTCCTTCTTTGACCCTGGGCGAGAAACTAAGATTTCCACAGATGATAGTCAAAATGCGTTTGGGGCAGTCCTCCTACAAAAGAATGCTGATGCTTTTTGGAGACCCATTGCATATGCATCCAGATCTATGACCACCACAGAGCAACATTACACTCAGATCGAGGAAGAGTGTTTAGGCTTGCTTACGGGAATACAGAAATTCCATGACTACGTGTATAGACTTCCGATGTTCACGGTTGAAACAGATCACCGACCATCATGCGAAGTCGATGCAACCACTTGATCTAGATGGTCTAGTGAGAATTCAGATTCCCACTGGAGGATGGTCAGATTTAGCTAAGATCATATGCAAAGCAGCACTGATAGTTCTGTTCTTAGAAGAAACTGATGTGCTCTTTTGAAAGTCAAGTCTTCTCAAACTTTATTTCCATGTCTTCAGTTTGATAGTAATTTATTACATACTACTACAGGATTTGATGATAAACAATATGACTTCCGGAATCCATTGGAAGCATCTGCAACACAATTGACTGGATTGAGGAGATCATCCAGAATCAGAAATAAACCTGAAAGACTTAATTTGTAAAGAAAAACAAATGAATTTTTAAACAAATACATATCAATGTATAATGTAATATCGTTACTTATATTTTCCTGTTAAAAAAAAGGATGTAATGATACATCTCTAAGGAGAGTAAAGGGTTAATAAGGTGATATTTGCGTATTTCAACACTAGATGGCATAACTGAGTAGTCTTATAAAAGGCTGCGTCTCTGAGCATTCTGGGAGAAGCTTATGGAGAAGGATAGTGCACGGTTGAGATAGTGTTAGTTGTATTCGAGAGACATTATAGATTACTGTAACATATATTCAATACTATTATTTTGTTAGCTATTACTCAGTAAAGTGTATGAACCATTTAAAGTAGTGTAAAATAAACTAGCTTTGTTTTAAATACATAGCTTGATGTTCTTTGTAAACACTATGACTTTTAGTTATCTTGGAGAACTATACATGGAACATCACAGTGACTACTGAAGCATATATAATGATCTTACTCTGGATATGCATTTATTTTTCTTTCCTAAAATTAAGTCTGTATTTCATTTCTTGTATGGATTAGTTGTTTTGTATTTTGAAAATGTATTTTTGTACTTGAGACATGACAGTATTATGGGTATTGAGTGTAGTGTTAGGAATTTAGATGGTCTACCTTGGGCCTCGGTATTTGTCCATGGGAGAGCTTGGTCAGACTTGTGTGATCCTATTTGCTGAATCAAAAGTAGGGAATACGACAAAATGGTCAACTGCCTGAAAAACTAGGCCACATACAGATTTTGACAATCTAAATTGAACAGCAGCCAGGCCTGATGGAAATTCGGACTGGCCTAATGAACACAGACACTGAGGTGAACAAGGGCAAGTCTCAACTTCTCCTGGAAGCTGGGATCAGAGATGCTGAATCTTGGCCAAATAAGGACAGTATTTTGTGTACTGGCTAGTATCGGCCTGTCTCGCAGGCACCAGTATTGATCAGACTCAAGGGTGCCTCAACACCATATAAGGAAAGGTTTACATGTACTCTGTGCTCCTGAGAATGAACCCCTAAGGAAGCCTGGCATCTTCCACATATAGATTCGGCAATCCCATTGGATGCAGAAGCCCCCCTCTGGTAGCCTCATTGGCTGGAAGCCAGAGAACTTTCCACTATGGCAAGAAAAAGAGAGGAGAGGGGGTATAAGAAGAGACACATGGACACCACCCCCAGAGAAGATTCCACCCCGAGTGAAGAGAAGACATGGTGATGATAGGAGAGGGCGTGCAAGACAAACATTCATGAAGAAGGCCCTGAGTTCTGAAGCAAGGTCGTCGGAATCAGCAGAACTCAGCGAAGAGTCATACCCAGGGGTGCAGCCTGACCAAGTCCAACTATACAGGTTGTATTGGAGTCTCAGCTATAGATTTGTTGCATTTTCTTTTCATTTCATGTTTCTCCTGGGTGACTACGGTTCCCAAGTATGAGATCTGGGATTTCATGATTTGTGTCTTTTTGGGATTTTAACCCCAATGAAGTGAGAACGGTCAATAGTTAGTTTCATAATTTCAGATGCTTCCCTCTGGTGTCCATTTGCAGTAGTAGATCGTCTATGCACTGAATTAGGCAGTTGGGCCATGAAATCCCTTCCAGTCCTTTAGCCAATTTCTGATGGACTATAGAAGGGGATTTATAGAAACCTTGGGATAAGCCGGTCCATGTGTATTGCTGATCCTGAAAAGTGAATGAAAATTTGTACTGCCACCGTTTACTTTGGGATATCAACCAAAATCCATTGCTTATGTCCAGGACGGTGAAATACCTGGCCTGCGGGACCTGTTTCACCATGGTTTTGGGATTGTTTATTATCTTGGCTACCTCATCCTTGGCCTGTTTAGGGAAACCGTACTGTTTCTAGCGTCTCAGGTTAGGGCCGTCGATCACTATCTCCCCAGTCATCTGACCACAGTCGTGTTTATGGCTTGTGAATGCTTGTGCGTGCTTCGCTAGGATTCCTTGTGCTCCCAGGTCGTCAATCATTTCTGTGGGCTTTATCCACAGTTCTCTCACGGTGAAAATCCTATCTGTGTATATCCCCACGGAAACCCAGGATGTACTCTGCTGGTTGGTGGCATACTAGGTCCCCTAATCTGAACTTTAATGGATCGGTGTCTGATCCCTCCTGTAAATTTCCTGTGAGCCCACTTTAAATTATTTTCTTTATGGTGCGCCAAGTTGTGTCGATGTCTCTGGATATATTTATGGTATTGCGGGAGCCACCTCAATTGGGTGGCCTCCTAACTCGTCTTTACCAAGGTGCATCCTACACTGTCCCATTTGGTGCTACGCACCCATCTTGGTGAGGCCTGACACTGTCATGTCTGGGATCTGTGTTCACCTGGCGGTATAGGGTGGGGGGATTCTTGGTCTCCCCCACTGAGGTTATCATGGCTTGTCTTGCCAGCCCCTCTGGTGGCATGGTCCAGGCCTCTGCTCTGGTCTGTGTCCCTGTGATTACTGGTGGGGTGTTCTGCACTCTCTGGCATAGTGGCCCACCTGACCACAATTGTAGCACCTCCCTGGTGGTGGATGCCTCGGGTCCCCCTGTGACTGATCTCTACCTCTTGCTGCGGGAGAAGTGTATGGGGGCAGAATACTTCTGTAATTGCCCCACTCTGCCTCCGTCTCTCCTTTATTATGCCATACTAGACTAGAGTTTGGGACTGTCTTAACTGCATTCATTTTCCTGTTTTTATTGGCCTTTGCCTTATTTATTTCTTGAATCTCTTCTTCCCAGGCTCGAGCCATCCTTCTGAGTATCCATGCCTCCATGTGTGTTTCGCAGCAGGGTCAAAATTTTCAGACACCTCCTACTCCCTTCGGTGATGTGCAACATTCTTGTCCAATTTGACCAATTTTGCGCTTCTAACTGGGTTCTATCCAGCTGCCTATAGACCGGATGAACTAAGTCCAAAGGCGGCTGGCAAAATGTTGTTGTGTGTTCTCTCTTTCTTTGTCTGCATTTATTCAGTCTATCTACAGGATCTGCACTGTTATAAACGACTGCATTTAAAATTACCATTTTCATCTCTTCTAGGTTCCCTCCGCCTATGTTTTGGGGATTGGACAAAGTGGAATGGACTCCTGGGCTTAAACACATCAACATTAATTTTTTCTCTTTTGTGTCATCTAGGCCATATAAAACCCTTTGTTGGTGTGTGGCATGAAAGAATTGTGTGGCAGGTTAGGTGGATTGGCCACGCTAAATTACCCTTCGTGTCCAAAAGGGTAAGGAGGGGTTATTGGGGTAGGGGATAGGGCAGAAGTGAGGGCTTAAGTGGGTCGGTGCAGACTCGATGGGCCGAATGGCCTCCTTCTGCACTGTATGTTCTATGTTCTCCTCTAAGCTTTTCCAATCTTACCCATGTTCAACATCTCCTCCCGTTTCCATAGTGCCAAAGACACACCATATCCCTTCTGAATGGAAAATTGGGATTTAAGCTTATTAATATCGCGTTGGCACTTTGTGTGGTCTGTAGTGCCCTATTGAGTGCCCTATTTTCTTTACCTGCCTGGTGCAGGACGTTGAACACATGCTTGCAGATTACTACATTTTTCCACAACCTTGGCCACCGTTTCCTGAACTGCATCATGATCCCGGATCGCATGCTTCTCCTGCTGATATGCTTTCTCACACTGGGCTTGGAATTGCCCCATGTGCAGCAAGTTCGCTTAGCTCCTCTGTTCCTTCTTCGATCATGTTTCTCTTTATTTTCTCCATCTCTTCCCTTATGTTATCTAATTCCTCCTTGAGTTTTAAATTTTTTGCTTCTTTATCTCATAATTGTTACATGCAACTGGCCATCGCTGTAGCCTTACTTAATTCGGAGGCTTCGTGTACCTCTTCCCAATAGTTCTCGCCCCCGATTCAAGACCCAATATTGGCTCAGCACAGTACTCGATTCACTTGGGCCATTTCTCATTGATGTATTTCCTCAGGGTTTCCTCCCAGAGATGCCAATGCTGTCTGCAAACGTTAGCCATTTTGACAAGTTTACCCAAGTATCTTAAAACTCGTTTACCCAAGTCTTCTTTCTCATGAGACGGATAAAGGATAAGAGTGAATTTGTGGCTCAACCCGATTTTATTGCTGAATCTTACGACACAAACTCTATTCACAAAACAACTCTAAATCCTTAAACTAACTCATTAATACTATATTTTCTATTTGAGACTCAAATCCTACCAATGCAGTTGAACGTGATCAGGCTGTTATGTCTGGTATGACTCTTCACTGAGCTCTGCTGATTCCGATGAACTTGTTTCTAAACTCAGCACCTTCATCACCATGTCTTCTCTTTGCTGAAGTGGAGTCTTCACTGGGGGTGAAGTATTCTTTGGAGGTGGCTTCCAGGTGTATCTTCTTATACTCCCTGCCTTCTATCTTTCACGCCCTTCTGGAATGTTCTCTGGCTTCCAGCCAATGAGGTTTCCAGAGGGGGGAACCTCAGCACCCAACGGGATTGCCGATTCCATTAAGTTTAACTTCCAGGCTGCAGCCAGTCCTGAGAAACCTCTTTTAGTAATTCAATCAGAAGCACCATTTGAATAAAACCTGTTGCTAATCTTCACCCTGAATCTGGGGCGTCATTCTCCGACCCCCCAGCGGGTCGGAGAATGGCCGTTGGCCACCGTGAATCCCGCCCCCGCCGGTTGCCGAAGTCTCCGGTACCGGAGATTGGGCGGGGGCGGGAATCGGGCCGCGCCGGTTGGCGGCCCCCCCGCTCAATTCTCCAGCCCGGATGGGCCGAAGTCCCACCGAGAAATTGCCTGTCCCGCCGGCGTAAATTAAAGTAGGTATTTACTGGCGGGACAAGGCGGCGTGGGCAGGCTCCGGGGTCCTGGGGGGGGCGCGGGGCGATCTGACCCCGGGGGGTGCCCCCACGGTGGCCTGGCCCGCGATCGGGGCCCACCGATCCGCGGGCGGGCCTGTGCCGTGGGGGCACTCTTTCCCTTCCGCCTCCGCAACGGCCTCCACCATGGCGGAGGCGGAAGAGACTCCCTCCACTGCGCATGCGCCCCTGAATCTCAACATGTGGCTTCTGTAGTGATCTCTGTATGTGTTAATATATGTTCAGTTAATGTAAACTAAGTACAGACAAATGATCACTAGATGGTAACACTAGCAGGACCTATAAAAAGGAGTTACCCTCTCTTTCTTAGTGTGTGTGTTAGTGTGGGTAGAGAACAGCTAGGGTGAAGATGTGGGGTGAAATTCTCCCCCAACGGCGCGATGTCCGCCGACTGGCGCCCAAAACGGCGCCAATCAGACGGGCATCACGCCGCCCCAAAGGTGCAGAATGCTCCGCATCTTTGGCGGCCGAGCCCCGACATTGAGGAGCTAGGCTGACGCCGGAGGGATGTCCGCCCCGCCAGCTGGCGGAAATGGCGTTGTTGCCCCGCCAGCTGGCGCGGAAATGACATTCGGGGCGGCGCATGCGCGGGAGCGTCAGCGGCCGCTGACAGTTTCCCACCCATGCGCAGTGGGGAGAGTCACTTCCGCCTCCGCCATGGTGGAGGCCGTGGCGGAGGCGGAAGGGAAAGAGTGCCCCCACGGCACAGGCCCGCCCGCGGATCGGTGGGCCCCGATCGCGGGCCAGGCCACCGTGGGGCCACCCCCCGGGGTCAGATCGCCCCGCGCCCCCCCCAGGACCCCGGAGCCCACCCACGCCGCCTGGTCCCGCCGGTAAATACCAACTTTAATTTACGCCGACGGGACAGGCAATTTCTGGGCGGGACTTCGGCCCATCCGGGCCGGAGAATTGAGCGGGGGTCCCGCCAACCGGCACGGCCCGATTCCCGCCCCCGCCCAATCTCCGGTACCGGAGACGTCGGCGGGCGGCGGGGGCGGTATTCACGGCGGCCAACGGCCATTCTCTGACCCGCTGGGGTGTCGGAGAATGACGCCCGTGATTAGATCAGAGTGCAGTGTATTATAATTATAATTGTTAATTTAATATGAACTTACTTACTTGTTTTACTAGTTTAGTATTGAAGTGAAAGAACCCATTAGTTTATTATATATTACTCAATAAACATTTTGTCATCATCTGGAAGACTTTGACTATTTCTCATCAGAATTCAAGACAACTCGGCAAGGTAAAAGAGTAATATTTACATTACAATTTAGTAATATAACATGGTACCACATCAAAACAAGGTTTAAGAAAGACGAGTAAGAAAATTAGACAAGAAAAGATAAAGTTCCGATAGTAACGATTTGACTGTGGAAGTCATCGCAGCAAACGGATCCTCGACAGGAAATCGATTTGTTGGACCAAGTGCAGGCTCCCAGACATCTGAAAACTACTGGTAACTTAAATCTTAATTGGAAGTTATTTAAACAACAATTGCAATTCTATTTAGAAACTCACAAATTAAATACAGCCTCTGAAGCTCGACGCATAGCTTTGCTTCTGCCCCTGGCAGGTCAGCAAGCTATTGAAATTTATAATTTGTTTATTTTTGCTGAAGGCGAAGATAAAAGTAAATTCGGAGTGAATGTCGCAAAATTTGAAGATCATTGCAAAATGCAAACCAATTAAATTTTGGAGCGATTCAGATTTCACAAGGGTTTACAAAAGAATGGAGAATCCATCACTAGCTTCATCACCGATCTTAAAATTCTAGCCCAAACTTGTAATTTTGCGGATTTGCATGACTCTCTGATCAGAGATCAGGGGCGAAATTCTCTGGAAACGGCGCGATGTCCGCCGACTGGCGCCCAAAACGGCGCAAATCAGACGGGCATCGCGCCGCCCCAAAGGTGCAGAATGCTCCACATCTTTGGGGGCCGAGCCCCAACATTGAGGGGTTAGGTCGGCGCCGGACGAATTTCCGCCCCTCCAGCTGGCGGAAAAGGCCTTTGGTGCCCCGCCAGCTGGCGCGGAAATGACATCTCTGGGCGGCGCATGCGCAGGAGCGTCAGCGGCCGCTGACGGCATTCCTGCACATGCGCAGTGGAGGGAGTCTCTTCCACCTCCGCCATGGTGGAGACCGTGGGGGAGGCGGAAGGGAAAGAGTGCCCCCACGGCACAGGCCCGCCCGCGGATCGGTGGGCCCCGATCGCGGGCCAGACCACCGTGGGGGCACCCCCGGGGCCAGATCGCCCCGCGCCCTCCCCCAGGACCCCGGAGCCCGCCCGCGCCGCCTTGTCCCGCCGGTAAGGTAGGTGGTTTAATTTACGCCGGCGGGACAGGCATTTTAGCGGCGGGACTTCAGCCCATCCGGGCCGGAGAATCGAGTGGGGGGGCCCGCCAACTGGCACGGCGCGATACCCGCCCCCGCCGAATCTCCAGTGCCAGAGACTTCGGCAACCGGCGGGGGCGGGATTCAGCCCAGCCCCCGGCGATTCTCCGACCCGGCGGGGGGTCGGAGAATCTCGCCCCTGATCGTTTTTGGGATAACAGACGAAAGTCTCAGTGAAGCTCTATTACGGCAAAATGATTTAACTTTAAAAATCGATATCGAAAAGTGCATTTCAAATGAGCAGAGTAAAAATCAATACTTAGAATTTTATCCACGAGAAAAAGGCAAGGCGTGAAAATCCACCACGAGGTTGAAAAGTTAAAATGGTGTTGCAGGCAGCAAAGAAGCACGTTCGGGATGGCAGCTATCTTGCGCGCACATTCCAACTCGGGACATGCGCAGTTCGTACCGAAATGCGAGACTCCGCGAAAGAAGTCTGTGCATGCGCGAACATCACTCATGAGTCACAGAGATGACATCATAACGTGCTACATGCTACAGATGTGGTAATGCCCACTTAAAGGGGAATTGGCTTGCTCAAGGAAAACGCTGTTTAATATTCAAGATTAAACCACTTTACTTCTCATAGCAAATCATCAGCAAATTCTCTCCCAATCGCACAGAAAAGGTATTATAATATAAGAGAAATTGAAAAACATGAAAGAATAGATTCACAACAGATTTTTTTGGATGAAGATGAGTTTTTCTTTGGAAAAGACATTTTTGTTGGAATCATTGAAGCATCAACAAAGACAGACCTTCAAGCAACAAAGTCAAATCTTCAAGCAACAATAAAAGATCTCCATGCAACAAAAAAGGTTCCTCAGAAAGTCAACATCATTAATAATGACAATGAATGGGCAATGACCATGCATATTAACAACAGCTCTGTAGTTTTTAAGCTAGACACTGGCGCTTCTGCCAATTTGCTCAACGGTCAGGATTTATCATCCATCCAAGGGGTTTACAAGATTTTACCTGCAGCATGCACACTTAAAGATTATAAAGGCATCAAATTGTGTCACATGGTTCATGCATTTAACCACTCTCAACAGAGACATTCAGAGAACATTACGATTTGAGATCATGGATGTCCACAGATCTTCGTTATTAGGTGCACATGCATGCAAGGAGTTGCAGTTGATTCAAATAATCTTCCTGAACACATCTGAGACATCTAGATTAGAAAGTGACATTCAACAGTTACTCAGTGACTAGCCTGATGTTTTTCATGGAATGGGCATATTGCCATATAAATATAAAATTCTGCTAAAAAAGGATGCAAAGCCTATGATCCATCCACCCAGCAGCTCTAAGTGAAAGATTGAAAGAAGACCTAATACGGTTGCAATCTCAAGGAATCATTTCCAAGGTAGCACAGCCGACAGATTGGGTTAGTTCCCTGGTTTGTGTAAAGAAACCGTCAGGAGATATCATACTTTGCATGGATCCTAAGGATCTTAGCAAGAATATACGTCGAGAACATTATCCGATAACCAAAAGAGAAGAAATCACTTCTGAAATGTCAAATGCAAAAATGTTCACAAAGTTGGATGCCTCACATGGTTTCTGGCAGATGCAGCTTGACGACTCAAGCAAGCTCCTCGTACATTCAACACACCTTTTGGAAGGTACTGCTTCAATAGGATGCCCTTTGGGATCATCTCTGCCTCAGAGATATTTCATTGAATTATGGAGCAGATGACTGAGAACATTGATGGTGTTCGAGGCATAGAATCATAGAATCATAGAATTTACAGTGCAGAAGGAAGCCATATGGCCCATCAAGTCTGCACCAGCTCTTGGAAAGAGCACCCTATCCAAACCCACACCTCCACCCTATCCCTGTAACCCAGCAACCCCATCCAACACCAAGGGCAATTTTGGACACCAAGGGCAATTTAGCATTGCCAATCCTAACCTGCACATCTTTGGGCTGTGGGAGGAAACCGGAGCACCCAGAGAAAACCCACGCATACACGGGGAGAACATGCAGACTCCGCACAGACAGTGACCCAAGCCGGGAATTGAACCTGGGACCCTGGCACTGTGAAGCAATTGTGCTAACCACTATGCTACCATGCTGCCCTATGTAGACGATATCATTATATGGTCAACCAATGAAGATGAGGATTTCAAGGCTCAGGAAAGTATTTAAATGCATACATCAGTATGGCTGAAAGTTAAACCACTCAAAGTGCAAACCATAACATCACAGCCAATGGTATCAAACCAGGTGAAGAGAAGATTGAAGCCATTAAGAAAATGCAGCAGCCGAAAGACAAGAAAGCTGTATTAATGTTTCTTGGTTTTGTCAATTTCCTAGGGAAGTTCATATCCAATCTATCTTCCAGAACTATTGCACTACGTCAATTAATAAAGAAAAACACTGAATTTGAGTAGACTCCACATCACAATGCAGAATGGCTGGACTTTAAACAACAACTAATACAGGCTCCAAGCTTGAATTTTTTCGACCCAACGAAGCCCACACAAATCTCGAATGATGCAAGTCAATAAGGCATAGGTGCAGTCTTACTCCAGCAAGATGACCACAACAACTGGGTTCCAACTGCGTATGCATCAGGAGCCATGACAACAACAGAGTGCAAATATGCGCAAATCGAGGAAGAATGCTTAGGACTCGTAACTGGCATTTCAAAATTTCATGATTATGTTTATGGTCTACCTAAATTCACAGTTGAAACTGACCATCAACCTCTCGTAAATATCATTGATAAAAATCTCAGTGATATGACCCCAAGGTTACAAAGAATGTTGATGAAACTAAGGAGTTATAATTTTACTCCAATATATACTCCTGGTAAAGAGTTAATCATTGCAGACACACTTTTGAGATCTATCAACACAGAAATTAGACCAATGGAATCAATTCATGATATAGAAGCTCATTTACAACTATACAGAGAAACACTTCCTGCATCAGATCATAAACTGAAACAGATCCGTGAAGAAAAGCAGAAGGATGAATCCTTATGTAGAGTGATACATCATCTACAGCAAGGATGACCAAAAGGACACTGTCCACAATACCACAGTACACAAGCTGAACTGACAATATTAGATGGCACACTACTCAGAAATTATAGCATTGTCATTCCAGAAAGTCTCAGGTCAGAAATGCTAAGCAAACTTCATGAAGGACATCTCGGCATTCAGAAGTCCAAATGAAGAGCCAGGCAAGCTGTGTACTGGCCGGGTATTAACAAGGACATTACTGAAATGATTATGTTATGTTCAACATGTCAGAAACATCTAACATCTCAATGCAAAGAAACATTACAACAACATGACATTATTACGTCACCTTGGATGAAAGTAGAAATAGACTTATTTCATTCATTTGGCAAACACTACAAAAGTAATTGACTGCGATTCCGATTTTCCAGAGGCAATGAGACTACCTGATCTCACCTCTACAGCTGTGATCAAAGCATGTAAAAAAACCTTTGCGTGACATGGCATACCGCAGACTGTTATGTCTGATAATGGTCCTTGCTTTGCAAGCTGGGAGTGGACGGAATTTTCAACAACATACAATTTCAGTCATGATACACCAAGTCCTCATTTTTCACAATCAAATGGAAAGGTGGAAAAAGGTGCACATATTGTAAAACAATTATTGAGTAAAGCTAGTGATTCTCAATCGGATTTCTACATAGCTTTATTATCCTACCGAGCCTCTCCATTGAACTCAATCTTATCACCAGCACAAATGTGATGTTATATAATCGAGACATTAGAACCACATTACCTCAAATTCATGTTGATGATCCTGATCAAGGGGATGTTTTGTAGAAAATTCACCATCAGCTTGAGAAACAAAAGAAATTACTACAACCAACATGCAAAATCCCGACGGCGTTGGATGGCAACAGTGAGAAACCACATTGGCTGGCTGCCGGAACGAAAGATCCCGCTGCCGACGGGAGCATGCCGTGCCAGAAAACGGGGCTGATGGGACAGATAGACCCGCCGCTGATGTTTTCGACTCTAAACAAGGGATATGGTTATCAACCTCTTATGGTTCAGAACAGTAAGAGGGAATTTCAGCACCATTGCATTTGCGGTAAACTACTTGAGTCTGAATCAACCTTCTGAATTTCATACACAGATATTGGGTGAAATTTCATAACCTATCACTCGTGTGAAATCTTACTTGCTAATCAAATCGAGTTCATGGGCAGCACGGTGGAGCAGTGGTTAGCACTTCTGCCTCATGGCGCCGAGGTCCCAGGTTCGATCTTGGCTCTGGGTCACTGTCAGTGTGGAGTTTGCACATTCTCCCTGTGTTTGCGTGGGTTTTGCCCCCACAACCCAAAGATGTGCAGGCCAAGTGGATTGGCCACGCTAAGCTGACCCTTAATTGGAAAAAATGAATTGGGTACTCTAAATTTAAAACCCTCCTCTAATTTCTCTAAGTTATTGGTGAGTTTGTTCCACCAAACAATTTCCACATATCTTGCATATATCGTTCTGAGCTGCCTCAATGCTAGAATTTAATCTTCCTCAATAATTTGATCCACCTTCCAAACAATATCTAAAATAGGATTAGTGACTTTCATTCAATGTAGTCATGATCAGATCCCCATCTCGTTGCTTTGTGCCAGATTATTGCTTCGCTGCAGTATACTTTTCATTTGCTGCTTAGCTTTCCTTAGTTCACGAGTCATTGTTACTAAATCTAATTATAAACCATTCCTGCCGTATCGATTCCTGTCACTATATCGTTAAGTAAAACCCTTCTCTCTCTTGGGGCTTTGGGTTACAGCCTCACTGTTTTCTCAGTCTTTGGATTTCAATGAAGGCTCAGTGCTTCCCTGGAAATCTTTAACTGTTTATTGCACATTTTATCAATAGGTTTGGTGTCTCATTTACACCAGCTTGGCCATTTTGCTTTGGTGAAATTCAAAATGACAGGAATTATCTGGCACAGAATCTCATTGGTTGGGACAAATACCAGTATTTGCTCTGGACACTCTGGACATCTGGAAGTTTTCACTGTTTTAATTTGAGGGATTAATTTGGTGCTGTTTAAAATTGATACGTTGTTGTGGTTTGGTGATTTACTTCTTTACATGCACTCTTTCCTGCTACCTTATTCTCATAAGTACTGTACTCAAAATAATATCTGCATTCATATTTTTTATTCCAATTCGGCCATCAGTAGACTATGCCATCAGAATATTTCAAGATACATTGAACCAGGAGACAACATTTGCCTGACACGCTCCATGAGCATTGCCCTGGATGAATTCAGACTATGCTATCACCTACAGAATGATTGGTCTTCTCCAAACTTAGAGACATGCTGGTTCTACATTTACTCTGGGTTTCCCTGATAATAGCGCTGTCAGTGTGTCTGTGACGTTACCCAATTTAGGTATAGTGCACTTGTCACTGTCCCTGGGTTATTCAAGAGTGCATTTTACACACGTTGTTCTCCCTTCTTTTAGCTCTATCACTTCTACCAAAGTTAAATTATTGTTGCAACTGCAGAGCGGTTCCTACTGTGAAAAGGATACGTAAAATACAGTTCCCTGGAATATTTTTCAGCTTTAGCCATTTTCCCCAAGTAGGTGACCATCAAGGAACATTAAGCGATTACACTTCTCTTCCACCATGATTCCCAAGAGAAACGCTGACATACTCTTCATCATTTCTTCCTTTTTGTTTTCTCTTCCTACAAAAAACCAAAAGACTTGCTCTGCATTGAACTGCTGCCCAGGTCCATTGATTAAATAGGAATTTATTCACAGATGTGATGGGCATGTCCTTGGCACCTAAGCTTTCTCAAGCTATATTTCAGGCTCCTAGGGATTACATCCTCTGGGCTCTCACTCGCTCTCGGTTACCACCTTTTGCTGCCCTTGTTCGAAGGGTTGGTTCTGATAGTGGTGACTCTTGTGGTTGTGTGTGTAGCTGTATCACCTCAGGTGTACCCTTATCTTCCATGGCCCATCATTTTACCATTCTCATAACAGTCCTTACCATTTGTTCCTGTCTCTTTTGGTGTTTGTTCAGTTTAATTTGATTGAATTCACGTTATGAAATTATTTTACCTTCTCGGGTGGTTGCATATACCATCATGATCGCCTTTTCCACTATATTATACAGTCCCATTTACAGTGATCTGAACACTCCCACTCGAACATAATTCCTTATCATCACTTGATCCGCTCAGTCCCATTGCTGTGATTTGTGTGGTTCTAGCATCATTTTATTACCGCAATGTTTTCTGTCAATATTCCCTGCTGCAGCTTGTCCACAGAGTTTCTTCAGGCCTCTCACAAATCTGTCTCCAGTTACTTCCTTTTCCTGTCTTTCTGTCAGAACAGGTACTGGTAAGCGTACCAGTGTTCTCATAGATCGCCCTGCCATCAAATCATGAGCTGAATACACTGTTGTACGGGAGGTACTTCCCTGATGTCCATCAAGGCCAGTGGTAACGCTTCATGCCATTTCTTCTTTTTGTTCATCTAGTTCTTTCTTAAGTTTTTTTTAAGGGGTCTGTTCATGTGCTCTGCAAATCCCAGGACTGTGAATTATGTTTTACATTCCAATTCCCTTCAACATCCAATAGTTTCAAAGTTTCTTGCATTACTCGTCCCGGGAAGCAACTTTCCTGATCTGATTCCTGCACTAGAGCTTGGATGGTCTCTACCAGCATGGCCCTGGCGTGGTGGACCTCATGGTGGGCCAAGAAGGAAACCCCGCCACGAGGTCCACCACGCCAGGGCCACGCTGGTACAGACCACAAGTGATCTGCACCCACATGATCCCCGGCCACAGGAACCGGAGAATCATGGAAAGCCAGAGCATAGGGCGCCGAGCCCACTAAATAGATGCAAATTGGTCATTAAGACCGATTTTCATTTATTTACACCTCCCCCGTTCATGCCAACAGCAGGGTGTCGGAGCATCATGTTCGGATTGGTGTCCCGCGCCAATCCTGATTTTTCCCCCGATACCCGATTCTCCGTCCCATCAGGGAACATGATCTGGATGTTCCAGGACAGAGAATCCCACTCTGTGTGCCCAGAACTGTGTACATTTTTGTGGATCATGGTATTCTAGCAATCAAATCTATGACAGCAGCAACCATAGGGACATGTACTGGAATGTTCTTATCTAAGATCCTATAACCTATCATCATCCTTCATGATTTATCTGCTTTCTTAACAGGAAACAAATAATGAATTTATGTATTTTGAGACCCCTTGATCCATGAGGGACTTTACTGCTACCTCAAAATTCTTCTCTGCTTCCTTGGGAAATGATATTGCCTCTATGGATTTCTCATAGATCCTCCTTCTACTACCACCTCTACTTCTGATATCCTCCCACCGTCATGTTTATGCTGATCAAATGCCCCCATCTCCTGCTCTATAATGGTTTTACTCTATGCCAAACTTCTTTTCACAAATACCTCCCATCCACTACTCCCTTTCCTGAGACCATACTTATCTTTCCTTGGCTCAGTGGGCTAGACAACTGGTTGTGATGCACAACAAGGCCAGCAGGACAGGTTCACTTCCCCTACCGGCTCTGATTATTCATGAAGGCTCGCCTTCTCAATCTTGCCCCTCATCTGGGGTGTGGTGATTCTCAGGTTAAACCAGCACCAGTCAGCTCTCTCCCTCAAAGGGGAAAGCAGCCTATGATCATCTGGGAGTATGGAGACTTTACTTACTTGCTTACTATTTAATATTGAATAAAAGTATTAAACCTACGGTTGGTCTTATTGTCATACATAAGCAGGCACACATATGGTACTCAAGGCCCCTTTATTTCTCAGAGTATGCAGAAAGATCCAGCCTAGGTTTCCCTCCATCTCTATTCTTAGTGGAATTAGATTTACCTCTAGCCAGGGCTCTCCAAGGCCTGTGCTTTACTTGAATCCCGAGATCTCCCATCCTCAGAATTCCTTCTTAGTTCTTTCCTATTCCTACCTGCATGACACTCCTGTGCTATATGGCCATATTTCCTGCAAGTTTGTTGCTCCCTGCCTTCTCTATCTCTTTTGTTACCTATATTCACTTTTCCCACTTTTGCTCCTTCATATCTCCACTGTTTCCCCTGGCTTTGGTTAGGGGCTTGGCCTGCACCTTTCCTTTCTTCCACTATTCTGTCCTGTTCATATCCTGCCTGTTTTGTTTATCTTCCCAACACATAATCAACTTCCTTAACATGAGTGCTTCTGCCGTGTCTACACCTCCCACATGAAAGCCTGACTTGACTGTATTAGTAGCAGGTTCCGTGTGAGCTGTAAGAGATCACAACCATCAGCAGAAATTGTCTCCTGCCAGTTGATTCTGATTCAACCCTCATCCTTGTGTTTCATTAAACAGGCCACAATCTGCTAGCAAATGCGTCTAAGTGTTTCGCCTCTCTCTGTATAGTTTTATGATTTTAAATGGGTCACCCCTTCCATAACTATCTGCTTCACTAATTTTTTGCTTATCCTAAATCACTGTCGGTCGGGCATATTTAGTGTCTTGGACCGGCTCACCCAGAACCACCCCATCCACACCAAAAAAACATCGATTTTTTTTCAGATTTGCCAAAATCCTGCATCACAGCCTTTGGTCTCGATACAAAAAGCGATCGTTTGCATCTCCTCCCTGCCCAAGTGTTCTTAAACCCCCTGCTGCTTTCCTTACTTGAGATGGAATATAAGCTTCATCATCATTTAACAAAAGTCTCAAAGTTTCCTCATTAGTTGTATGACGAGCAATTACCTTCAACATGATGTGCCAACTTAACATTCTAAATATCCAACTCTTGTATCACTTACTAGAATTATCCCCAGATCCTCATGTGAGCAGGTTTGCCAGACACTTACCCGCTATAAGCATTTCCAGTGTATACCCTATGGCCAATCTGCCAAGATTGGAAGCCTTTCTTCCTGCAACAATTTTCTGTTTTTGTCACAATTTTACCTCATATTTTAGTCCTGCATTTTGCATGTTTGCATGATTAAAAGTTCTGGGGCCATGAGATGTTAGCTGCCACAAAATTATCCTTCCTAGACTCTTCAATAACTAAGGAACAATGAGTAGGATCAGATTACTCTGCTTCTTCTCACTTCTTCATAGTCAGGTTGAATTTTGTATACATCATGATGAAACTCAATGAGCATCTTTGAAATATTCTCTTGGGCTCCATAAAGCCTTATTCTAGCTATAAACTAAGTCCCAATCGGTGGCATAAGAACATAAGAACTAGAAGCAGGAGTAGGCCATCTAGCCCCTCGAGCCTGCTCCACCATTCAATGAGATCATGGCTGATCTTTTGTGGATTCAGCTCCACTTTCCGGCCCGAACACCATAACCCTTAATCCCTTTATTCTTCAAAAAACTATCTATCTTTATCTTAAAAACATTTAATGAAAGAGCCTCTACTGCTTCACTGGGCAAGGAATTCCATAGATTCACAACCCTTTGGGTGAAGAGGTTCCTCCTAAACTCAGTCCTAAATCTACTTCCCCTTATTTTGAGGCTATGCCCCCTAGTTCTGCTTTCACCCACCAGTGGAAACAACCTGCCCGCATCTATCCTATCTATTCCCTTCATAATTTTATATGTTTCTATAAGATCCCCCTCATCCTTCTAAATTCCAACGAGTACAGTCCCAGTCTACTCAACCTCTCCTCGTAATCCAACCCCTTCAGCTCTGGGATTAACCTAGTGAATCTCCTCTGCACACCCTCCAGTGCCAGTATGTCCTTTCTCAAGTAAGGAGACCAAAACTGAACACAATACTCCAGGTGTGGCCTCACCAACACCTTATACAATTGCAGCAGAACCTCCCTAGTCTTAAACTCCATCCCTCTAGCAATGAAGGACAAAATTCCACATGTGTGTGTCCATTTCTGTGGCACCATGGATGCTGTTTGGCATCCAAAATGGCAATGCATGGACATATATCTCTTGCTAGCCACACCAGATGCCATTTTGGTGAGGGCACTAGCAGCAATGTATGGTATATCCACAGGAAATAAGCAGAATAAGCAGACTATCATGTCACTTAGCATGTAATGCTGATTTTGATGGCAGTGTTGCAATGTTGGAGCTCAACGTAACAGCCTCTCTTAATCTCACACAACTGAACACACATTCAGCAGCAGGAAGAAGTTCTCAACACCACAATTTAAATGGATCATCAACTACTTTTGCGCTAGTTGCTCTTTGATTTCTACTGCTTCTTGCTGCAATATAGACGTGTTTAGTGAGTTCTAGAGTTAATTCAAGTTACTGGAGTCCACAAGGAGTGGTGTGGCATATGATAAAAGACTTTATCTGACTTCACAGATTCTGCAGACTACTTGTTCCCAGACATTGGCACAGTAATTTGTATTTCCTCTGGACAACAACATGGGAGAAAGTATGAGCAGAGGCAACACAGAGCTGGGGAAATTGTGGGAAGAGCGAGAAGGAATAGGTCCAGGTTACTGTGGGGGTTGGGGGGGAGTGTGGTCTTAGCAACAAGCTCATAGCAGCGCAGAGCAGACAGTTTAGGGAGCAAAGATCCTACTTGAATCTCAACAAGGAACTCAGTCTCCTTCACTTAATTAAAGTAGCTATAAACCTATTATGCATCTAGCTCCTTTAAGGCTGGAGCAGGCAATCTGTGCAACATCAATCAGTTCACCATCCACTGCTAGAGGTTTTATATTCTTTCATGGGATGTGAGCCTTGCTTGAAAAGCCAGCATTTGTTGCCCATCTTTAATTGCCCTTGAACTGAATAGTTTGTTAGTCCATTATTGAGGTCAGTTCAGAGTCACAGTGCTGTAGCTCTGGAATCACACATAGGCCAGACCAGGTAAGGGCAGTAGATTTTGTTCCGTAAAGGGCATTACTGAACCAGATGGGTTTATCTGTTCCAAATTTTTTTATTGATTGAATTTGTACCCTTGTCTCCAAAGCATTAGCTTGGTCCGCTGGTTTACTAGTCTAGTGATATAATTACTAGGCCATCATCTCCCATATAATGAAGGTCACTGAGACTGCATTCCAATAAGGCTGGTTTTGTGAGGGCCACGAAGAATCTGGCACGAATTTGTAGAATAGAAAGACATTTATTTACAATTACATATATATATATACACACAACAGCAGCAGTACTCCCTTGCTGCTCACTGTTCTCTCGCTGGTTCCATACTGGCCAGCTCTATTTTTGCAGGGACTCTGCTAATGATTTCTCCACCCCCCTCATTGGGGAAGCTCATAGTCCCTAAAGATTGTAGGATTGCCATTAGTCCCCAGCCAGTGGTAAGCAGGCAGGTTAGAACAACTGGATACATTTAATTCTCCCTTTCCAGAGAAAAGCAGGAAGAGCGAGGCTGAAAAGCCAATGACTGCACACATATGGCTTTGTGGGCAGCATGTGCCAACTCTGAGATATACTGGCATTGTGTAATCATATGCAACTCATCACACAAGTCAATGCCTGGTATCCTAACAGTAGCCACAACGGCCTTGCAGGACAACCTGGCCTTACAGAACCTGTCTTTGGAAATGCACCATCTTGGCATGGGTGACAGCAGTCTTGGATGGCTGGCTGACAGGCAACGGCACGGGCACTGACAGAGTGACAGTGGTGGGAGAGTAAATGTTGAAATTCTGAGTGAGGACAGCTGGCGTGTATTCCATCGAGCCACCATCTCGGAATGGCATCTCAGCAATACTAGCAATGTGCTGGATTGTTGGATAGCTGTGACACCTGCAACACCATGAATGCTCGTATCCACAGCCACGACGGCAGCAGTGTGAGCGTTCATGGCAGAAAGCTGAGCTTGCATACAAGCAGTCTGAGTTTCCACTAAAACATTCAGATATTGGTTGACTTTTGCTTGTATTGCAAGAGAAGGTGACAATAGACAGGTCCATAAGCATTCTCATGGAGTTGGCCAGCATCTCCATTTTGGAGAGGATGGACTCAAAGTCCTTTCCAAGCTGTGCCAAGCCATTCTTTGGCATTGAGCACAAGGTGAGGATTGTGATGAGAGAAATGGAGGGATTGGGGGGGGGGGGGGGGGGGGGGGGGGAGGGGCGGGGGGGGGGGGCGGTTGGAAACGAGAGTTGCAGCTTTTGAAGCAGGAGAAATTGTGGGTTGAGGGAAAGTGGGATGTGAGGAGGATTAGGTGTAAGCTGCTGTGTTTTCAGTGCTGCTGCTGGTCACAGCCTCAGTCATGGCTGCTCCAATGATGATGGTCATTATCTCCTCCATGGGAGTATCGTCAGGCAGCTGTTCCTGTTCCACACACCAACCGCTTCCCCACACCCCACCCTCTCTCCCCACTAAACCACACCCTCCAGTTTGGTGTTTTGCCCTCCAGTTATGCTCCACCTTGTCCAGCAGGGGAGAGGAAAGTTTGTCAGTGAGTGCAGTGCAATTTGTTTGGGTGATTTAGCTTTTGTGGATGAATAGCTGGGAGTGTTTTCAAGTTGTGAAATGTGGGTGTGAGGCTTGCAACAATGCGAGTGTTTGAAAGTGAAGTGAAGCTAAGAGTGTTAGGTATGAGTCACTGATCAAGATTGTTGGCAGGCGAATGATTGGAGTCTGGTACACTGAATGATATATGAGGCTAGTAATGCAGTTGGTGAGATTAGAAATTACATTCACTAACTTTGACTGCTCCCTAATGTGTTGTGCCAAGTTAATTGTTCATTGTGATTCCCGGGCACATTTTTGGTTCTTTTCCAATTTTGCAACCAAAATGTGGCTGTGTATTCTTTATTCTAGCCTCAATCTCTTCATAAAAGCTTCATAACGCTTTATGTTTAAATCAACAAAACAATGTAAGTGGGTTTCCAATGAATGATATGATCGTAAGCAATGTTGTGTACACTTCGGTAATGAAGCTAGCTTATGCTAGTTTGCAGCATGACTGTATTCAGTCTGAAGTTGACAGGTAATGTCCATGCCAGGTAGGTAATGAGGACCTTCAATCAGTAAAGGTTCAACATTTCCTCTCACTTCAATGACAGACCATAAATACCTTGGGTGTATCCATTGATCCGTGAATTAACTGGACCAACTAAAGTGGTTTGGTTACTAATTCATGGCAAGTCACTAGATACTCTGCAAGACTTGCCTACTTCAATACCACCAAAAACTTTAGGTACCATCTCAAACACTCAAGACAGGCGTGTGATGGAACGTTCAAAGAACAACAAACAAAGAACAAAGAAATGTACAGCACAGGAACAGGCCCTTCGGCCCTCCAAGCCCGTGCCGACCATGCTGCCCGACTAAACTACAATCTTCTACACTTCCTGGGTCCGTATCCCTCTATTCCCATCCTATTCATGTATTTGTCAAGATGCCCCTTAAATGTCACTATCGTCCCTGCTTCCACCACCTCCTCCGGTAGCGTGTTCCAGGCACCCACTACCCTCTGCGTAAAAAACTTGCCTCGTACATCTACTCTAAACCTTGCCCCTCTCACCTTAAACCTATGCCCCCTAGTAATTGACCCCTCTACCCTGGGGAAAAGCCTCTGACTATCCACTCTGTCTATGCCCCTCATAATTTTGTAGACCTCTATCAGGTCTCCCCTCAACCTCCTTCGTTCCAGTGAGAACAAACCGAGTTTATTCAACCGCTCCTCATAGCTAATGCCCTCCATACCAGGCAACATTCTGGTAAATCTCTTCTGCACCCTCTCTAAAGCGTCCACATCCTTCTGGTAGTGTGGCGACCAGAATTGAACACTATACTCCAAGTGTGGCCTAACTAAGGTTCTATACAGCTGCAACATGACTTGCCAATTCTTATACTCAATGCCCCGGCCAATGAAGGCAAGCATGCCGTATGCCTTCTTGACTACCTTCTCCACCTGTGTTGCCCCTTTCAATGACCTGTGGACCTGTACTCCTGGAGATCTTTGACTTTCAATACTCTTGAGGGTTCTACCATTCACTGTATATTCCCTACCTGCATTAGGCCTTCCAAAATGCATTACCTCACATTTGTCCGGATTAAACTCCATCTGCCATCTCTCCGCCCAAGTCTCCAAACAATCTAAATTCTGCTGTATCCTCTGACAGTCCTCATCGCTATCCGCAATTCCACCAACCTTTGTGTCGTCTGCAAACTTACTAATCAGACCAGTTACATTTTCCTCCAAATCATTTATATATACTACAAAGAGCAAAGGTCCCAGCACTGATCCCTGTGGAACACCACTGGTCACAGCTCTCCAATTAGAAAAGCATCCTTCCATTGCTACTCTCTGCCTTCTATGACCTAGCCAGTTCTGTATCCACCTTGCCAGCTCACCCCTGATCCCGTGTGACTTCACCTTTTGTACTAGTCTACCATGAGAGACCTTGTCAAAGGCCTTACTGAAGTCCATATAGACAACATCCACTGCCCTACCTGCATCAATCATCTTAGTGACCTCCTCGAAAAACTCTATCAAGTTAGTGAGACACGACCTCCCCTTCACAAAACCATGCTGCCTCTCACTAATACGTCCATTTGCTTCCAAATGGGAGTAGATCCTGTCTCGAAGAATTCTCTCCAGTAATTTCCCTACCACTGAAGTAAGGCTCACCGGCCTGTAGTTCCCTGGATTATCCTTGCTACCCTTCTTAAACAGAGGAACAACATTGGCTATTCTCCAGTCCTCCGGGACATCCCCTGAAGACAGTGAGGATCCAAAGATTTCTGTCAAGGCCTCAGCAATTTCCTCTCCAGCCTCCTTCAGTATTCTGGGATAGATCCCATCAGGCCCTGGGGAGTTATCTACCTTAATATTTTTTAAGACACCCAACACCTCGTCTTTTTGGATCACAATGTGACCCAGGCTATCGACACACCCTTCTCCAGACTCAACATCTACCAATTTCTTCTCTTTGGTGAATACTGATGCAAAGTATTCATTTAGTACCTCGCCCATTTCCTCTGGCTCCACACATAGATTCCCTTGCCTATCCTTCAGTGGGCCAACCCTTTCCCTGGCTACCCTCTTGCTTTTTATGTACGTGTAAAAAGCCTTGGGATTTTCCTTAACCCTATTTGCCAATGACTTTTCGTGACCCCTTCTAGCCCTCCTGACTCCTTGCTTAAGTTCCTTCCTACTTTCCTTATATTCCACGCAGGCTTCGTCTGTTCCCAGCCTTTTAGCTCTGACAAATGCGTCCTTTTTCTTTTTGACGAGGCCTACAATATCTCTCGTTATCCAAGGTTCCCGAAAATTGCCGTATTTATCCTTCTTCCTCACAGGAACATGCCGGTCCTGAATTCCTTTCAACTGCCACTTGAAAGCCTCCCACATGTCAGATGTTGATTTGCCCTCAAACATCCGCCCCCAATCTATGTTCTTCAGTTCCCGCCTAATATTGTTATAATTAGCCTTCCCCCAATTTAGCACATTCATCCTAGGACCACTCTTATCCTTGTCCACCAGTACTTTAAAACTTACTGAATTGTGGTCACTGTTACCGAAATGCTCCCCTACTGAAACATCTACCACCTGACCGGGCTCATTCCCCAATACCAGGTCCAGTACCGCCCCTTCCCTAGTTGGACTGTCCACATATAGTTTTAAGAAGCCCTCCTGGATGCTCCTTACAAAGTCCGCCCCGTCTAAGCCCCTGGCACTAAGTGAGTCCCAGTCAACATTGGGGAAGTTGAAGTCTCCCATCACCACAACCCTGTTGTTTTTACTCTTTTCCAAAATCTGTCTACCTATCTGCTCCTCTATCTCCCGCTGGCTGTTGGGAGGCCTGTAGTAAACCCCCAACATTGTGACTGCACCCTTCTTATTCCTGATCTCTACCCATATAGCCTCACTGCCCTCTGAGGTGTCCTCCCGCAGTACAGCTGTGATATTCTCCCGAACCAGTAGCGCAACTCCGCCTCCCCTTTTACATCCCCCTCGATCCCGCCTGAAACATCTAAATCCTGGAACGTTTAGCTGCCAATCCTGCCCTTCCCTCAACCAGGTCTCTGTAATGGCAACAACATCATAGTTCCAAGTACTAATCCAAGCTCTACGTTCATCTGCCTTACCCGTAATACGTCTTGTATTAAAACATATGCACTTCAGGCCACCAGACCTGCTGTGTTCAGCAACTTCTCCCTGTCTGCTCTAACTCAGAGCCCCACTGTCCCTATTCCCTAGTTCTCCCTCAATGCTCTCACCTTCTGACCTATTGCTCCCGTGCCCACCCCCCTGCCATACTAGTTTAAACCCTCCCGTGTGACACTAGCAAACCTCGCGGCCAGGATATTTATGCCTCTCCAGTTTAGATGCAACCCGCCCTTCTTACATAGGTCATACCTGCCCCGGAAGAGCTCCCAGTGGTCCAAATAACGGAAACTCTCCCTCCTACACCAGCTGTTTAGCCACGTGTTTAGCTGCTCTATCTTCCTATTTCTAGCCTCATTGGCACGTGGCACAGGGAGTAATCCCGAGATTACAACCCTAGAGGTCCTGTCTTTTAACTTTCTGCCTAGCTCCCTGAACTCCTGCTGCAGGACCTCATGCCCCTTCCTGCCTATGTCGTTAGTACCAATATGTACAGATGTACGTTCACCACCTGCCTGGATGGGAGAAACTTCAACAATACATAAGAAGCTCAATATTATACAGGGACGCCTAAGTGCTTCTGTCTCTCCTTTCCATATCTATACCCTCCATCACCGGTGCACTGTGGTGACAGTATGCTCCATCAGTGGGATGCACTGCACTACGTCACCATTGTTATGCCACAGGATATCTCTTCCTTTGGTCTTCTATTACTAACGAAGAAAAGAACGGCATTGTGGGGACACTACCACTTGAGTTCCCCTTCAAGCCATGTGCGATCCTGGACCAACATGTCCATTTCTTTGTGGTATCTAGGTCAAATCCTGGAATTCCCTAATTAATGCCATTTTGGAAGTACTATTAGCACAAGCTTTGCAATGGATCAATCCGGAGGCCCATCATCACTATCTCAAGAGAACTAGTGATGAGAACTAATTGGAGGCTTATCACAGCCCCAGAACACATTTTAGAGAAAACGGGTACAACCTACCTCATATATAGCTCAGGTGAGTGAAATTTAGCATGGTTGATTGAAGCAGGTTTCCAATGTATCCTATAGACTTTCTGCAGCAACCCTAAGAATCACTTTAAGAGAATTTGCTATCAACAAGATTTCACAGTGCACTTTGGGCTCAATCAACCCCCTGTCCTATAGTGCAAATCAACAGAATGGCATGAGCATCTTACCCACCACAACACAAGGGCAGCTCCAAAGTGACTATTTTTTGTTGGAATCGTTCCCCTTCATGCAGATTTTAGGAATTCAGTGTGAATACTGCCCATGTGAGATGTGATTAGTTATGTTATACAGTGTGGAGCTCACTTCCACTCAATAATTTCATTAATTAAGGCCTTCTTTCTGTGTAGTTTCTCCAACCACTATGCAGGCTGCTCTCTCAGCATTCTTTTGCATTAGATGGCAACTCAGTATTGTGCTCGCAGATAATGAACATGGACTTCTTCAAGATCACTGGTCTTTTTGTCCATTGAGTTCTTTTGATGAAAGGTTTTAGCTAATGGAAAAAATAGTGTAATTGTGCACCCTTGAGAAAAATGAGCCTAATGATACCACTTCATGTGACCAGATCATTAAGTTAAAATAGTCTTCAGGAATCATTGAAACTCTATCATATATCATAACATAACTGTCGCTATCAAGCTTACATGCTTTGAAACATATTTCTTCCTGAGCACCAGTACCACTCTCTTCCATTCTATGCTGCAGGTTTAAACATAATAAATGCAGCAGCTACTTAAAAGACAGCAAAGTTTTATCTTAAAAAATGGCTGAAATAGCCACAACTATGTGCACGTTCGAATCAGGAAGGACTCATATATTATTGGACACATTCCTGGAAGTCCTAACATTATGATCAGAAGAGCAAGAATGTTGGGTACCGAGAACAGAAAACTCTATGAGAGGGTCTCGCTGCTGTCTGAATTCAAGTGTTCCCTCCTCCACCACCCCAAAAAGTGCCATAGTGTATCCAAATAGATTCAGTGGTCTTGCAAGACCAGCTAAGGTAAGTTGAGTCACCCTTGTTTCAGTCGCTTTTCAATCACCTCCCTAAATAACACACGCGCATGCATACACACAAATATGCACACACCGAAACACACACACACACACATGTACGCACACACACACACACACAAACATACACACATGCACACACACATATACACACATCCACGCACGCACACATATGCAGGCACACACATGTATGCACATGTGTATACACACAAACCCACGCACATATACATGCACACACACAACCCACGCACATACTTCTTCTTCAGTGATCATTTGATAACGAGAATGATTGTCCACCAGGAACCTCCGTGTTACTGGCCATAGGTTTTGTGGGTGCTTGCATGGCTGATGAGCCCGGTCTGAGAGCCGGATCTTCGACCGCCCACTTGGCAGGTGTTTCCGGGACGTGGGCTCCACCTTTGGACTCTACATTGCTGGGACTCCTGTCTCAGGCTCCTTTTCTGTGCCTCCTCTTGCCGTCAGGTGTCCTCGAAGAATTGTGTCCCTTCAGTCAGGAGGTTCCTCCAAGTATGTCTCTTCTGAGCAATAGTCTCTTAGGCATTGACATCTATGTTGCATTTCTTGAGGTAAGCCTTTTGGGAGTCCTTGAAGTACTTCCTTTATCCTCCTCTTGTTCGGGAGCCTTTATTGATCTGGGTGAAGAAGGTTTACTTTGGCAGTCAAGACTCTGACATCCTAAGCACATGGCTGGTCCAGCAGAGTTAGTTTTGGATGATCATGGCCTCGATGCTGATGCTCTTGGCTTCTTCAAGGACACTGATGTTAGTTGGATTCGATTTGTTTGTTGGATTTGTTTATTGCAATGTGCACCGAGGTACAGTGAAAATTATTTTTCTGCTAGCTGCTCAAACAGATCATTTAGTACATGAAAATAAAAGAAAATAAAAAGAAAATACTTAATAGGGCAAGAAAATACATAATATGGCAAGAAAGCACCTACTAGGGCACTAGTATGCCTGAACAGCCAGCTGATACGGAGAATCTGTCTCAGACAGTGTTGATGGTACCTCTCCAGGGCCTTAAGCTGGTGTCTGTTCAGATTTCAAGTTTCTGAGCAGTACATAAGAGTTTGGAGGATGACATCCTTGTACACAAGCATATTGGTGTCAGCACAGATGTTGCGGTTGTCAAAGACTCTCGTGTGTAGGCATCTCAAGGAGGTGCTTGAGGATTGGATATGATGTTGGATCTCCACATTGATATCAGCCTTAGGTAAGGGAAATGTTCCACATTGGGTAGGGTTTCTCTGTTGATCTTGATGGAGGGAGAGACCGGCTGTGGGATTCTCCTTCGACGGAATCCTCCGCTTTGCCAGCAATGCACCCATACCAGTGGGTTTCCTGATGGCATGGGGTGGCCACAATGGGAATCCCTATTGGCCGGCTGCCAGAACGGAGAATCCTGCCCAGAATCTTTTGCTGCAGCATGTTGGTAAAGGACTTGAACCTTCTTGAAGTTGAGGCTGAGAGTGATTCTTTGGTATGCCTGAAGGTGTCAAGCATGGCTTGGAGATTTTCTTCTGAGCGAGCGGGAATGGTGTCATCATATACTGAAGTTCCAGGAGAATGTAAATACCGTTTTCTTCTTGGATTTCAATCGGTTGAGATTGAAACGTTTTCTGTCCATCCTGTAGATGATATCCATTCCACTAGGAAGCTTGCGCTTGACAAGGTGAAGGATGGTGGTAATGAAGCTGGAGAAAAGGGTGGGGTGATGACACATTCCTGCTTGACTCCAGTCTTGGCCTTGAAGGTTTCTGTATTATTTCCTTCAATGAGGATTGTCGCCAACATCTTATTGTGGAGGAGTCAAAGGATGAATTTCTCTGGACAGCCGGCCTTTGACAGGGTCTTGCATAGCACTTCCTGAATGACTCAATCAAAAGTCTAGGTTGGATCAATGAAGGCCAGTTAGAGTGGTTGATGTTGCTCCTGGCATTTCTCTTGAAGTTGCCGAGCAGTGAAAATCATCTCCGCAGTTCCACAGTTTGGTTGGAAGCCACATTGGCTTTCCGGAAGGATCCCTTCAGAGACTCAGAGAAAGCGGCTAGCGTGGATTTGGTCGATAATCTTCCTGGGATATTCCTCAGTAGTTCCATCAGTCTGCTTTGTCTCCTTTCTTGACGATGGTGGTGATGACGGCATCCCTGAGGCGCCCAGGAATTTTTCTCTGTCCCAGATTTTCAGCAACAACTGATGTAGATGACAGGTGATCTCTTCTCTTCCAAGTTTGAAATACTCCGCTGGTATCCCATCCACTCCTGTGGCTTTTCCATTCTTTTTGTGTTTAATAGCAGCTTCGACTTCATCCAGGTTTGGTGGGAGACCAAGATCACCTTTGATGGGGAGTTGGGGGATTCCCTCATCTATGGTTGTACCGAGGTTTAGGAGTTCTTTGAAGAGTATCCAAATAGGTTCAGTCGCCTTGCAAGACTATCTAAAGTAGGTTAAGTAACCCTTGACTCTGTTGTTTTTATAATTATCTTTGTTATTTTCACAAGTAGGTTTACATTAACACTGAAATGAAGTTACTGTGAAAATGCCCTAGTCGCCACACCACAGCGGGTACACTGAGGGAGAATTCAGAATGTCCAATCCATCTAACAAGCACATCTTTCGGGAACTTGTGGGAGGAAACCAGAGCACTTGGAAGAAACCCACGCAGACACGGGGAGAACGTGCAGACTCCGCTCAGACAGTGACCCAAGCCGGGAACTGAACCTGGGTCTCTGGCGCTGTGAAGCAACAGTGCTAACCACTGTGCTACCGTGCTGCCCACAATCACCTCCCTAAATAACACACACACGCACACATATACCCATGTACGTACATACACACACACACACACATGTATACACACATCCTTTAAAGCACACTTCGTTTAAAGGAACAAGGCATTTCCACCTGTCACCATCATGGACAAAAACAGAAAATGCTGGAAAGGCACAGCAAATCAACCAAATGTGTGGAATGAAATAAAGAGTTAACAGGAGATCATTTTAATCTAAATTACCGGCAAGAGACCAGGGTTGGGCAAGGTAGGATGGTACATCACTTTTACACCCCACCCAATATTACACTCCATTGACTTCAGGCTGTTCAGTTTCCTTCCCCAACAAAACTGATACACGAGACAGCTTCAGTCACTTGAAAACGAAAAGCTGCCAGAATCTGGTCCATCTGGGACAGCTATTTCCCTGAGATAAGACACCCTCTAAGGCTCCAGGGGACTTTTCCAGCTGCATGCCTCTCAATTGCATTTTATTCAAGCGGTTTATTGCCAGAGAATCATGGAACAAGTCAGTTTGCCTGTAAATAAGGTGGCCATGATGCTGAGAAATAATTGTTGATAGTGTAGTTGGAATTTGTCAGAATTTGGACATTGTTGCATGAAGTAAACACAGGTAGAATCACAGAAATTCTAAATATAAATGGAGGTTTTCAGGCCATCACATTTGTGCTGACTTGCTGATAGAGCAACCAATTAGTCCCACATTTCCTCAAAGCCCTGAAAATGTTTTAATTGCAAACATTTTTCCAACTCCCTTTTGAAATCTATTATCAAATCTGTTTCCACCACCCTGTCAGGCAATGCATTCCAGGTCAGGATAACTTGCTGCAAAATAAAGTTTTTGAGGGCAGCGCGGTGCACAGTGGTTAGGACTACGGCACTGAGGACTCGGGTTCGAATCCCGGCCCTGGGTCACTGTCCTTGTGGAATTTGCACATTCTCCCCGTGTCTGTGTGGGTTTCACCCCCACAACCCAAAGATGTGTAGGTTAGGTTGATTGGCCACGTTAAATTGCCCCTTAAAAGGAAAAAATAATAATTGGGTACTCTAAATTTAAAAACAAAATAGAGTTTTTGCTATTTACCTTAAATATGTCCTCTTGCTTTTGACCCTTCTTCCACTGAAAATGATATCTCCTTATTCATTCTAAAAAAACCTTCACAATTGAACACCTCTATCAAATCTCCATTTAACATTCTTTGCTCTAAAGAGGACGACCCCGGTCTCCCTCATTTTTCTATGTAACTCGCAGCTTCCTTGGTTTGGGCACACTGGCAAGATGGAAGACGTTCGCATACTCAAGGATTTTGTGTATGAGGTAGCTCGAGCCAGACAATCAGTCGGACTCCCGAAGTTCCACTTGAAGATGCTGGACCTCGCACCAGGGAGTCACTAGCTGACGACAGAAGAAAATGTGCATCTCCATATGACCAGTGTCTACAATGGCTTGGCAACAGATGCCAAAAACAATAAACCTCAACGACATTTGGTACCTTCATGTGCGGCACTTGTGGTAGATCCTGCCTCTCAAGGATTGGCCTCTTCAACAATCAGCAAAGGTGCGCCATATTGAGGATCCAATGAAATGGACTTGTTTCCTGCATATTCATCATCTTTTGTAGGTAAAGGATGGCAGAATGGACTCAAAGTGGTGCGTCACCTTCAAAGGCAACCCACAGGTGTCTCCTTTCTTTCTACTGCTGCAAAATAATGTAGGTTAGCTCATATTGCCTCTCCTCATTCTTCTTACCAAATAGAATCAATTCCACACTTCTCTGGATTCAATTTAATCTGCCATGTATTAACCAGCCCATTTAAACAGTTGACTGGCATTCTCCTGAAGCTGGTTATTACTTTCCTCGCAGTGTACTTCATGCCAAGTTTTATGTCACCTGCAAACGTTGAAATTATGCCCTGGATACTGGAGGCCGGATAATATATGTCAAGAAGAGCAGTATTCTTACCACTAACCCCTGGAGTACACCACGGCATAATTTTCTCCAGGCTGAAAAGCAACTGTGACATACAAACTTATAATTTAGGAGCAGGATTAGGCCACTCGGCCCCTCGAGCCTGTTCTGCCATTCTATCTGATCATGACTGATCTGCTTGTAACCTCAACCCCACATTCCCACCTACCCACAAAAACCTTTCACTCCCATGCTTATCTAGAAACTATCCACCTCTACCTTAAAATTATTCATTTCCAGGGCCTTTTGAGGAAGGGGGTTCCAAAGGCTTACTACTGAGAGAAAATAAATGCTCCTCATCTCTGTCTTAAATAGGGGCTGGTTTAGCACACTGGGCTAAATCGCTGGCATTTAAAGCAGACCAAGGCAGGCCAGCAGCACGGTTCAATTCCCGTACCAGCCTCCCCGAACAGGCGCCGGAATGTGGCGACTAGGGGCTTTTCACAGTAACTTCATTGAAGCCTACTCGTGACAATAAGTGATTTTCAATAGGCTTATTTTTAAACAGTGACCGCTAGTTCTAGATTCTCCTGCAAGAAGAAACATTCTCTCCATATCCACCCTGTCAAGTGTTATGCTCCCAGTTAATGTTATACTGGATGGGAATATCCCAGAATGGAACCCTGGCTCAAAAGACTGTAACAGTTGCGGCGAACATCAGGGGTCACGTGACCTGCTTGACTGAGGCCTCGGAAAATCTCGGAGGCCACATAATGCCCTGACCTACGAGGACAAAGTACACATGAGGCCTTTAACACCTGCAGAGTCTCTGGCTGGTTTTGTAATGTTCTTTTATATTTTCTGTAAATAGTTTTTAACCATAGATAAACTGTCTGTTGCTATTATCCACTGATGGTCACCTGCAATTCCTGTTAATTCTTTGCCCATGAGGTAGAAGGTCATGATTGCGGGATGAGCACAGTCATTTTTTCCAGGCCCGGTTCCGAGTTATTTCCAGTAAGCTTGAGCCTTTCACTGATGAGGAAGATTGGGTGCAATATGTGGAGCATATGCCCTACCTTTTCAGAGCAAATGACATAGATGATGAAAGGGAGAGGATTATATTGCTCACAGCCTGTGGCACCCAGGCCTACAGTGTGGTAAGAAGCTTGACCTACCTGAGGCCCCTGATTCCAAATCATTTAATGATCTTCTGGAACTGGTTAGAGGTGATTATCACCTCTATCATCCTTTGGCAGTATAAGTTCCATTCAATGGGGAGGGACCCAGGAGACTCCTTTGCGGTTTTGATGGCCGACTTGAAGAAGTTGGCGGAATATTGTGATTTTGGAACGTCCCTAAATGATATGTTACGTGACATGTGTGGGATGAATAACATGGCTATTCAGAAGAGGTTGCTGATGCAATCTGAGCTAGACGTAAAAAGGGCAATGGAAATAGTTTTATCCATGTAGGGGGCTGAGAAAGGTGCCCAGGAATTATAAAACATGCCTGGGGGCTAATTCCCCAAGGTGGGGCAAGGGTCGCAAGTAGCAGCACCAGCTACGAAGCTTATGGAACAGATATGGGAAAGTTCATCCAAGGAGGGAATTGAGGCATGAGTTGCCACCTTGATCGGATGGCAAGTTTCAACGGGTGTTTTTGTTGTGGGAGAAGCCACGCCCCAGACAGGTGCAGGTTCCGAGCTGCCAAATGGTTTCAGTGAGGTAAAAGAGGTCACCTGAGGCAGAGATGCAGAGACAAGAAAAGCTTGCTTGGCCCAGGAAGGGGGGGAAAATAATGGCAGCTGTTCACAGTATGGAGGAATACCAGTCAACTGAGTGGAATGTGGTGATGTTGGACCACGTTGACGTGGGCAGAGTGGCACCAATAACCATAGTCCTATTGTCAACGGACGCCGTTTAAAGATGGAAGTAGACACTGGGGCTTCAGCTACCGTTGTAGGGGAACAAGGTTATCATTACTTACAAGACAGGGCCCAACCATTGAGGTTGAAAAACACTGCGGTTTAGTTAGCCACTTATACAGGAGAGGTGCTAAACATCAAGAGGGCCATGGTGGCCCTGGTAGATTATGGGTGGCAGTTGGCCTGGCTCCCACTTGTTGTCATCAGTGGATAAGGTCCAAGCTTACTGGGATGCGACTGGCTCCAACATTTAAAATTTAATCAGGTGGAAATAGTCAAACTGGGTGAGGGGGACTGGTACAAAATTATCCAAAGGTATTCTGGGGTGAATTGGGGAAGATAAAGGGTTCCTAGCCAAAATATATGTCGACCCTGAGGCCACACCAAGATTTTATCGTGCCATGTTAAAAAAAAGTGGAAGCAGAGTTCCAGTGCCTTAAAGACCTAGGCATCATTGGACCGATCCAGTTTGTAGAGTGGGCCGTACCCATTGTACCCTTCCTATCGCTGGACAAAACGGTCCGAATTTGCGGGGGATTATAATCTTACAGTCAATCAAGCAGCCAAATTGCACCTGTTCCCATACCTAAAAGTGAGGACCTATACGTTAAATCTGCTGGGAGTTTGACATCATCAAGCTGGACATGAGCCATGCGTACTTATGACTGGAGTTAACTGAGGCATCCCGAGAGTACATTACCATCAACACGCACAAAGGCTTCTATGAGTATACTCGCTTACCATTTGGGGTATCATGAATGTGCACAATTTTCCAATGCACCATGGAAAATTTGTTGCAGGAATTGCCCAGAGTTGGATTTATTTAGATCGTGTCCTGATTACCGGTTTCTCAGGAGAGGAATACTTAACCAACTTAGAAGAAGTACTAAAAAGATTATCGAACGTAGGCGTGTGCTTGAAAAGGGAAAAGTGTATGTTCCAGGCCAAGGTGGTGACCTATTTGGGCTACGGGGTCAATGTAAATGGGTTGCACCCGGTGGAGGAGAAGATAAAAATCATCAGAGAAGCGGCCGCCCTGAAAAACACTTTGGAGTTGAAGTCGTTCTTGGGGATGATTAACTATTACGGTAGATTCCTTCTGAATCTGGACACATGGGCGGCACGATAGCACTGTAGGTAGCACTGTTGCTTCACAGCTCCAGGGTCCCTGGTTCGATTCCTGACTTGGGTCACTGTCTGTGTGGAGTCTGTATGTTCTCCCCGTGTGTTTGTGGGTTTCCTCCGGGTGCTCCGGTTTCCTCCCACAAGTCCCGAAAGACGTGCTGTTTGGTGAATTGGATATGCTGAATTCTCCCTCTGTGTACCCGAACAGGCGCCGGAGTGTCACGACTAAGGGCTTTTCACAGTAACTTCATTGCAGTGTAAAGTAAGTCTACTTATGACAATAAAGATTATTATTATTACCCTGTTAGCACTATTGCATGTTTTGTTGAAGAAACACCCGAAGTGGATTTGGAAAGCACCTCAGTAGAAGGCCTTTAATCAAAGTGAAGCAGCGTCTTCAGTCCATTAGTTTACTGATCCATTTTGACTCTCAAAAATAACTTGTCCTCACCTACGACGCACCGCATTTGAGTTCATTCTCTGCATCAGTGTTCAGCAAAGAAAAGGACTTTGTGGAAGATGATTCTTCGGTAGGATGTTTGGATAGTCTGGGTCATGTTGACATCAAAAAGAAGGGGATTTGGGTGTTTTAAAATACTTTAAGGTAGATAAGTCTCCTGGGCCTGATTTACCCAAGAATAATGAGGGAAGCAAGGGAGGAAAATTCTGTGGCCATGACTGACATATTTGTATCCACATTGGCTATAGGTGAGGTCCCAGATGATTGGAGAATAGCTAATGTGGTACCGCTGTTTAAAAAATATAGCAGGGATAATCCAGGAAACTATAGGCCGGTGAGCCTCACGTCAGTAGCAGGTAAATTATTGGAGAGAATTCTCATGGACAGGATTTAAACCCATTTGAAAACAAATGGACTCATTAGCAATAGACAGCATGGTTTTGTGAAGGGGAGGTCGTGCCTCACTAACTTGATTGAGTGTTTTGAGAAGGTGACAAAGGTGATTGATAAGGGGAGGGTGATCGATGTTGTTTACATGGACTTCAGTAAAACTTTGACAAGGTGCTTCATGGCAGACTGGTACAAAAGGTGAAGTCACATGGGATCAGAATTGAGGTGGCAAGATGGATACAGAACTGGCTCGGTCACAGAAGACAGAAGGTAGCAGGAGAAGGGTGTTTTTCTGAATGGAAAGTTGTGATGAGTGGTTTTCCACAGGGTTCAGTGCTGGGGCCTCTGTTGGTTGCAGGATAGATAAAGGATTTGGAGGAACATGTAGCTGGTCTGATTAGTAAGTTCCCGGATGACACCAAGGTTGGTGGAGCAGCAGATAGTTTTGAGGATTGTCAGAGGAAACAGCAGGACATAGATGGGTTGGAGACTTGGACAGAGAAATGGCAAATGGAGTTTAATCCAGAAAAATGCGAGGTAATGTATTTTGGTAGGTTTAACATAGAGGGGAAATATACTGTAAATGGCAAAACTCTTAGGAGTATAGAAAGTTAGAGAGATCTGGGCGTACAGGTCCACAGATCTTGGAAAGTTGCAATACAAGTATACAAGATAGTCAAGAACGCATATGAAATGCTTGCCTTCATTGGACGGGGCATCGAGTATAAAAATTGGGAAGTCATGCACAGAACCTTGGTAAGGCCGCACTTGGAATATTGCGCGCAACTCTGGTCACCACACTTCCAGAAGGATGTGGAGGTTTCGGAGAGGGTGCAGAGGTGATTTACCAGGATATTAGACATGCGGAGAGGCTGAATAGACTCAAACTGTCTTCATTGGAATGATGGAGGTTGAGGGGCGACCTGATAGAGGTCTACAAGATTATGAAGGGCATGGATAGAGTGAATGGGCAGGCACTCTTTCCCAGGCTAGAGCGGTCAGTGACTAGGGGGGCATAGGTTTATGGTCCGTGGGACAAAGTTTAGAGGAGATATGTGAGGCAGGCCTTTTACACAAAGGGTGGTGAGTGCCTGGAACGCGCGGCCAGGGAAGGTTCTGGAAGCAGATACATTAACGGCATTCAAATGGCATCTGAACAAATACATGAATAGGGATATGGCACGAGGAAGTGCTGAGGGTTTTGGCCAACGGTGGTATCATGACCTGTATATGCTTGGAGGGTCGAAGGGCCTGTTCCTGTGCTGTATTGTTCTTTCTCATCAATTGCCCAATGTATCAGACAGGCCCATTACTTATTTGCCGTACCATCTCTGAGGCAGAGAAATGGTACTCTCAAATTGAAAAGGAGGCATTGGTGGTTGTGTTCAGCATTAAGAAGTTCCACCAATACATCTATGGTCAGCATGTTGGTAGTGGATCACAAACTCTTCAAGGAGGATAAGGCAATTCCCCCCATTGCCTCTGCCTAAATACAATGCTGGGCGTTGCCACTATAAGCATATGAATATACCTTGGAGTATCAGCCTAGGGCCCAGATATGTCACGCCAATGCCATGAGCCGTCTCCTGTCACCCGTAAGCTCCACCACAATACTGGTGCCTGAGGAAGTCGTGATGACTTTAAACCCCCAAATAGAGTGGCCGATTGAGTCCGAGATCTCCAGTACCTGGCGGGAGGTACCAGTGGACCGAAGGTGGAGGGAAGAATGTTGCGGCCAATATTGGGGTCACCTGACCTCCCGACCGAGGCCTTGGCAAACCTCAGGAAAAAAAGTGTGCGATTCTGCAGGCTAGGGGCCTTTAAAACCTGCAGAACAGATCCAGCCTGGGAGGAGAGTTGAAGTCACTGGCTAGTATTGTAATGTTCTTGTGTACTATCTCTCAATAGTTCTTGCCTGTAAATACACTGTCTGTTGCTGTTATTTGCTGACGGTTGCCTGGCATTCCTGTTATTACAGTAACTTGTATAGCTTTTAAAAAACATGAAGGAACAGAGTCATGGGACCACTAATTAATTTTAACAACAAGAAAACATCATTCATTAAACATGAAAATGATCGGATTATGATACAATACACCTTTACTCCACCCTTAGTTTAGCAATTACACACATGTTTCAGGATTAACACAGGTTACAAAGTACATCTTAATCTACAATGTTCTCATTAACACAAAGTCTCTTTTAAGCACACACGATGACTGTGGGCAAATATACTTTCCATTCTGAACCCCAGGTCAATGTTTGTGAATGTCTCTTCAGAATCCCCCAGATGATTGTCACATGACATTTTCCAAACTCCATTCACAAAAACGCCTTAAAATCATCTCTGCTTTCGCTAGCAGCTTGCATTCTGAAATCCAATCCAGGTTTTGCAAATTCCTCTTTTTACCCAAACTTCCACTTCACTTTAAACAGCGATTCCAGTCCAGGATTTGATATCATCCTCTTTTAGATTTCCTTTGTCTTAACTACTTTTACACAAGCTCCAAGATCTAACCATTGATACCCATAGTTCTTTCAATTCGTTCCACAGGCTGCAGTAAAATTTCACAAACCTGAACATTACTTCTGATATCTTTTTGACATCTCAGTCTTCTTCTCAGTTTGGTCTGCCTTAATTTAGCATTGCTCTGTTCCAATGCCTTTATCCTCAGACATCTTGGAAACCTCTCTTAACATCTTTAGTTTCCTTAACTAGCTGCTTTTCTCGGCACTTGTTTCCTTAACCGTTACACCATGGTATGGCTTTTCTTCTAGCAAAGTTGAGAGGGAGCGGTTCCCTCTCTAGCCTTGTAAACCAACTGCTTCTAGTAGAGCTGTGAGAGCTTCCTTCTCTCACTACCAATCTCCAACAATCAAATTAGCTAAACTAAAACTTAAAAGCTTCTGTAACTTACAAGGCTCCAGATGTAAGCAATGCACACATGCTAATTTGCCTTTTATTTATTCTTCACATCATGGCCATCTCTTTTTTTTTTAAATAAACATTGTATTGAGGTATTTTTGGTACAGAAACAACAACAAAATAGACAATATACATGAAACCATAAACAGAGTGCAAAAACTGTTTACCTTTCGTACAGGTCCCACCCTGATTACCCCCCTACTCTAACCTAAACTACTCCCCCCCCCATCTACTGACAATTGATTTTCGGCGAGGAAGTCGACGAACGGTTGCCACCTCTGGGTGAACCCTAACAGTGAACCGCTCAAGGTGAACTTAATTTTCTCCATGCAGAGAAAGCTAGCCATGTCCGATAGCCAGGTCTCCGACTTTGGGGGCTTTGAGTCCCTCCATGCTAATAGTATCCAACTCTGGGCTACTAGGGAAGCAAAGGCCAGGATTCCCGGATCTTTCGACACCCCAAAAATCGCTACCTCTGGACCCAGCACCGCCCTTGTTTTTAAAACCTTGGACATGACGTCCACAAACCCCTGCCAAAATCCCCGAAGCTTTGGACATGTCCAAAACATGTGGACATGGTTCTCTGGTCTTCCCGCCCATTTTGTGCACCTGTCTTCGAATCTGCTCATCTGGGTCAATGTCATGTGAGCCTGGTGCACAACCTTAAATTGTATCAGGCTGAGCCTGGCACATGTCGCGGACGCGTTGAGTCTACTCAACGCGCCTGCCCATAAACCATCCTCTATCTCACCTCCCAGCTCCTCCTCCCACTTACGCTTCAGCTCCTCGGTCTGCATCCCTTCCGACCCCATAAGCTCCTTATAGATGTCCGGGATGCTCTACCCACCCTCTGGAAATTACCCTGTCCTGAATCCCCCTTAGTGGTCGGAGCAGGAAGGTCGCCACCTGTTTACGAAGGAAATCCCGCACCTACAAATATCTGAAGTTGTTTCCCCTCGCCAGCCCAAACTTTTCCTCCAGCGACCCATACTCGGAAAGCTCCCCTTTATGAACACATCCCCCATCCTCTCAATCCCCGCTCTCCGCCATACCCGGAACCCCCTATCCATACTCCCCAGGGCAAACCGGTGGTTATCACAAATTGGGGCCCAGACCGATGATCCCACTGCTCCCACATGCCGCCTCCACTGGCCCCAAACTCTGAGGGCCGCCACCACCACAGGGCTGGTGGAATACCGCACCGGCGGGAGCGGCAGAGGTGCAGTTACCAACGCCCCCAGACTGGTACCCTTACAAGAAGCTGCCTCCATTCGCCGACCCCTCCTCCACCACACACTTCCTGACCATGGCTATGTTAGCCACCCAGTAATAGTTATCATGGCCATCTCTAAGCACAATAGAAACACAGTTGGAATTCAACCAATCCCCACACATACAAACACAGTTGTCCAGTATGAACATAACTATAACTTTCACCCTTGTAGGCACAGAAACACTAAATTAAACCCACTGAAAACTATAGCTTATTTCTCCTGTTTACCAATACAAATATAAATTCCTTAAAACTACCTATGTTTTCCTAACACAAGATCCCTCAGGAGCTTATTCTCCCAAACTCAGCGGATACAAACCTAACCTGTCTAACCTTTCCTCATAAAACAATCCACCCATTCCAAGTATTAGTCTAATAAGCCTTCTCTGAACTGCTTCCAATGCATTTCCATCCTTCCTTAAATAATCTATGTAATCTATGTAATGTGACCAATACTGTACACAGTACTCCAGATATGCTCTCACCAATGCTCTATATAACTGAAGCATAGCCTCTCTACTTTGCACTAAATGGCCGGTATAACTGAAGAATAACTTCTCTACTTTGTACTCAATTCCCCTCGCAATAAATAATAAAATTCTATTAGCTTTCCTACCTGTTCATGGCTAGTCTCTGCTTTCCGTCTCTGGGTAAATGCCATATTCATGCAGCTCCTCCTTAATGCTGTGGATTTCAGATTTATTAACGAATCTTCAGAAGTGCACACACAATTCTGAGTTAATTTCTGTGCCTGCTTTCATTTTTAGGGATTGAGGTAATGATGGCAGGGGAAATGTTGACTTCTGTCTTTTGGAGGGATTTTTGGATGTTGGATTTGTTTATTGTCACGTGTACCAACGTACAGTGAAAAGTATTTTTCTGCGGAAATAATTTGTGAAGACTGTGGTAGAATAGGGTACAATGTGATTTTGTTTTAGTAAATAAGTCTTTATTTATTGATGCATCAGGCTGTCACACACTCTTCTATTTGCTGATCATGACTTGTCGATTAGAACAAAGAACAAAGAAAAGTACAGCACAGGAACAGGCCCTTCGGCCCTCCAAGCCTGCACCAACCATGCTGCCCGTGTAAACTAAAATCTTCTACACGTCTGGGGTCCATATCCCTCTATTCCCATCCTATTCAAGATGCCCCTTAAACGTCACTATCGTCCCTGCTTCCACCACCTCCTCCAGCAGCGGGTTCCAGGCACCCACTACCCTCTGTGTAAAAAACTTGCCTCGTACATCTCCTCTAAACCTTGCCCCTCACACCTTAAACCTATGCTTCCTAGTAATTGACCCCTCTACCCTGCAGACCCTGATTAGTTATATAGTATTCACTAAAATAACAACAGTGAACCATTGGTGTTATCTCAACTTGTCAGAGCTGTGGTTTGTAAAAATGTGCTTGAAATCTCATCATGTCACTCAGTTTCTTTTAGCTTATCTTCACACAGACAGTTTTTCCCTTTGGAAAATCATGGGGGAAGTGGTGGAAGGCTTGTTGATTAGCATGTTGATTAATATATCTCATTATGTTGATTTCCTTGTTTTTTACATGGACAAGGAAGAAGGAAATGTGAGACTAAACGTTTAAGAAAAAATTCTAATTGAACACAAGAACGCGAGAATTAGGAAGAGAGTGAACCATATGTCCCATTGAGCCTGCTCCGACATTACCAGCCTGTTGAATCATGCTTAGAACACTCCTTCCGGGGCCAACAAGTCCTGTAATCAAACCTGGAGCTTCCAGTCCAGCGGTAGGGGCGCTTACCACTGTATCATTCAGTAATGTCAGAAACTATTTCATCTCCACGTAAACCATTGTGGAACTGAAATGTTAAAGTAACATTTCTAACACATTTTTAAAAAACTGGATGTAACAGTTTTTATTTAAAATCTACACAATAAACAATTGTGGAATTTGGATAATGTTCCTTAATGATCTGAATTATAACACGCTCATGTTGTTTGTGGATTCGGTAACTGAATCATTCTGGAATACTTTGATATTCTATACTGTTGGCAGTCCACCATCTATTTTCATTCATCGTGGGATTGATTATAGTTTACTAAGCTGCCAAAATTGTGACTACACATAACCATATTCAGTTAATGACCATATTGTCAACCTATTTTTGCTTGAGAATGCAAGGCTTTACAAGAAGCAGTATGACACGCTATTCTTTTTCTTAAAAATAAACGTAATCATTGATTTAGAACAGATTGTTCATAAATATTCATATGGATTCTGATAGAGTTCATACTTGACAGACTATGTCTGGCTGCAGCTCATGACAGAACATTTTACCATATATAACTCATTTAAAAGTGTGTGTGTGTGTGAGCAACAAAGATAAGAGGCAAGTCAGCACCCTAAAGAAAAAAATTATTCACTTCACTGGAGGCAAAAATTAGATTTATTTGAAGAGGTAATGATGTTCAGTGGATTGTGCAAGCATCTGTCCTGCTGCCTCAGTGCTAACATTAAGCCCTGATTAGCAGCATGAATTAGCATGTTGATTAATATAGCTCATTATGTTGAATTCCTTGTTTTTAACATGGACAAGGAAGAAGAAGATGTGAGACTAAATGTTCACGAAGAAATGCTAATTGAACACAAGAACCCAAAAATTACGAGCAGAGTGATCCATATGTCCCATTGAGCCTGCTCCGACATTCAATGCAATCATTGCTGATCTTAGACTTAAACACCATTTCTCTGCCCCCTCCCCATATCCCTTAATTGCCTGAGAGACCAAACATCTGTCTATTCCAGCCTTAAATATATTCAATGATGAAGCATCCACAGCTCTCTGGGCTAGAGAATTCCAAAGATTCACAACCCTTTGAGTGAAATGATTTCTCCTCAACTCAGTCCGAAATGCTTGGCCCCTTATCCTGAGACTGTGCCCCTGTGTTTTAGATTCCTGGGAACAATCTCTCAGTGCCTATCCTATCAAGCTCCTTTAGAATTTTGTACATTTCAGTGAGGTTGAGTTATTGAGTTAATTGAAGGTTTATACAGTGCCTGATCAAACTGACTTCCATGTAGGACAAAATGAGCCACAGGATTCCAGATTGAGCCTGCAGGCCTTGGCGGTTCAAGCAAAATGTAGAGCTTTATTTAGAAGATGTTAACACTAAAGGATGTAATGTTAGACTGCCCGTTTTGCCCGTGGAAATGGCTGATGATGTCATCTCCGATGATGTCACGCAATTGTTCTCTTAAAGTGCCCCTGTTCAGCTACAAGGCTGCTTGTGAGGGAACACTAAAACATTACAAATTCACATTTCCTCCCCCTTTAAACCATACGTCCCTGACACAATAAACAGTATAACATTAACAATTAATTAGCAACAAGAACAATCAATCGACAACAACAGTCAATCCATCAGACTTTCCGGAAGTCGTTGTTTTCTGTATGGTTGTCGGTGAACCTCAGTGTCTGCTTTTTTGTACTTGCTGCAACCTCTGGTGTCTTTGGCTTGCTGTGACTATTGTCAGTGGTTATCTTAACTGGACTCAATGCAGTGATCTGAGTTTAACTTGGTCTTTGGTTTGCTATTGAGGTGCTGTTTTCCCCAATTGATTTTGTTAGTGCCAGTGTCTCGGGAAGGTCCAGGCTGTCTCTTGGCACAGCTGGATTTAGACTCTCCATTGGTTCTGCCTCTGGTGGGTTGGTTCTTGTTGACAAAAGTTGATCCGCATGTCTTTTCCATATTACATCGTCTCAGGTTTGTATGGTGTAGGCGACCATTCTTGTCTGTGCTAAGATGGTGGCAGGAATCCACTTTTTACTTGTGGTATAATTTCTTGCCAAAACTTCTTGACCCTGACGAAAAACGCAACATTTTGCCTTGTTGTCCCACCATATGACCTGATCGTGCTGCTTTTTCCCAACAATTTATTTTGCCTTGGGTGGTTTCAGCAAATCGAATGCTATGTGTAGTTGGCGTTTAATCATTAGCAATGCTGGAGAAACTTGGGTTATTGAGTGCGCAGTATTCCTGTACGTGAACAGGAACTGACTCAAGCGTTTAGAAAATGATCCTTGTTCTCTGATTACCTTCAACGAATGTTTCATTGCCTGTACAAAACGTTCTGCCAGCCCAATTGTGGCAAGGTGATGAAGAATAGCCTGGATGTGTTGAATTCCATTCTCCTTCAAGTAGCTTATGAACTCTTGAGACATGAACTGTGGCCCATTATCGCTCACCAGTTGTTCAGGGCACCCACATCTCCTGAAGATTTCACCCAATCTCTCAATTGTTTTCTCCAATACAAAGTCTTACAACACCAGGTTAAAGTCCAACAGGTTTGTTTCGATGTCACTAGCTTTCGGAGCGCTGCTCCTTCCTCAGGTGAATGAAGAGGAACCTCTTCATTCACCTGAGGAAGGAGCAGCGCTCCGAAAGCTAGTGACATCGGAACAAACCTGTTGGACTTTAACCTGGTGTTGTAAGACTACGTACTGTGCTCACTCCAGTCCAACGCCGGCATCTCCACATCATGGTTTTCTCCAATGACATTGACTTCATGATGGCAAATTCAGGCCATTTCAATTGAGCATCAACTAGAATGAGAAATATGTACCCTTCCAACAGTCTCTTCTGACTATTCCCACAGGTACAAAAGGACTAATGGTGGCAAGTTCCACACTTTTACACAAGATTCACACCTTCTCCTCAATTTTGGATTCTAGCCATGGCCACCAAAAATAGCTCCTGGCTATGTCCTTCATCCTTATAGTACCACAGTGGCCTTTGTGTAATTAGTTCAATACACATTTTCTTAATAATGGTGGAATGATGACTCTCAATCCCCAGAGGAGACAATCTGCCTGTATGGATAACATAAGTCTTTATGTGAAATGTGGCTTTAACTCAGCGTTTGCTCCTGAAGTCTTGCCTCTCAGCATTGTGTCATAACCTCTGACAATACTGGATCACTTCTGGTATGCTTCTTCACCTGTCCTGTCATTACAGAAGTGTTATCTACTTTTTCGAAGTAGAGAATGCTTTAATAGAATTGCATAGCACAAACTATTTGGTAAGGGTAGTCGGAGAGTCCATCTGCATTCCCATGAAGGTTTGACTGATGATACTTGATCGTGTATGGCTGTGCTGATAAGAGCAATGCCCATCTCTGCATTCTGCTCACTGCCAGTGATGGAATCCAGGTGAGAGGTCCAAAGATTGTTTTTAGTGGATGATGGTCTGTCAACACAATAAATTTCCTTCCATACAGGAAGTGGTAGAACCATATTGTTTCAAAAATGATTCCCCGGGCTTCTTTCTCTATCTGTGCATTATTCAAGGTTCTCAACACGAAGACTATCAACTTCTCCTCACCTGGGGCATTATGTGGGAAAGCACCACCCCAACCCCATATGGTGATGCATAATGTGCCAGTTGCAGGTGTAAATTTGGATCAAAATGTGTCAGGACCTCTGACTTGAGTAGCGCCTCTTTGGCTTGCATGAATGCTTTCTCATATTGATCCCCCATTTCCACTTATTATTTTGACACAGCAAGGGTTTGTCTCCAGCCAACCCAGCAAATCAATCATCAATCAGGGTTAGAGGTACTGCTCTGCATACAATATAGGATTAATAGTGAATTTAAAATTGTCGCAAATGCATACAGGTCCATCTTTTGGATGGAGCATTTGGCGGACTTCTGTCCAAGGTTGTTTCCTTGGATTTGTCGGTGATTTTTTGGTTTCTCCGGTGGCTGCAGCCATTGTTTGGCTCCCCGGTCGCAGCTTTGATGTCGCAACAATTTCAATTATTTATTATTTACTCGGGTGCCTACAAATGCTGTTTGCCTACTAAATCACCAATTTCTATGTGGTGGCTTCAAAATTAAGTCTGCAGGCCTTGGAGGTTCAATCAAAATGAAGAGTTTTTTTTAGAAAGTGTTAACACTACATGTTGCAATCTTAGGCTGCTTGTTTGCTCACGGGAACAGCCTCTGGCTTTAGAGTTTGAATAGCATTTGGCGAGACCATAGGGTGTCCGCAGGGCTGAGAATTTTGTGGATAGGCCTGAATTTTAAGATTAAGCGGGGAGAGAGAGAATGGGTAACGACTTGACAAGGAGGACCAGGTAAATGGTGCAGAGGTCCTCTGAGTGCATCCCCTCTCCAACCTGCATTCTGCTCCAAATACTGGTGAGGATGATAGTTATTCTGGGGAGTACAATCAAAGCCAGGCATGGCACTTCCTGTGTCAGAAACATTTTGTGATTCTATGATCATTAGATTAAAACCAGATAAACTTACATATTTGCATTCTGCTGAACATTAGGGTTGTGTGACAGTGTTTAACATATTCATAAATGTAGCCTCCTCTTTATCAGTGAGAGCGACCTACCTTGACGTCAAAACAATAATTTACTAATGTGGCATCAAAGAACACTAACAAGATTGATGTCACTGGAAATCTCGCCATTGGTTTGAGGTAGTAGCTCAAAGGAAAATAGTTGTTCTTGTTGGAGGCAAATGAATCAGTCCCAGGAGTTCACTGCAGGATATATTCATGGTATTGCCATCACTGAATTCGCCACCTGAATACCCACATCCTTGTACAATGATCCCTCTTTACTCTGGTACCATGCCCTAAGAGAATGGTGATGACCGTGGTCTTCAATGTGTTGGTCCGGTTATGCTTGGAAAGTTGCTGCAGTGGTTTTTCTTTGTCAAATGCACCGTATCAAAGATGTGTCCAAGGTCTTAGAATGGAAAAAAAAACATTTATGTGGATTCAGCTGGAAATGAAAAAGATGACCAAGTTCTAGACACTACATAACGGACCTATTCCATGCTGGTAGTTCCATGTTTGCTTTTCAAGCTGATGCCGCAAGCTCATTCCTCATCCTAGATGCAGATCCAGCTGGAATAGTTGTCATTTTAATAATCTGCACTTACCAAGGTTAAGAATTTCAGGGTATTATCTAAATGATGAATACAACTACTGCAGCTGCATGAGATCCTCCCATGAAAGTTGATTCCTCTAAGCTCCAGTGAAATGTTTTCCACAAATTAAAAGGTTTTATATCAACTAGGATAGCAGTGGTGAAAAAACCCAATCCTGAATGCACAAATCCTGATATACAATCTTTTTTACAAGTATTACTATCTTCAGCTTCAAAGAAAAGTAGAAAAAACAATAAAACTTAAATTATTATAGATAATTAATATCGCAGATATTAATTAATAGTCTAACGACCCAATGAACATTACAGAGACATGGTTCCAGGGTGACCAAAATTGGGAACTAAATCTCCCAGGTGATGGGCAAAATGGAAGATGAGTGGTGGGGCAGAATGCAGTAAATGGGTAGCTCTGATAATAGAAATATGGGATAAACACACTAGAGAGAAGGGATCTTCTGAAAGTCACGATGTTGGATCCGTTTCTGTGGAGCTAAGAGCCAATGAGGCGCAGAAAACACTGGAAAACCAGGAAAATCTCCCGGTTTTACTCATCTCATTGACATAGCAGAAGGATTTACAGGTTGATTATCAACCTGTTTGGCCACGTTGTAAATATATCTTCCATGGCAATCAGGCCCTGGAGTGGGAGCCGAACCCCAGAGCTTCTGGCTCAGAGGTAGGGACGCTCTGTGCGAGCAGTTTCTCGCTCCCCTCTCTTTTCTCATGGGTTCAGGGTCCAGGTGGGATTCTTTAGGGCTTGTGTATTCCTCCAAAGTAAGTTGCTCAAGACTCTAGTTTGTTAAAACCATTACTCTTTATTTGCAGTTAATATGTACATACCGGGAATTCTGCACGAGGCTCAAAGTTCTCCTCCTTCCAGATCTCTGTTACTCAAACATGTGATGTTACATCATCATAACATTATTATTATTTGCTTCTGATGTTAACCCTTTATCCTACACCCCCCAATAGTGTTTGTAGTGTTGGGCAGGGTCGAAGTCAAGAAATTATAGGTGCAAATAACAAAGGCAATACAGTAATCATAGGGGATTTTAAATTCCATATCGACAAGGCAAACCAAGTTTGCAGTAATTGTGTGGAAAATGCATTCATGGAATTTTGCACGAGATAATTTTCTATCAGTATGTTGAGGAACCAATTCGGGAACAGTTTATTTTTGATTAGTGGTGTGCAATGAGAAAGGGTTAATTAATAACTTTGAGGTAAAGGAACATCTAGGGAATAGTGATCATGGTTTAATAGAATTTTATATTGAGCTTGGGACTAATTTAATTAATTGCAAACTTAAATCGGAATGAAGCACCTAAATTGATATGAGAGGTGAGTTGGTAGATTGTGAAACTGGGTTAAAAGATATGACAGTAGATAAGGAGTAGGAAATACATAAAGAATTAATTCATAATGTTCAATGATATATATTTCCTCAAAGAATAAAATTCCTATGGGAAAAGTAAGCCAACCATAGTTAACAAAAGAAGTTAAAGACCATGTAAGGCTAAAGATAAAGGTTGATATGTTCCAAACAAGCAGTAAGCCTGAGGATCGGGAAGAATTTTCCATTCACGAAAGGATGATAAAAAATTTAAAAAGAGAAAGGAAATAGAATGAGTAAACTATCAAGACACATAAACACAGATTATAAATGTTTCCAGAGATGTGTTTAAGGAAGGGATTAACAAAAGTAGATGTGGTTCCCTTATAGGCAGAGGTGGAAGTAATTATAAGGGGAGGGGATCAGGAAATGGGAGTGGCATTAATTGACTTGTTTGCATTGCCGTCATAGTAATATACACAAAGATTTTTCTGTAAATAGTGGGGAGCCATGGTCAGAACTTTAACTGTGAAGGTGAAGTAGGCTTAAGAGCAGGGAAGGGGTTAAAGAACCAAACAGTGGCCTTGGGTTGGAAGATGTTCGCAGATGAGCAAGGAACTCCTGTGAAGTTGTCAGGGAAGCAATTAAAATATTTCAAATAGGAAATTATCTCAGATTTAACCCTGCATCCTGGCTTTAGTAGCCAGCTCACGGTTATCCCGATTTATCTTCAACTTGCCAGGATCAACCGGGAGAGAGCACAGTGAGAAGTGCTTTTTCAGCAAAACAGATGGGCTAGGAAGCCGCAAAGTGAAATGGAATAGCTGCAGCCATGCTTAGGTGAAAGGGTGCTACTTGCAGCACCTTTTCTGGGAGAGTGCTCCCTCTATTTGAGAGGTGATTTCCAACTTCTTGGGAATCAGTTCACCTGCATTTTACTTCATGCACCTTGATCTGCACTTTTAAAAAAATCATGCTAGGAATGTGGGCATCGCTGGCTAGGCCAGAATTTATTGCCCATCCTTAATTTCTCTTGAGAAGTGGTGATGAGCTGCCTTCTTGAACCGCTGCAGTCCCAGTGGTGTAGGTATACCCACTGTGCTGTGAAGATGGGAGTTCCAGGATTTTGACCCAGCGACAGTGAAGTAACAGCGATATATTTCCAAGGTGATGACTTTAACTTTCCAAATATTGATTGGAACCTCTATAGGTCGAACAGTTCGGATGGGGCAGTTTTTGTACAGTGTGTGCAGGAGGGTTTCCTGACACAATATGTGGATAGGCCGACAAGAGGGGGGGGCACATTGGATTTGGTACTGGGTAATGAACCGGGTCAAGTGTTAGATTTGTTTGTGGGAGAGCACTTTGGAGATAGTGATCACAATTCGGTGTCTTTCACTATTGCAATGGAGAGAGATAGGGCCATACGGCAGGGCAAGGTTTATAATTGGGGGAGGGGCAATTATGATGCGATTAGGCAAGAATTAGGGAGCATAAGATGGGAACAGAAGCTGTCAGGGAAAGGCACAAATGAAAAGTGGAGCTTGTTCAAGGAATAAATACTGCGTGTCCTTGATAGGCATGTCCCTGTCAGGCAGGGAGGAAATAGCCATGTGAGGGAACCATGGTTCACAAGAGGCTGAATGTCTTGTCAAGAGGAAAAAGGAAGAGTATGTAAGGATGAGAAAACAAGGTTCCGTAGGGTCGCTTGAGGGTTACAAGGTAGCAAGGAATGAGTTGAAAAAAGGGCTTAGGAGACCTAGGAGGGCGCATGCTAAGTCCTTGGCGGGTCGGATCAAGGAAAACCCCAAGGCTTTTTACTCTTATGTGAGAAATAAAAGAATGACCAGGGTGAGGGTAGGGCCTGTCAAGGACAGTAGTGGGAACTTGTACATGGAGTCAGAAGAAATAGGAGAGGTGTTGAATGAAAACTTTTCTTCAGTGTTCACAAAGGAGAGGGGCCATGTTTTTGAGGATGAGAGTGTGATTCAGGCGGGTAGGCTGGAGGAAGTAGATGTTCTGAGGAAGGATGTATTAGCAATTTTGAAAAACCTGAGGGTCGACAAGTCCCCTGGGCCAGATAGGATATACCCAAGGATTCTTTGGGAGGCAAGGGATGAGATTGCAGAGCCTTTGGCTTTGATCTTTGGGTCCTCGCTGTCCACGGGGATAGTGCCAGAGGACTGGAGAGTGGTGAATGGTGTTCCTATGTTCAAGAAAGGGAATAGGAATGACCCTGGTAATTATAGGCCAGTTAGTCTTACTTCGGTGGTCGGGAAGATATTGGAAAAGGTCCTGAAAGATAGGATTTAAGACCATTTGGAAAGATGCAGCTTAATCCGGGATAGTCAACACGGATTCGTGAAGGGTAGGTCTTGCCTCACTAATTTGATTGAATTCTTTGAGGAGGTAACTAAGTGTGTAGATGAAGGTAGAGCAGTTGCTGTCATATACATGGATTTTAGTAAGGCGTTTGATAAGGTTCCCTATGGTCGGCTCATGAAGAAAGTAAGGAGGTGTGGGATAGAGGGAAATTTGACCAATTGGATAAGTAACTGGCTATCACATAGAAGACAGAGGGTGGTGGTGGATGGAAAATTTTCAGACTGGAGACCAGTTACCAGCGGTGTACCACAGGGATCAGTGCTGGGTCCTCTGCTATTTGTGATTTTTATCAATGACTTGGAGGAGGGGGCTGAAGGGTGGGTCAGTAAGTTTGCTGATGACACCAACATTGGCGGAGTAGTGGATGAGGTGGAGGGCTGTTGTAGGCTGCAAAGAGACATTGATAGGATGCAGAGCTGGGCCGAAAAATGGCAGATGGAGTTTAACCCTGATAAGTACGAGGTGATTCATTTTGGTAGAAAAAATTTGAATGCGGATTACAGGGTCAACGGCAGGGTACTCAGGAATGTGTAGGAACAGAGAGACCTTGGGGTTCATGTCCACAGATCTCTGAAGGTTGCCACTCAAGTGGATAGAGCCGTGAAGGAGGCTTATAGTGGGTTAACGTTTATTAACAGGGGGCTTGAGTTTAAGAGCCATGGGGTTATGCTGGGAAAGGGTTGGCCCACTGAAGGATAGGCAAGGGAATCTATGTGTGGAGCCAGAGGAAATGGGCGAGGTACTAAATGAATACTTTGCATCAGTATTCACCAAAGAGAAGAAATTGGTAGATGTTGAGTCTGGAGAAGGGTGTGTAGATAGCCTGGGTCACATTGAGATCCAAAAAGACGAGGTGTTGGGTGTCTTAAAAAATATTAAGGTAGATAACTCCCCAGGGCCTGATGGGATCTACCCCAGAATACTGAAGGAGGCTGCAGAGGAAATTGCTGAGGCCTTGACAGAAATCTTTGGATCCTCACTGTCTTCAGGGGATGTCCCGGAGGACTGGAGAATAGCCAATGTTGTTCCTCTGTTTAAGAAGGGTAGCAAGGATAATCCAGGGAACTACAGGCCGGTGAGCCTTACTTCAGTGGTAGGGAAATTACTGGAGAGAATTCTTCGAGACAGGATCTACTCCCATTTGGAAGCATATGGACGTATTAGTGAGAGGCAGCATGGTTTTGTGAAGGGGAGGTCATGTCTCACTAACTTGATAGAGTTTTTCGCGGAGGTCACTAAGATGATTGATGCAGGTAGGGCAGTGGATGTTGTCTATATGGACTTCAGTAAGGCCTTTGACAAGGTCCCTCATGGTAGGCTAGTACAAAAGGTGAAGTCACACGGGAGCAGGGGTGAGCTGGCAAGGTGGATACAGAACTGGCTAGGTCATAGAAGGCAGAGAGTAGCAATGGAAGGATGCTTTTCTAATTGGATGGCTGTGACCAGTGGTGCTCCACAGGGATCAGTGCTGGGACCTGTCAGAGGATACAGCAGGATTTAGATTGTTTGGAGACTTGGGCGGAGAGATGGCAGATGGAGTTTAATCCAGACAAATGTGAGGTAATGCATTTTGGAAGGTCTAATGCAGGTAGGGAATATACAGTGAATGGTAGAACCCTCAAGAGTATTGAAAGTCAAAGAGATCTAGGAGTACAGGTCCACAGGTCACTAAACGGGGCAACACAGGTGGAGAAGGTAGTCAAGAAGGCATACGGCATGCTTGCCTTCATTGGCCGGGGCATTGAGTATAAGAATTGGCAAGTCATGTTGTAGCTGTATAGAACCTTAGTTAGGCCACACTTGGAGTATAGTGTTCAATTCTGGTCGCCACACTACCAGAAGGATGTGGAGGCTTTAGAGAGGATGCAGAAGAGATTTACCAGAATGTTGCCTGGTATGGAGGTCATTAGCTATGAGGAGCGGTTGAATAAACTCTGTTTGTTCTCACTGGAACGAAGGAGGTTGAGGGGTGACCTGATAGAGGTCTACAAAATTATGAGGGGCATAGACAGAGTGGATAGTCAGAGGCTTTTCCCCAGGGTAGAGGGGTCAATTACTAGGGGGCATAGGTTTAAGGTGAGAGGGGCAAGGTTTAGAGTAGATGTACGAGGCAAGTTTTTTACGCAGAGGGTAGTGGGTGCCTGGAACTCGCTATCGGAGGAGGTGGTGGAAGCAGGGACGATAGTGACATTTAAGGGGCATCTTGACAAATACATGAATAGGATGGGAATAGAGGGATACGGACCCAGGAAGTGTAGAAGATTGTAGTTTAGTCGGGCAGCATGGTCGGCACGGGCTTGGAGGGCCGAAGGGCCTGTTCCTGTGCTGTACATTTCTTTGTTCTTTGTTCTTTGTATACATGACCCTGGTGAGACCACATTTGGAGTATTGTGTGCAGTTCTGGTCACCTCATTATAGGAAGGATGTGGAAGCATTGGAAAGGGTGCAAAGGAGATTTACCAGGATGCTGCCTGGTTTGCAGGATAGGTCTTATGAGGAAAGGTTGAGGGAGCTAGGGCTTTTCTGTTTGGAGCGGAGGAGGATGAGAGACGACTTACTAGAGGTTTATAAGATGATGAGGGGCTTAGATAGAGTGGACGTTCAGAGACTATTTTCTCGGGTGGATGTAGCTGTTACAAGGGGGCATAACTATAAGATTCAGGGTGGGAGATATCGGAGGGATGTCCGAGGTAGGTTCTTTACTCAGAGAGTGGTTAGGGTGTGGAATGGACTGCCTGCTGTGATCGTGGAGTCGGACACTTTAGGAACTTTCAAGCGGTTATTGGATAGGCACATGGAGCACACCAGAATGACAGGGCGTGGGGTAGCTTGATCTTGGTTTAGGATAATGCTCGGCACAACATAGAGGGCCGAAGGGCCTGTTCTGTGCTGTACTGTTCTATGTTCTGTGTTCTATGATGAGTGACTTGGAGGGAAACCTCCAGGTGGCGAGGTAGTGGTCGTGGGTTTGGAAGGTGCTGCCTGAGGACCCTTGGTGAGTTCCTGCTGTCAGCCTTCACCAGGGCATGGGAGCAGCTAATGCAGCCCAACCTTGAACTGCTGATGAGGAAAAAGAAGGGCAGCAATGCCAACTTCACCATTTGCCTTCTCCTTAGCCGCAGGCTGCTTCACAGGACAGAGAGGGTCGGCATTGTGATCCATCTAGAAATAGGCAAGACCCCTTTCACAGGATGTACAGGTAAGGGATATACTCTCTCAACATGTCTGAGCACCAGTGCTTTATGGCAGAAGATAGCTGCGGTTAAATATTTTAGCTCGAGTTTTTGCATCCGGCGGCTGTATCTTTGATGAAAGATTTGCAGAAATCCTATTAATGTTATGTATACATAAAAGAACAAACATTATCTCAGATCATGGTTTAGGCTATACGCTGTTAGAATATTTATTGAATGATAAATGAGTAAATGAACATGAATCAGCAATAAATTTACCATAATTGCATACTCTGGGGATATGGAAAACAACAGACATTTAGTTGGATTAATACTCAGTTTAAAGCTGAACCTTGAAACAAGGTCCCTTCTGTGACAGGTCGCTGCTGATCCACAATGAAATGTCTTGGTTTGCCTGTTCTCTGATGGCTTCAAAATGATTCCTCAACTGGGCAAGACTGTCAAATATCCAGTTCATATCAGGCTGGTCCTAACTGCGCTGCCCGTCAAATGGACAAAGAATCTTGTCTCCCCTCTCTTCCAAATCATGATTGCAGTTTTGTTTTATTCAAAAGGAACAAAAGGAATTCAAACAGTATCTGCACAAATACTCAGAGTGGAGCTGAAGATAACTGCAGCTGCCTGTCTTCTACATGAACAAGGTTGTCAAGCTAACATTTTGGATAAAGTGAATAGGCTGACGCTTAAACAGATAAGTGTCTGAAAAATCCTTTGTGCAAATAATAATTCCTTTGGAATTATTCTGAAATATCCACATGTATTATGTATTATCTGCAACCCAAGAAATCAGCTAACAGGATAAATTATATTTAAATGACAGCCAGATGCATATACCACAGGGTGAAATTCATTGGGAGTTTCCCCAGTCACTGATCGGAATTCTGACAGGGATGGTAGAACCCTGGGGAATGATGAAACACTATGGGCAAAGTTCTCTGCATCACGATGCCACAATCACGAACCACGATCGGGCAGAGAATCGGGCATCCGATGGTCGGGGGGATATAGCGGGGAGCTGAGTTGCTGACATCTCCGTGGATTCGAGGTGTCCACCTCGGGATTTGGGTGGCCTGGCTCAGACTGCCATTGCTGCAGTATTTGTTTTAAACACATCCATTTGCTTCAAGTTACAGGCCCCTGACTGCTCACTCTGCTGACTGCTCAGTCTGTAGATGTTCACAGAGCCGCTGGTCATTTGGGAGCCCACCCAGCCTGTCCCACTGGAAACCTTCATACCCCAGCTGACCCGTCAATGAGATGGGTGTGGCCAAGCTCAATCATTGGCCCACCAGGTGCTGGCACTCCTCAGTGCACTCATCAGAAGCGCAGCCCCATTGCAGGGGAAACAGGAGAGTAGCAGAGCTCATCCCAAACAAAGGACATATGCACTGTGGCCTTTGATATCCTCCTTGGCACACTCCCCCTCTCAGGGCAAAGGCATTACAGTTACGCTATCAGCAAACCCACTCCGCAGGACCACTGGCTGTCTCCAAGCCCTGCCTGCCCAATGCTCCCCGGTTCCCATCCAGCCTGACCCCGGTCAGGTTGCCACAACCTGTGCCTCACACCAGAACACAAATCGCACTGCAGATATGCTCCCAGCAGGTGCACCCTTCCCTGCCTCACCACCATCTGTAGGACCTGCCCACACACCAGCATCTAAGCATGGAGGCGATTGGTGGCACACCATGACCCTCTCCACCACACAACCAGGTGCCATCCTGCTGGCGGGATAACACACAGCTCACCCAATGAGGACACCCATAGTAGACCCCACTGGGGAGGCAGGACAGGGGCCGCAGAGCCTATCACTGACATGGGTTGACTAATACGAGTGATGAGGATAGAGGCTCTCCATATCACAGGCCCAGTGCCACTCACTGATGGCGTCAGGCAATATGGAAGGCCACATATCGGGGAGAACAGCTGAGGGGCGGACATGTGGAGGGTGGCGCTGAAGTTAAACTCAGGGTTAGACCTGGATGGGCAAGGGAATACTCATTTTGCTAACATGTCTTCACATTCCCACCCTGCAATGAATGAATTTCGGAGTACAGCCAGGAATGCTTGCTATCTACCTGGCCACAGCTCCAGTTGTGGACACACAGGCGCTGGAGGTCCAGGGCCTGCTCTGGGAGGACCCAGCACAAGTGGAGTCTGCCCCAGAAGAACAGTAGCCATGCGTGAGGCTCCAGTGCCTGCAGTCCAACAGGCAGAGAGGAGGTGCGAAGGATGCGCCGTATCCGGTCATGTATATACCATCAGCACCAGTCCTTCGAGGAAATGCCAGACCACTTGTGCCGCCAAAGACTTTGGCTAACCAGCGAGATCATACGCCATCTGTGCCAGATGATGGCACACCTGGCATCATGGGGTATATTGGCGGATACCTGCTCCCGTTGGCCGTCAAGCTGACGGTCAGCCTGAACTTTTATGCCTCTGGGTCTTTCTAGGGTCTGAGCGGGGACCCATCTGGGATCTCTCAGATATCCATGCACAGGTGCATCCGTGCTGTGACGGATGCTCTATGCGCCCGGGCAGTGGACTATATAAGCTTCAATTTGGACCAAGCCCACCAGGATGCCCAGGCAGCAGGATTTGCCGCCATTGCTGGCATGCCACAGGCTCAGGGGGTGAACGATGGCATGCATGTCCCCCTATGAGCACCGTTTCATCAGGGGGTGCCCTTCATCAATAGTGTAGAAGGGACTTTAGTTGGCGGATTAGTTGCCTTAATCCCTGTATTCATTTTAACCGGCTGCTTGACTATATTTCATGGAAATAGGCACTTAGCAAAGCATGATGGATATTTAGCCTTATTTCAGTCAAGTAGTTCTGTATGAAATAGTCAGAAAGTCATACAATGTAAACAAGCTTACAGCTGCACATTGTTTTGCTGACAGCAGACAATTAGTATTTTTCTTAGGCGAGGAACTCAAGGCCTGTTATTAAACTCTAACTCCGGCCGGCTCGCTTTTCTGTCTTTATGCTAATCTAAAGAATGGCTTTTGTCCTAGATATTGCTTAATGTATCATATAAATTGCTTGCCTTACCTTTGTAAAGGGGGGGACATTTGGAATGACTGTGGTCTCTCCAATCCCCCCACGAACTTTGTGTTAAATAAAGGACCTTTGGCGAAAACTCGAAGTGCTGACTTATAATTTCTTCAACAAATAGGAAGTACTTCCACTCCCTTAATGAGCCGTTGGTGTGTAACCACCAGCTGCATATCATGTCCGTCTCCACTCAATATTCAGGCATCGTGCACAACACACACATCCTGGGTCGCTCGTCGGTTCCCGGTACCTTTGAGGTGCTCCCTCTGGTTGTGGTGTTCTTTGTGTTGCTAAATTCAGGATGGTTGGTGTAGGGTTCTCAAAGACCACAAAATAGCTTTAACTTGAACAAAGCCATAAAGTTATAAACACTACTTATTTGGAGTTGACACTTACTCCTATATAATGCACAGTTGATAATTAACATATAATTTACACTCATCTATGACTAATCTCCATACTATTATAAATTATGATCTGCTCTCACTCACACTATTTTACCTTCAGTCTGTACTCCAGCTATCTCCTTCACTTCTCCCCCCCCCCCCCCCCCCCCCAAGGCTTAGCATCAATGTCTTATATGCTTGTAACACTAGCTCCCTCTAGTGGCTGATCTAGACATTTCATTAACCCTTGCAGTTCTTACATTTATGATAATGCCACACTGGTGAGGGGTTGACTCTTGGGTGACAAGGGTTACCCGCTGAGTTCTTGGCTAATGACGCCTGTTCAGAGGCCGCAGACCGTGCAGTGAACTACTATAACGTCCATGCAGCAAAAAGGAGCGTAATTGAAAAGTGTATTTGAGTCCTCAAGATGCACGTCTGATGCCTGGACCTCCCTGGTGGGGCACTCCAATATAGCCCCAGGAGGTTCTCGAGCATCGTGCTGGTTCCTGCACAACATCGTGCAGCAGAGGGGGGACAGGCGAGAGGAGAATGTTGAATTCCATGCCTCATCTGGCGAGGAGGATGGTCAGGAAGAGCTGGGCATAGAGCCCAGGTTGGCACTGCAGGCCATCCAACATGTGCTCCAGGGTCGCAGCACACCAACCTCATCACCTCCAGATTTGCCAGCTGAGAGGCTTGGCCACTGGTAGCTCTGCCACCCTGTCCCACCTCTCCATACCCTGCCCCCACCACTCCCTTCCAAGTGGTGTCCCTTTTCCCTTAGCCGCTCACATCTTCCCCTGCGTCTCCTCCCTTCACTCCATCCCACCCCCCCAGCATCTCCTCCCCCTCCGAGGGTCCTACCAGCATCACTGATACTGCCATTCTAGGGTGTTAGCATCTGCTTTCTGGATCACTTTCCACTGTCCACCTGGGTGATCCCGACATGTGTGATGGCCATTCCATCACACAGGCCCAGAACCCTTTTTTTCTGGAGGCATGGGGGCGGGTGCTGCAGTTATGGAGAGAGTGAGTAGTGATATAATACTCACTGGGGAAGCTAACCTACAAGGCAACCTCACACTTCTGGCCCCATTCCCTATCGCCTCTGATGGTGACCCCAGGTGAAACATTCAATTGTCCTGAGGGCCCTGCCCTTTCCATCCTCCAACACCCACACCACAAACCTCCTATATCTCTGCCCAACCACCCCCCACACCCACACACACGGAACACCCTCTACACCCAGCAGAGCCCAGCCCTCACACCCTTCAGGAAGAGGATTGAGGCAGGTCGGAATAAAAAGGTGTTTAACAATTACTCTCTGCAAATATTGTGCCCTGACCTCTACCTCGAACCTATGTGATGCGTCTGTGCCAACTTAACTGATGTCCAACTTTATTATCTTACGTGGTCTACTACTCCTTCTAGGTGTAATGCCAGGCAGCACATCATACATGGAGGCAGCCTGAAAATGAAAATCTCTTATTGTCACAAGTAGGCTTTAAATGAAGTTACTGTGAAAAGCCCCTAGTCGCCATATTCCGGCACCTGTTTGGGGAGGCTGGTACGGGAATTGAACCGTGCTGCTGGCCTGCCTTAGTCTGCTTTCAAAGCCAGCGATTTAGCCCTGTGCTAAACCAGCCCCTGCGTATCTCATCCTCTGACTCTCTGCGATGCGCCTGGCTGCCTTCCTCTGCAGGGCCTGGATCTGGATGGTCCTGCCTGACTCCCAGGTGTCACAGACGATGAGGTGCCACCCTGTTCTGTCCACTGTCCATCAGATGTGCCAGTGTCAGGTGGGGGGGATTGAGAAGCGCTGAGGAGTTCCAGCACCTGCCCTGAAAGAGGCACCGACATGGGCCCCATCACTTTCTCTTCCCTTGGGGTGCTCAATGGCCCCGGGTTACTCTCCAGGATGGAGGTGAAGTTGGAATGAGCTCCGGAGACTCCACTATCACCTGCTGCTACCAGTGCTAGAGGCCTGCTCTCGTCTCTACCAGGGTCTCGTTGCCCTCAAACATGGAGTACAGAGACTGGGTCACATCCCTCCGTGAGTGAGTCATGTCCCTCTGTGCCTTGGTCATGTCCCTCTGTGACAGGGTTATGTCCCTCTGTGACTGGCCTAGGTCAGTCCAGGCCTAGTCAATGTTCTTGACTCCCCCTCATCAATCATCATTTGCGATTGGGCCAGGCTCTGCAGCACTGCAGCATTGTCTATGTGGGCCCGGTACACGGCTGCCTGTGACTGGGCTCCCCTGTCCTGAGCCTCAGCCATCGACTGCACCGTACCCCAAGCTTTGGACATCTTGACCCATGGCTGTGACCTTTTGGCTCAAGGCTTTCACTGCGGACGCCACCCATTCAATGTTGGCCTGGGTACCACACTGGCACCATCTCCTGCACCTGAAGGTGGTTGAATTCCTCCAATTGCATTTTCCAGAGCTGGAAAGTTGCTGACAAGCCCCCCTGTCGATCCTGGCTCTGCATCTGCATTTCCACCAGTGACGGGATCAAACTTTCCAGAAGCGCGATACCTGTCTGGGCTACAGCTGGTTCCTGGGTTCGGGCAGCCCTCTGGCTGTCTGCTCTCGCAGGTATCCCAATCCCCACCTGATGTGCTGCAGCATGTGTGACATATGCACCAGAAGGTGACCCAGCAGCCTCTTCAATAATATGACCCACTGAGGTGATAGTATCTGGGTTGGTGAATTGTTAAGACATCCTAGGTTAGTGCGTGGTCGATTTCAGCCCCACTCTCTCTGGAGCCCCAACACAAGTGAATTAACCAATAATTCATATAAAGTTTCTGAGATCTTTGGCCCTTGACTGCTCCAGTGACTTACAGGCGCCAGATTTTTGAGTGAAAAACAACTGTTTATTTATTGGATGTCATTAAGATTTTCTTTGTCCCCCCTCAAACTCAGTTCTCAACCTGATTGCACAGTTACTTGGTTTTCAGACTCACTGGAATGTCCTTCAGCTTCACTGAGGGGAAAACATCCAAGCGGATGTCTGAGAGACAATTACCCTCTCAGTGAGAGAGAAATTCAAAGGAGCCTCCTTCAGCTCTGAGTTTAAAACAAAAATAGAAACCAAATGAAGCCTTCCTGCCCTTGACAGAACATTCCGGAATGGCCAGCACAGACTATCAGCTAAGAGCCCAGCAAAGTAAACAGCCCATTAGCCGACAGCAAAGTCATCAAGATGAATCATCTCCGATGTCAGCACATCCTGCTGGATTCCTTTTTTTTAAATTAAAGGTGAAGTCCACCTTTAAAGCATATGCCTGATTAATTGTCCAGGTACAAACATTATAAAAGCAAAAACAAAAGAAAATGAGGGAGTACACAAGGATAACAGGGTTTAAACAAGAGGATGCTTACAGAAGGCAGTGTTGAGAAGTCGTTGTCATCCTAGGACTTGTCCTCCAGTGTGTGCTGTGGTTATGGCTAGAGGCGGGCGATGCCCCAGATGGTGGGCCTGGTCTGATGGTGATCCTGCAAGAGAAAAAAATAAGTCACATGATGAGATCTAGGGACGGAGTGGTCTGGGAGACAGGGGTGACATGCTTGCTTTAGAAACATCATTTTGCATTAGGGGTTCACTTGGTTGTTACATGCCGACTGCCGCCTCGAAGAGCCCTCTCCTGCACCTCCCCGGATTATGCCATCGCCGTTGCATAGCAGGGATGAGAGCCCAGATGTCCAGGACTCCCTTTCTGGTCTGTTCCCAGCCCCTTCTGTTATGGGCTGACTTTTCCTTGGGGACACATAAAAGACATGGTGAGGTGCATGGAGGTGAATTACACGGGCGAGCTTGTGGCTGGTGGCATGTGTGTGCAAGGCACTTGGCCAAAGAGGACAATACAAGTGTTATGTTTGGTGCAGGTTGGGATGTGAGGGAGATGCGGGCAGGTGGGCTTTGATTGGTCTCTGTGGGAGTTGGGGTGTGATATGGTAAGTGAGGGACGGGAATGATGCCAGGAAAACAGAGGTGCCCTAAGGAGGTTGTTCATTTTCTTGCAGCACTGCATGCCAGTCCGCTTGGTGATGCTTCCTGCGCTGAGCACCTCGGCCACCTCTGCCAGGCCCAGTTAATGACCACGAGCTTTACCTCTTGCCCACCCTGGGGAAGAGGATGTTCCGTCTCAGAATCGCAAGAAGCTGCAGAGTGTTGTGAACTCAGCCAAACGTATCACACAAGCTTGCCATCCTCCCATTGATTCTGTATACACCTCCCACTGCCTCAGAAAGCATTGTCAAAGACCCCTCACACCCAGGCTTTGCCCTCTTCCAGACCCTTTAATCAGGCAGGAGTTACAGAAGTCTGAAGACCCACACATCCAGACACAGGAACAGCTTCTTCCCCACAGTTACTGGACTCCTCAACGACTCCCCCTCGGACTGATCTGTTCCCTGTAGGAACACTATTCACAACGCCCTATGCTGCTCTTGTTTGGCGTTGTTCCGCACTGTATCCAATCACTATTTGTTGATGCACCACTGTCAATGTACTCTGTCAATTATTCTCTTTGTCTACTATGTACATACTATGTACGTTCCCTTGGCCGCAGAAAAATACTTTTCACTGTACTTCGGCACATGTGACAATAAATATCAATCAATCAAGAAGCTCGTTCGCCAACATTCAAGCAGGCAATTTAGCACATTAAGCGGCCAGTTGAATGCAATTTCACACGGCCTGTCTGCATTTATGGTTGGAGGGTGGGCCGCTTGGCCAGGTGTTCTTTTATATTTTAGCTGCAAACTCAATCCAGCGCTGGATGAAATGTCAGTGCTGAAATAAAATTTCAAGGTTATCTGCGGACTGGGATTTGTGTTTGCATGTGCTGCCTTGATGCATTTTGCCAAGTTTTTACATTGCTATTTATTTTTTACAGTTTTACAGCTCCCTGAGACACCTCCGCACAGGCCGTCCCACCTCAGAGAGCACATTTGAAGCACCAGTCAGCACCCTCCCCATTCTGCACACCCGCCTTATCCCCGCCCTCCCCCGCAGCGCTGCACCTTTCCCAGTGTACGTTTCAGGCTGGCTGGCCTGAAATCGCCTTCTGGGGCCAATCGTGGCTGGTAGTGGGTCGCACCACTCATTTCCAGGCCCGGCGAGTGCAGGTAGGCGTCCAAAGGGCCAAAAATATAAGGGGTGGGATTCATTGATCCCCAATGCCGATATCGTAATCAGCGATCGGGTGGAGAACACATTCTGACGCCCAAATCGGGAGGGGGACGCCGGTCTGGCGCCTGTTTTCTGTCATCCGTCCCTCCTAAATGGCGTCATCGCGTTGCGCGCTGCACGCCGTTGGAACGTGGTTGAAGCGTCACCTGAAGGCCCCCCCCCCGATGCCCCGCCCCTGATGGGACGAGTTCCCGACCGCGCGGGACACATGTGGTCTGAGCGGTCGGGAACCCTGCGTGGCGGCTGTGGACTGTGTCCAGCGCCGCCACAGTTGGCTGGGCGCTGTGCTGTTGGCCGGGGGGGGCTTCTGCGAGGGCTGGGGGGACTGGGGACCAGGGGGTGTTTTATGGCGCGACCGCTGCAGGCCGTCGCCGTGCGCATGCGCAGTCACGGACCCCGCCATTCTCCAGCCATTTATATCGTGGGAGCCGGGAGTTTTATTTTGCGCGGTCGCTAGCCCCTCAACAGTCGCAGGATTGGTGAGGGTTCAGCGCCGATATTGACGTCATAAAACGCCACAGTTCCTATGCCGGTGTCGGCACTTAGCCTGAAAAACGGCCAATCCAGCCCATGAACTACGGAACTTCTGGCATCTTCCTGAAATGCTTCATTCATTCTCCATCTATTTGTTTTGTTTTCGTATCATAAGTTGTTCAATAGAATTACCATGACGCATAGTTTAACTGCTATGATAGATAGCCATGCAGTTTTCCCTATATAATACCAAGTGCCAAAAGGAATTAGTCAAGGTATGTCTGTTTAAGGAAACATTTGCATTTACATGATATCTTTCATATCCCCTGGAATCCCAATATTCTTCAGTCAACTAATTACTTTTGAAGTGCAGCCTGCATGTACAAAGAACAAAGAACAAAGAAAATTACAGCACAGGAACAGGCCCTTCGGCCCTCCCAGCCTACGCCGATCCAGATCCTTTATCTCAACCTGTCTTCAATTTTCCAAGGATCTACTTCCCTCTGTTCCCCGCCCATTCGTATATCTGTCTAGATGCATCTTAAATGATGCTATTGTGCCCGCCTCTACCACCTCCGCTGGCAAAACATTCCAAGCACCCACCACCATCTGCGTAAAAAACATTCCACGCACATCTCCCTTAAACTTTACCCCTCTCACCTTGAAATTGTGACCCCTTGTAATTGACACCCCCACTCATGGAAAAAGCTTGTTGCTATCCACCCTGTCCATACCTCTCATAATTTTGTAAACCTCAATCAGGTCCCCCCTCAACCTCCGTCTTTCCAACAAAAACAATCCTAATCTACTCAACCTTTCTTCATAGCTAGCACCCTCCATACCAGGCAACATCCTGGTGAACCTCCTCTGCACCCTCTCTAAAGCATCCACATCCTTCTGGTAATGTGGCGACCAGAACTGCACGCAGTATTCCAAATGCGGCCTAACCAAAGTCCTATACAACTGTAACATGACCTGCCGACTCTTGTACTCAATACCCCGTCCGATGAAGGCAAGCATGCTATATGCCTTCTTGACCACTCTATCGACCTACGTTGCCACCTTATGGGTGCAATGGACCTGAACTCCCAGATCTCTCTGTCCATCAATTTTCCCCAGGACTCTTCCATTGACCGTATAGTCCGCTCTTGAATTAGATCTTCCAAAATGCATCACCTCGCATTTGCCTGGATTGAACTCCATCTGCCATTTCTCTGCCCAACTCTCCAATCTATCTATATTTTGCTGTATCCTCCTCGCTATCTGCAACTCCAATCTTAGTATCATCTGCAAACTTGCTAATCAGACCACCTATACCTTCGTCCAGATCATTTATGCATATCACAAGCAACAGTGGTCCGAGCACGGAGTCAACTTTCTCCATTTTGAGACACTCCCTTCCACCGCTATTCTCTGTCTCCTGTTGCCCAGCCAGTTCTTTATCCATCTAGCTCTTACACCCTGAACTTCACTTTTTCCATCAACCTGCCATGGGAAACTTTATCAAAAGCCTTACTGAAGTCCATGTATATGACATCTACAGCCCTTCCCTCATCAATTAACTTTGTCACTTCCTCAAAGAATTCTATTAGGTTTGTAAGACATGACCTTCCCTGCATAAAACCATGCTGTCTATCACTAATAAGTCTATTTTCTTCCAAATGTGAATAGATCCTATCCCTCAGTATCTTCTCCAACAGTTTGCCTACCACTGACGTCAAGCTCACAGGTCTATAATTCCCTGGATGATCCCTGCTACCCTTCTGAAACAAAGGGACAACATTAGCAATTCTCCAGTCCTCCGGGACCTCACCCGTGCTCAACGATGCTGCAAAGATAACTGTTAAGGCCCCAGCTATTTCGTCCCTCACTTCCCTCAGTAACCTGGGATAGATCCCATCCGGACCTGGGAACTTGTCCACTTGCAGACACATAAATCAGCAGATTGACACACAGGAAGCTTGTAGAAACACCTCACCAGTAAACATTATTTACCATGACTGATTGGTACTGGATCATTGCTGTTTGTGACATGCAGAAATGTTATTACTCTTTCAATAGCACAACAGGATCTAGTCATTTCTAACAATTGGAATACACAAGCTTCTGTACTTTTTGCTTCAAGTTTACTCCTCACTTTCAGTATCTCTTAAAGACCTCATGATTCCTGAAGCACTCAATGTCCTCTGGTAGCTGACCCAGTTATCAGCTTTGTGTGTGTGTCAGTTGACACTGAGAACAGAATTCTCATTGAGCAGGGAGCAGGTCAGTTAGAAAGTCAGGGAAACACACTGGCCGGGATTCTCCAACTCCGCGCCGGGTCGCGAGAATCATGCCATGCCGCCCCGACACCGGCTCGCCGATTCTCCGGTGCCGATTTTTGTGCGCCCGCGGGATCGCCGCCGTGCCTGTCGGGGGCCGTTGAAAGTGCACCCCCACCCCGGCGATTCTCCAGGCCTCGACGGCTGAGTGCCCGCCGAGTTCGGCCGCGTTCTGCCGGCGTGGGTTACATATGGTCCCACCCAGGATGTTGGAGTTCTTTCTGCGGGGGCCTTCCTGGTGGGGGGGGCGGGGGGATCCGACCTCAGGAGGGTGGCCTCCACGATGGCCTGGCCCGCGATTGGGGCCTACCGATCGGCGGGCGGGCTAGTTCCGTGGGGGTCTATGTTCCTCCATGCCGGGCCACTGTAGGGCTCCGCCATATTGCCCGGGGGCCGGCGCGGAGACGGGAACCCATGCGCATGCACCAACTCGCGTCGGCCGTGGCGCGCATGTACGGACTCGCACCGGCCTTGGTGCGGCGGCTTTTGGGCGCCGGAGCTGTAGACGCCACTCTGACACCATACAAGCCCCCTAGGAAGGGGTGGATAGCTGCCAGTTGAGGACCATTGACGCCGGAGTGGCTCGTGCCACTTTTCACACCGGCGTCAGAACTTGGCCGCAGGATTGGAAAATCCCGGCCACAATTTGGCATCCCCCACACCCTGTGAAGTTAGAGATTTCTGTGATTGTTTCCCTACCTGGAGGCCCTGCTAGATTGACAGAAAGGCCTTCAGTCAGGCAAGGACCCAGTTATGAATGGTGGAGCGAGCAATTGGGGTTGAGGGATGTGGGGGTGGGGGAGAGAGAGGATTCCAATGTCGGGCACTTCCAATTCCTTGAGGTGTAGGTTGTGGCTGAAGTGCTGCTCCTGGAGTCCCAATGTGGATTCCACCCAGGAAGGTTCACAACGGATTCTCCATCCTTCAGACTGTGTTGATGCTGGGGCAGGATCCATGGACTTCTACGGCTGTAAAACTGCCTCCGCACCTGGACCAATCCAGCGATTGTCAAAGAGCCAGCACCATGTGGAACACAATCAATTGCAATGAGAAACAGTGCCAGAATCACAATTGACACTCAGGAGGCTGACAGGCTACGGCTGCATATACACACTTCATATACACTGGTCAACATGGTACAGACACAGAGGGAGGTGGCCCAGTCCCAGAGTGGGATGGTGCAGTCGCTGGCTGATGTGACACAGACCCAGAAGGTGGTGGCACAGTTGCAGCGTGATGTGGCGCTGTCCCGGAAGGACATGTTCCACTCCCTGTGCTCCATTGCTGCAAGCATGGAGGCCCTGGCTGAGATCAGAGCGGGCCTCCAGGACTAGCCATGCCAGGTGGCGGAGGAGCCTCAGGGGATAGCTCCACTCGTACCTCCCATCCCATGGAGTAACCCTTTGTCACATTAAACACCTGTTCACACAGTTACAACCTGCCTCAGAGCTCTTCAGAAGGGCACGAGGGGTGTCCTGGTCTGTGCTGGCCAGAGAGGGGGCACGGGGTGGACGTTATGGGTGGGCTGGCGATGTCAGTGCCCGTCAGTATGGGGTACCATCGGCTAGCGCTGCCCATGCCAGCGGTAGGCTTCGCAGCCCTAATCCAGCACCCCTTTTTGGGGCTACTGTGGCCGTTACCCTTGGGCAGTCCACGTGATGCCCTTTGGAGGGTGGAGTGGAGGGTGGGGACTGGGATGCAGGCGTGGGGGCACCCATATGGCTGGTGTCACTTTGCAGAACCACAGGCCAAGGTGGGTGATCAGGGAGCTTCGCAGCAAAATGGCTGCATTGCAGGCAGACGCAATGGCAGTCTGTGCCTGGACACCACCCTAGTCCCATGGGGGGTCACCACGGCCCCACGTCCTGTCCCCCCGTCATCCCCGGCCCGGGTAAGGACCCCCCCCCACCCAGCCTACTGTGCCAGTGTCCGGCCCGGCAGCCCATGGTCATGCCTCTTCGTGTCCTACCTCCTCTCTCTCCCTCATCAGCCACAGCGCTGATTTCACGATTTTGAAAAGCACAAGTGAACCGTGCCATCGGGCACTCAATCAATTGGAGGTGGAGAATCGTGGAGGCCCCGGAGAATACTGGGCCGGGCCCGCTAATGATATGCCAATGGTACTTACTGTACATATGTTCCGGAACACATTGAAGCCGCTCTCGAGACTATATAGAATTATGATTTGGCGTGAAATCAGCGCCTGCCTCAATTTCGGCGTCGGAACTGATTCTCCGCCCAATCGCATTTCCCGATTTCAGCATCAGTTGACAGAGAATCCCGCCCGTGATATTCACCGTGCGGCAATTACAAGATAAATGCCAGGAACAGCACAAACCATTATACATGGCCTTCTTCGACATCACAAAAGGCCTTCAACGCTGTAAATCTTGAGGGATTATGGAGCAGCCTCCTCCGTTTCAGCTGGTCCCGAAAATCTGTCACCATCCTCCTCTGCCTCCTCCATGGTGTCATGAAATTACACAATGTTTTGGCCTCAACTACTTCCTGTGGTAGTGAATTCCACAGTTCCACCACTCTCTGGGTGAAGACATTTCTCCTCATCTCAGTCCTAAAAGGTTTACTCTTTATCCTCAAACTGGGACCCCCTAGTTCTGGACTCCCCCACCATCGGAAACATTCTTTCTGAATCTACCCTGTCTAATCCTGTTAGAATTTTGTACGTTTCTATGAGATACCCTCTCACTCTTCTAAACTCCAATGAATATAATGCTAACCAACTTAGTCTTTCCTCATATGACAGATCTTTGAAGGTGGCAACACAAGTGGACAAGATAGTCAAGAAAGCTTACGGAATGCTTGCCTTCATTGGACGGGGCATCGAGTATAAAAACTGACAGGTCATGCTACAGTTGCATAGAACCTTGGTAAGGCCGCATTTGGAATATTGCGCACAATTCTGGTCGCCACTCTACCAGAATTACGTGGAGGCTTTGGAGAGGGTGCAGAGGAGGTTTACCAGGATGTTGCCTGGTCTGGAGGGTATTATCTATGTGGAGAGGCTGATTAGATTTGGACTGTTTTCATTCGAAAGACAGAGGTTGAGGGGTGACCTGATAGATACAAGATTATGAGGGGCATGGATAGAGTGGATGAGCAGGCTCTCTTTCTAAGGACAGAGGGGTCAGTCACCATGAGGCATAGGTTTAGGGTCTGTGGGGCAAAGTTTAGAGGAGATGTGCAAGGCAGGTTTTTACGCAGAGGGTGATGAGTGTCTGGAAAGCATTGCCAGGGGAGGTTGTGGAACGCAGATCCGTTCAGAAGGCATCTTGACAAACACATGGATAGGATGGGTATAGAGGGATACGGCTACAACAAGGATAAATGCGTGGCAAAGGTTGGTATCAAGACCGGTACAGGCTTGGAGAGTGAAGGGCCTGTTCCTGTGCTGTATTGTTCTTTGTTCTTTGTTCTTTGACAGTCCCACCTCCCAGGAATCAAACTGGTAAAACTTTGCTGCACTCCTCCTAGCAAGAACAACCTTCCTCAGATAAGGACACCAAAACTGCACACAATACTCCAGGTCTGGCCTCACCAATGCACTATACAATTGCAGTAAAATATCTATTTTTATATACTCAAATCCTGTTGCTATGAAGGCCAATATACCATTTGCCTTCTTTACTGCCTGCTGTAACTGCGTGCTTACTTTCAGCAACTGATGCAAGAGGGCACCATGGTCACACTCAGTATCCATCTCTTTCAATTTACACCCATTCAAATAATAATCTGCCTTCCTATTTTTCTACCGAAGCGAATAAACTCACATTTATCCACATTAGACTGCATCTGCCATGCATATGCCCACTTACTCAGCCTGGCCAAACCCCACGGAAGCAACTCTGCATCCTCCTCACAGCTCACCTTCCCACCCAATTTTGTATCATCTGCAAATTTGGAGAAAATACATTTAGTTCCCTCGTCCAAATCATTAATATATAAAATATATAATGTGAACAGTGGGGGTCCTAGCACAAATCCCTGCGGTACCCCACTAGTCACTGCCTGGCAATCAGACAAAGACCCATTTATTCAAATGTTTTGCTTCCTATTTGCTAACCAGCTTTCTATCCATTTCAAGACACTACCCACAATCTCATGTACTTTAACTTTACATAGTAATCTGCTATGTGAGACCTTGTTGAAAACCTTCTGAAAGTTTAAATAAATCACATCCACCAGTTCTCTCCTGGGTTTAGACTTCCAGTGTAACCTCCAAAGTCTAACCTTCAAATTCGGCGGCCCTGTACCCCCCCCCCCTTACTGTCTGCGGCCTCGCGACCCTTAAGGTCGACCCGCCTTCCCTGTTTGCGAACCTCACCCCGGATTGCAAACCTGTCACCACCAGGAGCAGACGGTACAGTGCCCAGGATCGGATCTTTATTAGGTCAGAGGTCCAAAGGCTACTGCGGGAAGGAGTCATTGAAGCCAGTAACAGTCCCTGGAGAGCTCAAGTAGTGGTGGTAAAGACCGGGGAGAAGCATAGGATGGTCATCAACTACAGTCAAACTATCAAAAGGTTTACGCAGCTGGACGCATACCCTCTCCCCCGCATATCCGACCTGATAAACAGGATCATGCATTATAAAGTCTTCTCCATGGTGGATCTCAAGTCCGCCTACCACCAGCTCCCCATCCGCACTAGCAACCGCAAATACACTGCCTTCGAGGCAGATGGGCGGCTCTACCACTTCTTAAGGGTTCCCTCCGGTGTCACCAACGGGGTCTCGATCTTCCAGCGCGAGATGGACCGAATGGTTGACCGGTACGGTTTACGGGCAACATTCCCGTATCTCGATAATGTCACCATCTGCGGCCACGACCAGCAGGACCACGACACCAACCTCCGAAAATTCCTCCAGACCGCAAAAATCCTTAACCTTACATACAATAAGGATAAATGCGTGGTTAGCACCGACCGCCTATCCATCCTCGGCTACGTAGTGTGAAATGGAGTTATAGGCCCCGACCCTGAATGCATGCGCCCCCTTATGGAGTTCCCCCTCCCTCACTGCTCCAAGGCCCTGAATCGTTGCCTAGCGTTTTTCAGCTACTATGCCCAGTGGGTCCCCAACTATGCGGACAAGGCACGTCCCCTGATCCAATCCACAGCTTTTCCCCTGTCGATGGAGGCCCGCCAGGCCTTCAGCCGCATCAAAGCAGACATTGCAAAAGCCACGATGCGCGCCATCGACGAGTCCCTCCCCTTCCAGGTCGAGAGCGATGCGTCCGACGTAGCTCTGGCGGCCACCCTCAACCAAGCGGGCAGACCGGTGGCCTTCTTCTCTCGTACCCTCCATGCTTCCGAAATCCGCCACTCCTCAGTCGAAAAGGAGGCAAAGGCCATAGTAGAAGCTGTGCGACATTGGAGGCATTACCTGGCCGGCAGGAGATTCACTCTCCCCACGGACCAACGGTCGGTTGCTTTCATGTTTGATAATGCACAGTGGAGCAAGAAAAAAAACACGACAAGATCGTGCGGTGGAGGATCTACAACTACGAGACCTTGTACCGTCCGGGGAAGCTAAATGAGCCTCCTGACGCCCTGTCCCGCGGCACATGTGCCACCGCACAAGTGGACCGCCTCCGAGCCCTCCACAAGTACCTCTGCCAACCGGGAGTCACTTGCTTTTTCCATTTTGTCAAGACCCGCAACCTGCCCTATTCCACCGAGGAGGTCAGGACAGCTACCAGGGACTGCCAAATCTGCTCCATGCTAACCCCCAGTACGCCTACATGGCGTACAACAACTGCCGACAAGATACGGTCTCCCTACGAGACCTGGCGCCCGCCGGAACCCCACGCACACTCCAGCCACCATTCCCACCCTCCCCTCCAACAGGGGCACCTTACAGGAGGATCGGTCCTTCTGCCGGCCCCGTCTAGGCCCCCCCACCCACCGACGCACCCCGCAGGCGCTCCTTTCCCAGGTCAACCGTTTTCCCCACCAGCACAGTCTAGGGGTGCCGAAGCTGCCATGGAGATCGAAGCCACGCTCCCGGAGTCACAGACGCCCGCACCTCCACCGGAGTCACCGGCGAAGCTCCGACGATCACAGAGGACGACCAGGGCCCCCGATCGACTGATTGCTTCATTTTAAATTGTAGACTGCAAACTGTAAACTGATTGCTCCATTTTAAATTGTAAATTGTAAATGTAAACCATCAAATGTACATAGCTATCAAAATTGTAAATAATTACAAAACACTGTACGGAGGTATTACGGTACCTACATAACTAATTCTACCACGTTGCCATGTTTGTCGTATCAGGCCACCACCCCCTCCGGACTCTTTTTTAACAGGGAGTGAATGTGGTATTATAGGTATTACGGTACCTGATAGGCTGGAGCACCATTGGTGGAAACTGTATGCTTTCTATTGGTTAGGATGTATGGTAGCTCCGCCCTGCTAGGCGGGGTATAAGAACCCGTGCCGCCCCAGCAGCCTTCATTCTGTACTTCAGCTGCTGGGGGAAACATCTAGCTTATTAAAGCCTTCAGTTGGACTACAACCTCGCTTTAGTGGTCATTGATCGTGCATCAGGCAGGAACCTAGGTCCAGGAGATAAGTGAGGAGTAAAGTGGAGGCGTCTCTAGAGAGTGAGTGACTGCACGGTTGGACGGTCAGTCCTCTTGTGTTTGAAAAGGCAGGTGACAGCCTGTTTAAAATTGACACTGGAAAGGAAAAGAAAGAATTGCACCGTAATAAAGGAAGACAGGAGCCACTGGGAATTGACCTAATTCTACATTAACTTCTGATTCCACCTGATCCTCTGGTGAAAGAAATTGCTGGGTTCCCCACTGCTCAGGAAACCTGGCCAGCAGCAGTTAAAAGGACAAAAGCTGCTTAAAAATGAAACCACAATCATATTTAAAACTTATAACACAACTCATTCGGTTGGGTTGACTGTTCGCCCAACTTCTAGCTTCAGTTAAAGCCAGAAATGGATTGGAGGTGGGTTTGGTTCAGAACGTAGGTCTTTCTAACATTAAGACCTTCCCAGTCCACACTCACCCAGCTGAAACCCATTTGTAGAAGCTAGAATTCCCCTCCTTTTGAAGTATTGGAAACCAATTTAATTGCTGAGAGTGGGATCCCTGACTCAATTGTCCTTCTCTACCAAGGGGGTCGAGGCAATTATAGCGCCCGACAATCCCACTGACTTGAGACTGATTGAGGGTCAATTAAGCACGTATGTGATCACATGAGGATGCACCAATGACATACAGTGCAATACTACCCTTTTATTTTCTGACCCTCTCGGACAGAGGTGACAAAACAAGCGATGACCTGAAGAATGGGGCCGGAATTTTTTTTTTAAATCTGGAAATTAATTCCTCTTGTTTCCTTCCTTTTGTGCGGAGGTGTGGTTCCTCAGAACTTGGAGTGAAATGTTGGAGCAATATTTATTTACTCCTCTTTCATATCTAATTTTGACTTGCTGAATACTTTCCTCTTCTTTTATTGATATGACCAAATTCTTGATGGACAGTTTCTAGCTGAGTAAAGTATGGAATTTAATTAATAATTGCATACCATTCTGCCTAGTTCTGTAATATTATGTTGGTGACTCAATCGTGCAAATAATTTTACTGAAAGAACAAAAATTCATGAACAAAACTGCAGAACCACTCCTTCCAATTTCTGCAGAAAATGATTGCAAGGCAACATTAAACTTTTAGGATTAACAAAAGGTCAGGTTGATGCTTTTAACCTAGTGATTGCAATTCATGTTTGCAAAATGGAAAATTACCCTTCAAAGAGCAGTTATATAATATAACTGGTAGTTATAAAAATCCGATAAAAGAATTTATCATTCTGGATTCTTTTGCGACATGCTCTCTAGTCTGTCAATGGTTCGATTCCCGTAACAGCCTCCCCGAACAGGCGCCGGAATGTGGCGACTAGGGGCTTTTCACAGTAACTTCATTTGAAGCCTACTTGTGACAATAAGCGATTTTCATTCATTTTCATTTCATGGTTTCTTTGGGCAAGAAATTAATTTTGCCATTTTCTGAGAGACCAAGCCACTTCAGCTTGTGATGGATTCCTCGATTTCAATAGTTACCCCCTAGATCAAACAAAGACAGCACTTCACCAATTTACAGAAATTGATAACCATGCTGTTGTCAGTCAGCAGTTCGTCACTGGTAAAAGCATTCTTGTCAAGGTATCTTCCAGGACAAGTCTCTCCTGGATTAAAGATTATGCTTGAAACAACCACCGACATATCACAAATGGGAATGGGAAGAGCAGCATGGTGGCACAATGGTTAGCATTGCTGCCTACGGCGCTGAGGACCCAGGTTTGAATCCCGGCCCTGGATCACTGTCCGTGTGGAGTTTGCACACTCTCCCCGTGTCTGCATGGGTTTCACTCCCAAAACCCAGAAGATGCGCAGGATAGGTGGATTGGCCATGCTAAATTGCCCCTTAACTGGAAAAAATAATTGAGTACTCTAAATTTAAAAAAAAACAAATGGGAATGGGGAGGATAGAATTCTAGGAAACAGTCTGGAGATGGGTTTGAGGAAATCATTCCTTGGAGTTAAGTTTCAGAAAATCATGGGCAACTTTAAGCTGAATTTCCGCTATGTCTTCATGAACTCTGTCATAGGATTGCTAAAGCTGTGGAGAGCAGATTTTCTTGGCCCTACAATGCCACATGCATAGCTGGCACAAACATAACTAATTGCAAGTATCATAGAATGTCAGATCTCTGCTAAAATGGTGTACCAAAGGCAAAGTTCCCTTTTTGCCTGCAGATCTTTATAAATTCTTTCAAAGGTTTTAGGCATCGCTGGCTAGGCCAGGATTTGTTGCCATCCCTAGTTGCCCGTAAGTAGGTGATGCCACGGGCTAACTTCTTGAATCATCGCCATCCACATGGTGTAGGTAGGAACACAGTGCTGTTAGGGAGTTTGGGAAACTTTCATACATAAACAAAGGGTTACTAAAAAAGAAATAATAAGAGCTAAGGTAAATTACAAAAGTAAACTGGCGCAAAAGCTTCTGTAAGTACATAAAAGGGAAGAGAGTCGCTAAAGTGAATGTTAGTCCCTTGGAAGATGAAAACGGAGAGTTAATAGTGGGGATACTAAATCAATATTTTGCTTCAGTTTTCACGGTGGAAGACACTCATATCATCCCTGTAGGAAAGGGTAATTCAGAGGTAATAGAAATGGTGGAACTTAGAACAATCAACATCAATAGGGAAATAGTACTCAACAAACTATTGGGATTGAAGGCAGACAAGTCCCGAGGGCCTACATCCTAGGGTGTTAAATGAAGTGGCAGCAGAGATAGTGAATCCATTGGTTATAATATTCCAAAATTCCCTGGACACGGGAGAAGTTCCAGTGGATTGGAAAAAAGCTAATATAACCTTCTTATTCAAAAAGGGAGGCAGGCAGAACGTAGGCAATTACTGACCATTTAGTTTAAAATCTGTTGTTGGGAAATTGTTAGAATCTATTATTGAGGAAGTAATGACAAGCCAATTGGAAAGTCAAAACGCAATCCATCAGAGTCAGCATGGTTTTATAAAGGGTAAATCAAGTGCAGCACGGTGGCACAGTGGTTAGCACTGCTTCCACACAGCGCTGAGAATTTTATCCCAGCCCTGGGTCACTGTCTGTGTGGAGTTTGCACATTCTCCCCATGTCTGCATGAGTCTCACCCCCACAGCTCAAAAAAGATGTGCAGGGTGGGTGAATTGGCCACGCTAAATTGCCCCTTAATTGGAAAAAAAGAATTGGGTACGCTAAATTTATAAAAAGATTTTTTTTAAATGAAGGGTAAATCTTGTTCAACTAATTTTCTTGTGTTCTTTGAAGATGTAACAAGCCATGTGGGATCCTGTAGATGTAGTTTATCTGGACTTCCGGAAGGTATTTGACAAGGTGCCACACAGAAGGTTAGTGCACAAGATTATATCATATGGGTTCGGGGTTGGGATAAATGGGTCTTTTTATGGTTGGCAAGATGTAATTAGTGGGGTGCCACAGGGTTCGGTCTTTGGGCCCATATTATTTACAATCCATATTAACGACTTGGCTACAGAGGTAGAAGGTTCTCGAACAAAATTTGTAGATGACACTAAAATAGGTGGGACAGTAAGTTGCAATGAGGAAATAAAAACCTTACAAATGGATATAAATAGGTTCGGTGCGTGGGCCAAAATGTGGCAGGTGGAGTTTAACATGGATAAGTGTGAGGCCGTCCTATCTAAATTAGGAGAGACTTCAGGGTACTCTGGTGCAGAAGGATCTGGATGTCCTTGTGCATGAGTCACAGAAAACTAGCATGCAGGTACAGCAGGTAATAAAGAAAGTGAATGGAATTTATATCTAAAGGAATAGAGCATAAAGGTAAGGAAGTGCTGTTGTAACTGTATAAGGCATCGGTGAGACCGTACCAGGAGTATTGTGCACAGTTTTGGTCCCCTTATTTGAGGAAAGATGTAGTGGCATTGGATGCAGTTCAGAGGAGGTCCACTGGATTGATTCCAAAGATGAGGGATTTGTCTTATGAAGAGAGATTGAGCAGTTTAGGCCGATATTTTCTAGAGTTTAGAAGAATGAGGGGAGATCAAATTGAGATATATAAGATGATAAAAGATATGGATAAAGTAGACGTGGAGCAGATGCATCCTCTTGTGGGGCATTCTAGAATGAGAGATCATAGTCTCAGGATAAGGGGTAGAAAATTAAAAACAGAGATGAGAAGAAACTACTTCTCCCAAAGAGTAGTGAATCTGCAGAATTCACTACCCCAGGGCGCATGAATGCTGGGACAGTGAGTAAATTTGAGGAGTTAGAAAGATTTTTAATTAGTAATGGGTTGAAGTATTACGGATAACGGGCAGGACAAAGGACAAAGAACAAAGAACAAAGAAAATTACAGCACAGGAACAGGCCCTTTGGCCCTCCCAGCCTGCACCGATCCAGATCCTTTATCTAAACCTGTCGCCTATTTTCCAAGGATCTACTTCCCTCTATTCCCCGCCCAATCATATATCTGTCTGGATGCATCTTAAATGATGCTATCGTGCCCGCCTCTACCACCTCCGCTGGCAAAACGTTCCAGGCACCCACCACCATCTGCGTAAAAAACATTCCACGCATATCTCCCTTAAACTTTACCCTCTCACCTTGAGATCGTGACCCCTTGTAATTGACACCCCCACTCATGGAAAAAGCTTGTTGCTATCCACCCTGTCCATACCTCTCATAATTTTGTAGACCTCAATCAGGTCCCCCCTCAACCTCCGTCTTTCCAACGAAAACAATCCTAATCTACGCACTCTTCCTTCATAGCTGGCACCCTCCATACCAGGTAACATCCTGGTGAACCTCCTCTGCACCCTCTTTAAAGCATCCACATCCTTCTGGTAATGTGGTAACCAGAACTGCACGCAGTATTCCAAATGTGGCCTTACCAAAGTCCGATACAACTGTAACTTGACCTGCCAACTCTTGTACTCAATACCCCGTCCGATGAAGACACGCATGCTGTATGCCTTCTTGACCACTCTATCGACCTGTGTTGTCACCTTCAAGGTACAATGGACCTGAACTTCCAGGTCTCTCTGTACATCAATTTTCCCCAGGTCTCTTCCATTGACCGTATAGTCCGCTCTTGAATTGGATCTTCCAAAATGCATCACCTCGCATTTGCCTGGATTGAACTCCATCTGCCATTTCTCTGCCCAACTCTCCAATCTATCTATATTTTGCTGTATTTTCTGACAGTCCCCCTCGCTATCTGCAACTCCACCAATCTTAGTATCATCTGCAAACTTGCTAATCAGACTACCTATACCTTCGCCCAGATCATTTATGTATATCACAAACAACAGTGGTCCGAGCACAGATCCCTATGGAACACCACTAGTCACCACTAGTCACTAGACGGTGGAGATGAGGCCATGATGTGTTCAGCCATGATCGAATTGAATGGTACATCAGGCTCCTACTTCTTATGTTTTGAGAAAGAACTATTCTGTCTCATTCCACCTTCCAGCTTTTGGTCTGCAGCCCTGTCGGTAAAAGCACCTCAAACACAAATCTGGTGCTCTTGATTAGTAAGGAGATTTTTTGATTAATAAGGGGATCAAGGGTTATGGGGAGAAGACAGGAGAATGGGGATGAGGAACATATCAGCCATGGCCAAATGGCGTAGCAAACTTGATGGGCCGAGTGCCCTAATTCTGCTCTCATATCTTATGGTCTTATGGGAGGGCTTCCAGGATTTTGATGAAACAACACTAAAGAAATGGCAATGTAATTCAAAATCAGAATGGTGAATGGCATGGAGGGCACTTGCAAATGGTGGTGACCTCGGTGCTGCCCTTGTCCTTTTGGCTGGTAGAAGGTGTGGGTTTGAGAGATGCTGTTGAAGCAGCCTTGGTGAGTTGCTGAAGTGTAGCCTGTAAATGGGTGCATACTGTTACGGCTGTGTTTTGGTGATGGACGTGTTGGACATTTAAGGTCCCCATTAAATGAACTCCTTCGTACTGGATGACATTCAGCTTTTGTGCTTTTTATGCAAAGGGACTTCTATATTATTAAAAAAAGAGCTACTGTTTTCTTCAGCTGACTGCTCTGTTTTGCATCATTCCACTGAGCCAGGAAGAGGGTAGGACACGGTAGTTGTGTGTCCATGTCAGGATCCAGGCGCAAAGGTAACTCTCCATCTCCATGAGTTCTCTTCAGGGTGAAACCTGGCGCTATCTGCTTTCAGGACGTTTGAAAGTTGCAGATGAGGGAATTAATAGTGATATTCAACTGGAGAGTGGGGACCATCATCAAAAGAATTCCAACTTCCATCTTTCCCGAGATCCTCTGACACACTGCTCATTGATCGGAAGAATCCTATGAAGAGAATGGTAATATGGAAAGTGATCTCTGTTACCCTTCTGGTTTGAGCAATCTCTTCAGTGATAGTGTTCAAACAGACTGCTGTTAGGAAAGAGTTAATATTACTTAGTACTTAAGTTAGAATTAGGGCTTTAATTGTTTAAGAGATTGCACTTCTTGTTTAACAGATTGTACCAATATATAAAGGGGATATAGGTAGAAATGTTTTCTTGTGTAGAAATGATTACTGAGCACAATTAACTTGAAGTCGAAGACATTGATACTTGCTTCCTAGTTTTTATTAAAGAGTTACCTCGGAGCTTAACAATGATAGCGTAGGATGGTTACTGCCTGTAAGAAAAGAGAATTGCAAACTAAGGTTTCTTCGGCTGGATCACTATGTTCTGAATTTAAGCTGAAGAGTGATTTAAAGCAATTTGGAAAATAAATGGTTGAATCCAAGGGTAGAGTGTTGGTGAATGACTACCCACCATTGTTTTCTGAGCATCAACCCTAAGACCAATGGAAGAATGAAGTTACCATGTGGACATGGGTTACGTCCTTGCAAACGAATATGGCCTTAGCACTTTCATTACCGTACAAAAGCAAAATTAAGTGCAAGGTATTTTTGGAATTGGAGCTGGAGCAATTGAACTTAGATGAAGGTTTGAAAATGTTAGAAACTTTCATGGATAAGATTTACCAAAAGAATTAGTTATTAAGTGCTTATGATGCTTGGTCAGATTTTGGCAAATTTAGAAAGTCGGAGAATACCTCCAGAGAAGAGTATACAATGGAATTTAACAGACTGTATACTGAAACCAAACACGATAAAGAAGACTCTGAAGAAGAAGAAGAGTGGGAAAAATTCCATCTAGAAATTCCTCAATGAATGATGGCATTCAAGCTATTGGACTATGCCCAAGTTCCAAATATGGATCGGCTTCTAATTTTGACATGAGTAAAGTTTTCAGAAAAATACAAAACCACTTGCGAGAATAGGTGTCAGAGTATCTAAAAAAGGTTCCTGGGCAAATATTCCTTCCTGGCAGTCTTCATGAGCTTCATGACACAAATGGGCCGATTGGCAATAAGATAGGCTAGGAATGACTCAATGTTAACAGATGATGAGGTGGTCTAGAAACAGGTCGCAAGTGTTAATATGAAAGAAGATTTATAATTAAAAATAACGAGGACAAACACACCTTTAACAATTATGGCAAGTAGAATGAATTGGGAAATTCCAACAGAAAAATGCCCAGGGTGTGGTCACTCGGTGATTTAGGTGTGATTCAAAGTTCCATTATGCAATAAACTGTCCTAAGAGGTATAATAGGGTTTTTGAAACCAAACACGATACAGAAGACACCGAACAAGGAGAGGGCGATGTTAACCAAAGAGAAGGCATTGTCTTAGTAATGAAAAGTTTCAGTCCAGTGATGAAATTGCAGGTCCAGAGTCCTTCAATTGTACCATATTAGACAGTAGATGCACATCTGCAGTATGTGGATTGGACTGGTTGAAATGTTAAGTGACAAAGATCAGAACAAGGTTAAAGAATTTGGAAGATCCGTGAGTTTCAGATTTGGGGATGATAATAACCTTAACTCACAGAAAAGAGCAGTGATTCCTTGTAAAATCACTGGAAGGAATCATTCTATTAGCACAGAAATTGTATCCAATGAAATACCTCTATTATTGAGCCTAATTTCGATGAAGAAAACAAATATGAAATTTGACATGGAAAACGACAAGGCCATCATATTAGGAAAAACCGTAGACTTACAATTCACACAGTCTGGACATTATTGAATCCCATTTACAAATTCTAACTTTTCTGATAAATAAATTAAGGAAGTGATGTTAACATCAGCTAACAGGAGTCTAGAAAACATAAGGTTCATTGTGTTGACGTTGCATCAGCAAATTCCCCATCCACCTTCCCAAAGATTAAAAGGTTTGCTCAGGGTCGCGGGTATAACCAATGAAGAATACATCAAACTTAGAGAACAGATAAGCGATGGATGTGATATATGTAAGGAATATAAAAGAACATCACCGCGACCCACCGTGAGAATGTCCTTGGTTACAGATTTTAATGAAGTTGTGGCCATAGATATTAATGTGTGGGATAAAGAAAAGAACATTTACATTTTACACTTTGTGGATTTGGCAACAATGTTTAGATAGTTGATGATCATACGGAGTTCTCCGTCCCGCCGCACCCATTTTCTGATGCGGCGTGCCCCCGCCGGCAGCGGGATTCTCCATCACGGCAGCCGGCCAATGGGGTTTCCCGTTGTGGGTGCCACCATGTTGTTGGGAAATCCACGGGCGTCAGTGCGCTGCCGATGAAACGGAGGATCCCGCTGACAGAGAATCCAGCCCGTGATCTCACCAACATCCTATACAATTGCAACAACACCTCTCTACTTTCATACTCCTGTCCTTTTGCAATAAACACTAACATTCCATTTGCCTTTTTAATTATGCAGTAAAGAAATGGGGGGGGGGGCGATCTGCAAAGAATGAATTTCAGGATGTATGTGAGAACATAAATGTAATAGTTATGAATACAGCTGCAGAAAGTCCATATAGCAATGAGGTATGCAAAATAAATCATGTTGTGTTTGATGAAATGCTTCATATAATTTTGGCACATAGGCCAAATTATAAATTAACGTCGGCTTTAGCATAGACCATCCATGCAAAGAATTCACTAGAGATAGTTGGGATCTACAGTCCATATCAATTGGATTTTGAGAGAAATCCCAAAATTCCTTCAGTCATGAATGATCATCCTCCGGCTTGAGAGGGGACTATTATTAGCACTACCTTTTCTGAACATTTGAATGCACTGCAAGATGCGCATTCCTTAAAGCAGAAATCACAGAACGAATTCGGAGAGCTTTGAGGCACAATGTACAACTATCAGAACCTATTTTCAAACAGGGAGACATGGCGTACTATAAAAGAGATGGATTTAACGAGTAGAAGGGTCCAGGGAAGTTTATGGTACAGATTGTAAAACAATAATTTTGCAGCATGGAAACCAGGCTGCTCAGGTACACTCGTCCAAATTAGTGGGCACAGATTACAAGTCTGTGGATTCAAAAGGGGTTAATGGGATTTTCACAGTAACTTCATTGCAGTGTTAATGTAAGCCGACTTGTGGCACTAATAAAGATTATTATTATTATTAAATGCGCTGAGGATCATGTTACTTCTCACACACATATGTTACAGGAGTGTGAGGACCAGATCGCGGACATTGACAGGGTATCTGAAGAGGGATGTAGTAATTCTGATGAACCGGATGAGGCTATTTCTCCCAACAGACAATTACCAGAAGGGGACAGTCATGTGAAAGACGCAACTATTGTTGGTCCAGCAGGTAAGGCCACGGGAAAATATAACAGCTGGTTGAATGTACAAGATAATGGGAAGAAGATTAGGCCCATGGATTGGGAACATGAAGGACAAAAATGGAGAGCACAGAAACATAGTGTCAGACAGTTGGTCTGGCAGTGAACATACACATAGGAAGAGATCAAGAACTGTTGAAAGAACATCTCATAGTAAGAAGAGATCATGCAGTAACAGTCCGGAACAAGATATAAGGCAGGACAGAGGGTGTAGCTTAACAAGGTCAAGAAATATGGTACAGACTGGGAATGCTACAAGGAGCAGAAACCCTTATGATCGAAAAGTCTTAGTGGCTTCCAACAAATTAGATGATATATTAATAAAAGATTCAAAACAGCAAGAACTGCAAAGTTGGAAAGAATTTGGGGTATACACAGGTCCCAGATATGGGACAACAGGTTTTATCTCATAGATGGATATACATGGAACTTTTTTATTTATTCGTTCATGGGATGTGGGCGTCGCTGGCTGGCGCAGCATTTATTGTCCATCCCTAATTGCCCTTGAGGGGGCAATTAAGAGACACCACATTACTGTGGGTCTGGAGTCACATGTAGGCCAGACCAGGTAAGGAATACAGATTAGTGAACCAGATATGTTTTTATGATAATCGGCAATGATTTCATCGTCATCATTAGACTCTTTTAATTCCAGAATTTTATTGAATTCAAATTTCACCATCTGCCATGGTGGGATTCATACCTGGGATCCCAGAGCATTACACTGACTTTCTGGTTTACTAGTCCTGTGACAATACCACTACGCTACCTCCTGTTGCTTCCTGATGGAATCTATAAGTGACGAATGTGATATAAAATAGTTACTTTAGAGATACTAGTTAATGTAATGTAGAAATAAGCCACTTTGATTCTGGCAGTTAGGGACAAAGGGGTTTGAGACCGCATGGAAAAAGCAGGAAGAGGTGTGTCTATGAGAGTGATGCTGCATTGATAGGGGCCAGAGAAAGGGATTGGAAGTGAGCCAATCAGAATAGATCGAACAGGTCAGGAGGGACATAGGCTGACCTATGTCCGTCGAGTATGTGAAACTTGATACCATTTGAATTGATTTTGCAGAGATCCCTTTGTCTTTTAGTTCAGTCGTTTTCTGGGGTGTAAGAGGCTGGATGTCTTTTACGTTTCTGTAAGATGATTCAAGCTTGCAAGCTAAATAAATAACTTCTTTTTACGTGCAAATCCGTCTCAACTTTTATTGAGGCCAGACTGACAGAGAAAGAAATTTGGGGATCTACATTTGGTGCCGAAAACCGGGATTTCTCTGGGCGATCCTGATCCAATTGCGAAATCAGAATTAGACTGATTATGAACAGGAGGATGGGGAACAAAGGGCCCTCAATGTAGAACTGGAAAACGACCGCGCATTGATTGTTCCCCTCTTCTTATCGTCTGATTAGTCTGGTCACTCGCGGTTGGCACAGAAAGACCGCCTCGACGAAATCACAGGTCAGTCTGGGGATTAGCACTTTAATTGATGGGATTTCATATTGTTGTTTCGGCTTGGGTTAGGGTTTTGGGCTGATGGGACTTTAATAATGAAGGTTCAGTCTATTATATGGGTTCAGAGGCTGATGTGACTTCATTAATGAAGGTTCAGTCTATTATATGGGTTCAGGGGCTGATGTGACTTAATTAATGAAGGTTCAGTCTATTATATGGGTTCAGGGGCTGATGAGACTTCAATAGATGGAGGTTCAGTCCAGTATAACTGTTTTTAAATCTGAAGATGGTTCAACTCTATGTGTGAGTGTTTTAAATATATAGTTGATTAAGCTAAAATTGTCTCCTTGGACTGTAAAGTTCCGAGGTCTAGTTGAGATTGTGAGGAATGCTGCATATTGGTTGAAGCAGAAGTCTCTCAAAGGGTTAACAGCAGCAGGCGGAGTTAAAAACAGACAGTGCTTCTCACTCAGGCTTTGAGATAACAGCAGCAGCCGTAGTGTAATCGGATACCTTTCCTTTGAGTCAGTGAACACCAGCAAAGTTACGTTTTGAATTAATTAAAGGAAACCAGTGGGTTTCTCCACCTCTTTGATAAAAGTTATTATTTTCGAAAGCAATTGATTGAAATTGCCAGAATCTTAAGTTTTACTTACTTGAAATAAGGTTTATCTCATTTTATCTGGAGATTAATAGAAACTTAAAGAAGATCATGGACACCATTTTAAAAAGTGTCAATCTGGAGATGATAGTTGATTTTGCTAATACTTATGTGTATGTAAAAGAAAAAAAAACTTGTTAAAAGAAAAATTGTTAAGATAAAGAAATAATTAAGTTGTAAATGTTATACAAGTTTGTGTTAAGCAAATTGTAAATTTAGTTCTGAGTTGAGATCAGAGCTAAGCTTGCAAGTTGCAGTAATTCAATTTGAATTTTCAAACATTTTTAAGTTTTAAAAAAAAAGAGAGCAAATAGAGAAAAGAAGGACACAGATCGTGAATGCGTTGAATAGCACATTTCAAAGGCCCATAAATCTTTCTGTTATCTTAGACCTAAAACCTAGGAAGATTGACGAGCCAGAGGAATTTCTGGAGCGTTTTAATGAAATCTACCGGGGGCAGTCAGGCGATTTGCTGTATCAAAATGGTCAGAATTCCCCTCAATACTGTGCTATGTTAATGCATTGCCTACCACCTTCTGTGGTTACTGCTGTGAAATGTAATAACATGAATTGGACAGAGAACGACCCTTCCCAGATGGCAAGGGCAGTCAGATTTTACTGGAAGGAGGGTGTAGGCCAAGAAGGAGGCTCAGTTACAAAGGTTAAGACTGAGTATGTAATGAAAAAGGATGATCTGCGACCCCAACAAGCGGCAGAAATGGTAGTTTACCAGCAGGAGCTCCAATATAGTGACTTTGGGTGGGTGGATCAGCGAAGAGGAGGATGAGACAACAGTGCTATATTTCTATCACCCCCCCAGTGGTGGACGTTAGACGTTGAACAGTCACTGCATCACGTTACCCTGGCCTATGACAGAACTGGACGAAACAGGGAGTTGGAGGACAAATACCGGCCATTACTTGAGACCGAATGGCCAGTCAAGGTTACAGCCACAGTCACGGGAAAAGAAGGTACAGCCGATTTTGTTACAATATCACCACATTTACGGCCACAGTCAGCTTCGGTAAGCCCTCATATTACACGTCAGGTCCATGACCAGTACCATGCCAGGGGTATGGGGCGAATGGTCAGCATCTTACCGCAGCTCGTCAGAATAGGTATGAGATATACCTTTTGAACAATCCACGTCTGACATTTAAATACTGTACCACTATCAATCCAGCCTGTTTTCTTAGTGGTCCCCCTGTCCACGAAGACGCACCTGGCCACGACTGTTTAGCCTTGATTCAGGAAACTACCACAATAAGGGGCGATTTGAGTGACATTTCGTCAGAACAACCTGACATGATTATGTGTGGTCAAATATCCCACCGGGGTTTAGTTAATGACCTACTGCAGGCCCTCCTTATGCCCGCGCAGATTTCCGTTATTAAATGCGCTGCCCACACGAATGGTACAACCCCAGTTGACGTTGGTAATGAACGAGCAGATCGTGCAGCACGCACAGCCGCACAAATTCAGCAAGTGATGGTGCCTAAAATGTTAAGTCAGACTAAACGATCTACTATGAATATGTCTGCTTCTGACAAGCGAATGCCAACCATCCAAGACGTAATAAGGTTACAGGAGGACGCTCCTGAGAGTGATAAACAAATGTGGAAACGGTTAGATTGTACATATGATTCTGTTTCCTCTTTATGGACCACGCCTGCACATCAGACTTGTATGTCTGATGCGCTGGCTTTATGGGTCATTGAATGTGTACACTTTGCAACTCATTGTGGGGCTCGAGGGACTAGTGATTTGTTGCTTGACACTTGGTGGCACCCTAAAATGCAGGGGTTGGCCCAAAGTATCAGTAATCGGTGTTTGATTTGTCAGCAATATAACACCGGAAAAGGTATCCCTTGTGGGAAGGGGCAAACCCCGTTGCCCAGTGGTCCCTTTGAGACGCTCCAAATGGATTACATTGAGTTGGAAAGGTGTCAATGTTACAAATATGTTTTGGTCATTGTGGATGTGTTCAGCAGATGGGTCGAGGCGTATCCGACTATCTATAGTAAAGCTGCTCCTGTGGTCAAAGTCTTGATGAGGGAAATCATTCCCCGGTACGGTATACCAGCTCAGTTAAGTTCTGATAATGGGCCTCATTTTATTGGACAAATTAACAAGGAGTTTTGCTCCCAGTTGGGCATACGCCAGCAGTTACACTGTCCTTACAGACCGCAGGCGGCCGGGTTGGTTGAGAGACACAATCAGACCCTCAAAACTAAATTGGCTAAATTAAGAGCAGACACGGGACTGACATGGCTTAAGTTGCTCCCCGTTGCCCTCTTCCAGCTGCGGGTTACACCTGCGGGACCAGCCCGGCTCTCTCCCGCCGAGATTCTTTATGGCAGGCCTCTTAGAACTCCTTGGAGCCTGCAGGTTCCCAGACGGGTTCAGTTTCATCAGATGACTGAAGAAATGACCACCTATGTTCTAGCCCTTACGCAAGTGCTCAAGGAACTCCATGGCCCAGTCCGTGCGGCTCACCAGCCATTGCCCCAGTACCTAGCTCACTTTCAGTCCAGCCCGGTAGTTATGTCATGGTCAAAAAATTGGACTAGGAAGGGGTCGGAGCCGCGATGGGACGGGCCCTTCCAAGTTCTCCTTACCACCCCCACAGCAGTTAAAGTGGAGGGGCGAAGTGCTTGGTTCCACCTACATCACTGTAAATTGAGTCCATCTCCACTACTGTAAAAGGTCGGATACTAACCTGTCTCCCTTCTCCAGTGCTATTTTACAGGTGTGGAGCATGATGGAGTGGCTACGCATCGTCTGTCTGATATTTGGCCTCACTTCGCTTGGCGTGTTATTGGCGATGGATATGGAAAAGGGGAATATTATGTATCTGTGTAGCCCCAACCAATCTACAAGGATACATCACCTATGCAAAGGTGATGTTCTTCGCTGCCCCCATATACGAGGACATGGTATCGACTCATGGAAGGTCATCAAAGTTAAGGAGAATGCAGAAGTCATGAAGCAGCTGCACCGGTCCCGGCGATGGGAAGGGAACATTATATGGACATTGCCTTGTTTTTGGAATACATGTAAATTTGATTTTGGATGTGTTAAAAGTGGTACAATAAAGGTAACATCAAGCTGTCAGAAGAGTGTAGGAAGAGACCATGAGAAAGAGAAAGGGACTAGAGAGAGGACGGGGCGTGTGAGAAGGGAAGTACAGCTAGAACGTAGGTTACCGGGAGATACACTTAAGTTAGTTAAAGGCCAAACTGAGGAAAACCCGGGTAGTAAACCTTGGGAGCCCTCGGGGCAATAACCAAGGAGTTGTCTCAGCCACGGTTGTTTGCAATGCAGAACCGGTATGCTCTTGACTATCTTCTGGCCCGTGAGGGTGGGGTATGCGCCATAGTACAGGGCAAGTGTATCATGGGTGTTCAGGACTTGACCGCTAACATTACTAAATTTATGGATCGCATACGGGATCACTTGGACGGGATGCAGGATCCTGACTCTTGGGGTAACTGGGGATTTGGAGGATGGAAGGACTGGTTGATAAATATGGCCATGTATCTAGTGGTAGCTATCGGCTGCATCTTTGTGGGCCTGGCCATCCTTAAATGTGTGATGGGTAGAATGCGGGGTGCACTAGATCAGATCACCGCCCCAATCACCGAAAAAAAAAATTTAACTGTTAAAACCCATGAGGGTGAGGCAGATGAAGGGGGGCTAAGACAGGAATTGGAAATGCAGCGACGGATCTTTTTAGATGAGGAACCGTAGCTATGGATTGGATAGTTCGGTTATCATGGAATGATAAAAGGAGGGAATGACGAATGTGATATAAAATAGTTACTTTAGAGATACTAGTTAATGTAATGTAGAAATAAGCCACTTTGATTCTGGCAGTTAGGGACAAAGGGGTTTGAGACCGCATGGAAAAAGCAGGAAGAGGTGTGTCTATGAGAGTGATGCTGCATTGATAGGGGCCAGAGAAAGGGATTGGAAGTGAGCCAATCAGAATAGATCGAACAGGTCAGGAGGGACATAGGCTGACCTATGTCCGTCGAGTATGTGAAACTTGATACCATTTGAATTGATTTTGCAGAGATCCCTTTGTCTTTTAGTTCAGTCGTTTTCTGGGGTGTAAGAGGCTGGATGTCTTTTACGTTTCTGTAAGATGATTCAAGCTTGCAAGCTAAATAAATAACTTCTTTTTAACGTGCGAATCCGTCTCAACTTTTATTGAGGCCAGACTGACAGAGAAAGAAATTTGGGGATCTACATAAGGCCAAAGCTAGGCTGGTGGTGTCATAATATACATCTATGTATATAATGGAGTGCAGACAGGCAGTGATTGACACACAGGATGACCAGTAAGCACACAGAACAGAGCAGCCAATTACCAGACAGGACACGACCACTATAAAGCCAGAGGGCACCAGTTTTCCCGCTCTCTGGGGACCCAGCCTCTGAGACAGTCAGAGTTAGTGAGCTGGCCAGTGCAAACACCATGTGGTAGCTAGTAAGTCTGGTTAGGCTAGTATCAGGTCTCCAGTCAAGTCTGCATAATGTCAACCCACAGTTGAACATGTATAATAGTTTAGATGTTAAATAAAATCGTGTTGCATCTTATCAAGTGTTGGGGGTCTGCCTCTTGCTACACTGCATCAAGTGCAGTCCACATCGACCCAGCCTACCCAACGCATCATGGTACCAGTGAGTGATGCTGAAAATTGCCGGATCTACCTTGAGTGAATCAGCGTTGACCAGCAAACAGCCATCCGGTGACATGGAAAATGTCCGCCCCCCTCCGCGGCTCCGCATCGCCGGCAACCTCGGTGCAAATTGGAAGATCTTCAAACAAAAGTTCCAACTCTATCTAGAAGCCTCCGACCGCGAGGCCGCATCGGACGCCAGGACGATCGCACTATTCCTCTCCACAGCCGGGGACCACGGCATCCACATCTACAACTCCCTTACATTCGCTGAACGCGAAGGCAAGACAAAATTTAAAACAGTCCAACTGAGGTTCGACAGCCATTGCGACATTGAGGTGAATGAGAGCTTTGAACGGTACGTTTTCCAGCAGAGGCTTCAGGGTAAGGATGAACCTTTTCAATCCTTTCTGACCCATCTCCGCATCCTCGCGCAGTCATTTAACTATGCGGGAGGACACCTCAGAGGGCAGTGAGGCGATATGGGTAGAGATCAGGAATAAGAAGGGTGCAGTCACAATGTTGGGGGTTTACTACAGGCCTCCCAACAGTCAGCGGGAGATAGAGGAGCAGATAGGTAGACAGATTTTGGAAAAGAGTAAAAACAACAGGGTTGTGGTGATGGGAGACTTCAACTTCCCCAATATTGACTGGGACTCACTTAGTGCCAGGGGCTTAGACGGAGCGGACTTTGTAAGGAGCATCCAGGAGGGCTTCTTAAAACTATATGTGGACAGTCCAACTGGGGAAGGGGCGCTACTGGACCTGGTATTGGGGAATGAGCCCGCCCAGGTGGTAGATGTTTCAGTAAGGGAGCATTTCGGGAACAGTGACCACAATTCAGTAAGTTTTAAAGTGCTGGTGGACAAGGATAAGAGTGGTCCTAGGATGAATGTGCTAAATTGGGGGAAGGCTAATTATAACAATATTAGGCGGGAACTGAAGAACAAAGATTGGGGGCGGATGTTTGAGGGCAAATCAACATCTGACATGTGGGAGGCCTTCAAGTGTCAGTTGAAAGGAATTCAGGACCGGCATGTTCCTGTGAGGAAGAAGGATAAATACGGCAATTTTCGGGAAGCTTGGATAACAAGAGATATTGTAGGCCTCGTCAAAAAGTAAAAGGAGGCATTTGTCAGGGCTAAAAGGCTGGGAACAGACGAAGCCTGCGTGGAATATAAGGAAAGTAGGAAGGCATTTAAGCAACGAGTCAGGAGGGCTAGAAGGGGTCACTAAAAGTCATTGGCAAATAGGGTTAAGGAAAATCCCAAGGCTTTTTACACGGACATAAAAAGCAAGAGGGTAGCCAGGGACAGGGTTGGCCCACTGAAGGATAGGCAAGGGAATCTATGTGTGAGCCAGAGGAAATGGGCAAGGTACTAAATGAATACTTTGCATCAGTATTCGCCAAAGAGAAGAAATTGGTAGATGTTGAGTCTGGAGAAAGGTGTGTAGGTAGCCTGGGTCACATTGAGATCCAAAAAGACGAGGTGTTGGGTGTCTTAAAAAATATTAAGGTAGATAAGTCCCCAGGGCCTGATGGGATCTACTCCAGAATACTGAAGGAGGCGGGAGAGGAAATTGCTGAGGCCTTGACAGAAATCTTTGGATCCTCACTGTCTTCAGGTGATGTCCCGGAGGACTGGAGAATAGCCAATGTTGTTCCTCTGTTTAAGAAGGGTAGCAAGGATAATCCAGGGAACTACAGGCCGGTGAGCCTTACTTCAGTGGTAGTGAAATTACTGGAGAGAATTCTTCGAGACAGGATCTACTCCCATTTGGAAGCAAATGGACGTATTAGTGAGAGGCAGCATGGTTTTGTGAAGGGGAGGTTGTGTCTCACTAACTTGATAGAGTTTTTCGAGGAGGTCACTAAGATGATTGATGCAGGTAGGGCAGTGGATGTTGTCTATATGGACTTCAGTAAGGCCTTTGACAAGGTCCCTCATGGTAGACTAGTACAAAAGGTGAAGTCACACGGGATCAGGGGTGAGTTGGCAAGGTGGATACAGAACTGGCTAGGTCATAAAAGGCAGAGAGTAGCAATGGAAGGATGCTTTTCTAATTGGAGGGCTGTGACCAGTGGTGTTGCACAGGGATCAGTGCTGGGACCTTTGCTGTTTGTTGTATATATAAATGATTTGGAGGAAAATGTAACTGGTCTGATTAGTAAGTTTGCAGACGACACAAAGGTTGGTGGAATTGCGGATAGCGATGAGGACTGTGAGAGGATACAGCAGGATTTAGATTGTTTGGAGACTTGGGTGGAGAGATGGCAGATGGAGTTTAATCTGGACAAATGTGAGGTAATGCATTTTGGAAGGTCTAATGCAGGTAGGGAATATACAGTGAATGGTAGAACCCTCAAGAGTATTGAAAGTCAAAGAGATCTAGGAGTCCAGGTCCACAGGTCACTAAACGGGGCAACACAGGTGGAGAAGGTAGTCAAGAAGGCATACGGCATGCTTGCATTCATTGGCCGGGGCATTGAGTATAAGAATTGGCAAGTCATGTTGCAGCTGTATAGAATCTTAGTTAGGCCACACTTGGAGTATAGTGTTCAATTCTGGTCGCCACACTACCAGAAGGATGTGGAGGCTTTAGAGAGGGTGCAGAAGTGATTTACCAGAATGTTGCCTGGTATGGAGGGCATTAGCTATGAGGAGCGGTTGAATAAACTCAGTTTGTTCTCACTGGAACGAAGGAGGTTGAGGGGCGACCTGATAGAGGTCTACAAAATGATGAGGGGCATAGACAGAGTGGATAGTCAGAGGCTTTTCCCCGGGGTAGAGGGGTCAATTACTAGGGGGCATAGGTTTAAGGTGAGAGGGGCAAGGTTTAGAGTAGATGTACGAGGCAAGTTTTTTACGCAGAGGGTAGTGGTGCCTGGAACTCGCTACCGGAGGAGGTGGTGGAAGCAGGGACGATAGTGACATTTAAGGGGCATCTTGACAAATACATGAATAGGATGGGAATAGAGGGATACAGACCCAGGAAGTGTAGAAGATTGTAGTTTAGTCGGGCAGCATGGTCGGCACGGGCTTGGAGGGCCGAAGGGCCTGTTCCTGTGCTGTACATTTCTTTGTTCTTTGCTCTTTGACTCGACCACTGATTCCATGATGCGGGATCAGATCGTTTTCGGGGTCCACTCCGATTCCCTTCGCTCCTGAAAGCTCCTGAAAGCCAAGCAGCTCACCGTCACCATCACCATTGAAATGTGCGTTCTCCACGAACATGCTGACAATCAGGACTCCCGCATCAGGACGCAGAAACGGCAAAGCTAACCTCCCACGAGGCGGAATGGGTGCAGGCCATCGCACAAATGCAGGGCCTAAGTATCGACGAGAGTGGCCATTCTGCATGCTTTTCCCGGGCCCCTGCGCATGCGCTCCACGACCGTGGGGACGGCGAGACCGACGACCAGGCTGCGCAGGTGCGTACGTCGTTCGACTGCACTGCGCATGCGCGATGGCGCACGGAACGCGCTGACATTGGCGTCATGATGTGTCCAAATTGTGGCTCCCCCCATTTAAAGCAGCAATGTCCGGCAAAATCATGACAGTGTCTACAGTGTGGCAAGCTTGGCCACGACGCAGCCCTTTGCAGATCTGCTCCACTGTCCAGCATCCAGCGATCCCTGCCGCAGCGCAGAAGCGTCCGTTCAATACAGCAGGCCATGCCAGACTCCGACCCCGACAGCCCAACAGATCCTGATGCTGCGTGCCTCAAATCTCCATACCGGGTGGGCATCATTACGAAGCATGCGCTGCCTTTCTCCAAGACAGCAAAGCACCTACCGATCCTCAGCGTGGATCCCGACGGCGTGTGGTGTGCTGTCCTCACAGTCAACAAGGCTCGCATCCAGTTCAAACTGGACACAGGCGCATTGGCAAACCTCATCTCCAAATCCGATCTCGACACCATCCGCGTCAGACCAAGCATTCTTCCACCGGCCTGCCAGCTCCTTGACTACAATGGCAATGCCATAGCTGCCAGTGGCTCATGCCAACTCGGAGTTTCCAATAAGTCATTTAAAGCGACACTGCGATTTGAGATTGTGGGGCCTGACAGAGCATCCCTGCTCGGTGCTCGGGCCTGCAAACTCCTGAACTTGGTTCAGCGAGCCCACACCATGTCATGCTCACAAGCGATGGCCTCAACTGATGAGAACTTCCAGGCTGAAATTGATGACATCATCACGCAGTACCACAACGTGTTCGATGGAATGGGCACACTCCCATACCGATACAAAATCCTGCTCAAACGCCACCCCTGTGATCCACGCACCACGTCGGGTGCCTCAAGGACCGCCTCAAGCAGCAGTTACAGGACCTCCAGGACCAGGGCATCATATCAAATGTCACAGAACCCACGGACTGGGTCAGCTCCATGGTCTGTGTCAAGAGGCCGTCAGGGGAGCTTCGAATCTGCATCGACCCCAAGGATTTAAACCGCAACATCATGAGGGAACATTACCTGATAACAAAACGAGTAGAGTTGACCAGCGACATGGCTCATGCCAGACTCTTTACGAAGCTGGATGCCTCCAAGGGGTTCTGGCAAATACAGCTGGATGCATCCAGTCGCAAGCTGTGCACATTCAATACCCCGTTCGGTCGCTACTGCTACAACCGGATGCCTTTTGGCATCATCTCTGCCTCAGAGATATTTTACCGCATCATGGAATAGATGATGGAGGGTATCGAGGGGGTGCGCCTGTATGTTGACGATGTCATAATCTGGTCCACAACTCCTCAAGGACACATCGATCGCCTCAAGCAGGTATTCCACAGAATCCATGAGCATGGCCTCCGACTCAACAGAGCCAAGTGCTCGTTCGGTCAATCAGAAATCAAATTCCTTGGTGACCACATCTCACAGCAAGACGTGCGGCCAGATGCTGACAAAGTCTCGGCGATCAACGCTATAAAGACCCCAGAGGACAAGAAGGCGGTCCTCCGCTTTCTAGGGATGGTCAACTTCCTCGGGAAGTTCATTCCCAACATGGCGGCACACACCACAGCCCTCCGCCACCTCGCCAAAAAGTCAACAGAATTCCAGTGGCTGCCTGCTGATGAGAACGAATGGCGTGAGCTGAGGGCAAAACTCACCAAGCCCCGGTTCTGGCGTTCTTTGACACGACCAAAGAGACCAAAATATCCACTGACGTGAGCCAGGACGGTATTGGGGCGGTGCTCCTCCAATGGGATGACTCCTCGTCATGGGCCCTAGTTGCGTGTGCCTCCAGAGCCATGACGCCCACTGAGCAACGGTACGCTCAGATTGAGAAGGAATGCCTGGGCCTCCTAAAGGGAATCGACAAATTTCAGCACTATGTGTATGGCCTCCCAAAATTCATGGTTGAGACGGACCACAGGCCACTAGTCCACATAATCCAGAAGGATTTGAATGACATGACGCCTCGGTTACAACAAATCCTTCTCAAGCTTCGCCGCTATGACTTTGAACTTGTCTACACGCCAGGCAAAGAACTCATTGTTGCAGATGGCCTTTCCAGGTCTATCACCACACCATGTGAACAAACTGACTTTGTCTGCCAAATCGATGCGCAGGTGCAATTGTGTGCCTCCAACCTTCCGGCCACTGATGAGAGGGTCATCCAAATTCGTGAGGAAACGGCCAAGGATCCTCTGCTACAGCGTGTGATACAGCACTTCATGAATGGCTGGCAGAAGGGACAGTGTCCCCAGTTTTACAACGTCAAGGACGACTTGACGGTGATGGACGGCACCCTCATGAAACTCGATAGGATTGTGATTCCGCAGAGCATGCGAGCTATGGTGCTCGGCCAACTCCATGAGGGTCACCTGGGGGTCGAGAAATGTCGACGCAGAGCTCGAGAGGCAGTCTGTTGGCCAGGCATCAGCCAGGACGTTGCCAACACGGTCTTCAACTGCCCCACATGTCAGGAATTTCAGCCAGCTCAACCCAAAGAAACTCTGCAGCAACATGAGATAGTGACCTCCCCATGGTCCAAAGTCGGTGTCAACCTTTTCCACGCCAAGGGGCGTGACTATGTCCTTCTGGTTGACTACTTCTCCAATTACCCAGAAGTGGTGAAACTGTTGGAGGCGGTGATTAAAGCATGCAAAGAAACGTTTGCCAGGCATAGGATACCGCTCACGGTGATAAGTGACAATGGTCCCTGTTTTTACAGCTAGGAATGATCTGATTTTGCCCGCCTATACAACTTTCGTCACGTAACCTCCAGCCCCCACTACCCGCAGTCAAACGGGAAGGCCGAAAAAGGGGTCCATATCATCAAGAGATTATTATGCAAGGCTGCAGACTCAGGCTCCGACTTCAACTTGGCGCTGCTGGCATACAGAGCATCCCCGCTGTCCACTGGGTTGTCACCAGTGCAGATGCTCATGAATCGCACTCTGCGAACCACGGTTCCAGCCATCCATGTTCCAGACCTTGACCACATCACGGTCACACAAAAGATGCAGTAGTCTCGGGCCCAACAGAAATCAGCATACGACGCTCATGCCACGGATCTCCCCGAGCTGGTCCAATTGATCGTGTTCGTGTGCAGTTGCCTGACGGCGGCAAGTCCGCCACAGCTGTGGTGGTCAAGCAAGTGGCCCCGAGATCGTTCCTCGTCCGCGTGGCTGATCCCTTCTTCCTACGACGCCACAGATGGGCCCTGCGCAGAATTCCACGCCCGCCACCTAACCATGATGTCTCTCCTCACACAATGCTTCCTCTGGACGTGCCCTACCACGAGGCCACTGATCTGCCAGCAATCCTGCTGATCTCTGCGACCACCGCATTGGGGGCGGTCCCGCCTATCCATGTGCAGGCGGCCTCTGATCCACCCTTGAGGTGGTCAACCAGGATTCGTTGCCGCCGCAGAGACTAAACTTATAGACTGAATTTTTGCACAACTGTGTTACCTTATCATTTTGACCTCTGTAAATATCGTTTTTTACCATTTCATCTGCCCTATAACTGCATTAGCGACACCTTCCTGTGTACATAAGGTCATTTTAGCACATTCTGTATAAATTCACGCACATATACACATCCTTAATATTTATTATCTCAACACACACAGTACAAAAAGAAAAGGGGGGAGATGTCATAATATACATCTATGTATATAATGGAGTGCAGACAGGCAGTGACTGACACAGGATGACCAGTAAGCAGACAGAACAGAGCAGCCAATCACCAGACAGGACACGACCACTATAAAGCCAGAGGGCACCAGTTTTCCCGCTCTCTATCAGGACCCAGCCTCTGAGACAGTCAGAGTTAGTGAGCTGGCCAGTGCAAACACCATGTGGTAGCTAGTAAGTCTGGTTAGGCTAGTATCAGGTCTCCAGTCAAGTCAGCATAGTGTCAACCCACAGTTGAACATGTATAATAGTTTAGATGTTAAATAAAATCATGTTGCATCTTATCAAGTGTTGGAGGTCTGTCTCTCGCTACACTGCATCAAGTGCAGTCCACATCGACCCAGCCTACCCAACACATCGTGTGGCATGAGGTTTCGAAGAGAACTTTGGTGACCAAGATGTAAGGGTAGATTCACCAAAGCAGGAAAGGTTATTTTGAAGATCTTTTTGTCTTTGTTAGCTGCAAATGCTTGGGAATGCAAGTCAATAGATATTAAAGCTGCTTTCTTACAGGCACATCAGCTCAAAAGATAAATTTATCTTCATCCCCCGAGAGAGGCGGCAAATATAGAAGTGGCACTCTGGGAGTTAAATAAATGTGTATATGTGTTGAATGACACCTCCAGAGATTGGTCTTTCTTAGTTAGGTTGGTTTTGTTAAAATTGGGTTGTCTTCAGTTGAACGCAGACTATGGATTGACATAGTGAGCCTAAACCAGAGACAAAAAAACAGGAAGATTCACAGGGTCAAGTGGGTGGAAAGCAGTTGCCATTTATCTGGCTGTTTGATGAAAAGAGGGGTTAGCTCGAATAAGTTGTTGGAAATTATTAAAGAGTGTATTTTCCTTGAAAGAACAGGGGCGTCATTCTCCGACCCCCCGCCGGGTCGGAGAATGGCCGTTGGCCGCCGTGAATCCCGCCCCCGCCGGTTGCCGAAGTCTCCGAAGGGAGAAAAGTCGGCGGGGCGTTAATGTCGTCGCTGCCGTCGGAGAATGTCATGGGTCTGCGCAAGGTAGCCGATTTTCGGCCTGCCGATATTCTCCCTTCCGGATGGGCCGAAGTCCCGTTGACGTGATGACCGTTCACGTCGACGTAAATTAAACCTCCTTTTCATCGGCGTGACCCTGTGCTCCAGGTTCACGCCGACCAGCGTGGAGGTGAATGACGGCCTGGGGGGTTGGCTCTGGGCAGGCGATGGCCTGGCCGCAAACTGAATGCGTGAGGAGAGGTGTGTCTCGGGTTGTGTGTGTGCGGCGGGGGGGGGGGGGGGGTGGTTAGAGTAGGCTGGGCTCCGGGGGAGTGCCGGGAGGGGGTCCGTGCCGGGGAGGGGGATGGGGGAGGGGTCCGTGCCAGGGTGGAGGTTGGGGGGGGGTCCGTGCCGGGGCGGAGGTTGGGGGGGGTCCGTGCTGGGGAGGGGGATGGGGGGTCCGTGCAGGGGTGGAGGTTGGGGGGGGGGTTCCGTGCTGAGGTGGAGGTGGGGGGGGGGTCCGTGCCGGGGAGGGGGATGGGGTGTCCGTGCCGGGGTGGAGGTTGGGGGGGGGTCCGTGCCGGGGTGGAGGTTGGGGGGGGTCCGTGCCGGGGAGGGGGTGGGGGGGGGTCCGTGCCGGGGTGGAGTTTGGGGGGGGTCCGTGCCGGGGAGGGGGATGGGGGGGGGGTCCGTGCCGGGGTGGAGGTTGGGGGGGGGTCCGTGCCGGGGTGCAGGTTGGGGGGGGGGTCCGTGCCAGGGTGGAGGTTGGGTGGAGGTTGGGAGGGGTCCGTGCTGGGGTGGAGGTTGTGGGGGGGTCCGTGCCGGGGTGGAGGTTGGGAGGGGGGGCCCGTGCCTGGGTGGAGGTTGGGGGGGGGGGGGGTCCGTGCCGGGGTGGAGGTTGTGGGAGGGGTCCGTGCCGGGGTGGAGGTTGGGGGGGGGGGGGTCCGTGCCGGGGAGGGGGATGGGGGATGGGGGGGGTCCGTGCCGGGGTGGAGGTTGGGGGGGTGTTCGTGCCGGGGTGGAGGTTGGGGGGCGTCCGTGCCGGGGTGGAGGTTGGGGGGGGTCCGTGCCGGGGTGGAGGTTGGGGGGGGGTCCGTGCCGGGGAGGGGGATGGGGGGTCCGTGCCGGGGTGGAGGTTGGGGGTGGGGTGTCCGTGCCGGGGTGGAGTTTGGGGGGGGGGGGGGGGGGGGGTCCGTGCCGGGGCGGGGGATGGGGGGTCCGTGCCGGGGTGGAGGTTGGGGGGGGGGGTCCGTGCCAGGGTGGAGGTTGGGGGGGGTCCGTGCCGGGGAGGGGGATGGGGGGTCCGTGCCGGGGTGGAGGTTGGGGGGGGTCCGTGCCGGGGAGGGGGATGCGAGGGCAAGTGAGTTGGTCCACCTGGCCAGGTGCCAGCCTCCAACAGTTGGACCCATGCAGTCCATGCCTCCTGGCTGGGGGGAGGACGGGATATGGGCAATGATGACATGTCGTCGTTCCCCTCCCCCCCACCAGGCCATCATGTTTTCCAATCATCCAGCGATGTTGGCCGCTGTGGCGGCAGCCGCTCATGTCTATGTTGCCCTGGATGAGGAGGAGGAGGAGCGTGCCAGAGAGGCGGCGCAGGCTGCCGCAGAGGGACAGGCGGCAGCTGCCCAGGCTGGAGGGACACCTGACCGACAGGACGAGTAGGGGGAGGAGGACGTCGCGGCCCCACGGCAACGTAGGCAACCGAGGGCGCCCCGTGTGTACCGACCCCGGCAGTCATACCAGGACCTCATGGACCGGGAATGCAGGAGGAGACTCCGGATGAGGCGGGAAACCGTGGCACACATCTGCGACCTGCTGGCACACCTGTCACCGCGTGGCACTGGCGGGGGACACCCTCTCCCTGTGTCCGTCAAGGTTACGGTGGCCCTGAACATTTATGCAACGGGGTCATTCCAGGCACCGAGTGGCGACCTGTCCGGCATATCGCAGACATCGGTGCATCCGGGCAGTGACAGATGCCCTATATGCCATGGCGTACCGCTACATCCGCTTCCCCGTGGACCGGGCCAGCCAAGATGCCCGGGCCGTGGGCTTCTCTGCCGTGGCCGGGTTCCCCATGGTCCAGGGCGTGATCGATGAGATGCACATCGCCGTGCGGCCACCTGCAGATAACAGGGCCGTGTTCACTAATAGGAAAGGGACCTATTCGATGAACATGCAGGTGGTCTGCGACCACCGCATGATGATCCTGCACGTCTGCACCCGTTACCCAGGCAGTGTACACGACCCATACGTGTTGTCGCGGTCATCCATCCCCGGAATGTACGAGGGACGCCATCCCCAGCTGAGGGGCTGGTTGCTGGGCGACAGGGGCTACCCATTGCGATCGTGGCTGATGACGCCTATACGGAGGCCACGCAATGAGGCGGAGAACCGCTACAATGATGCCCATGTAGCGACAAGGGGAGTGGTAGAGAGGTGCTTTGGCGTGCTGAAGATGCGTTTCAGGTGCCTGGACCTCTCTGGGGGCGCCCTCCAGTATCGGTCAGATAGGGTCAGCCGCATCATTGTGGTGTGCTGCGTCCTGCGCAACATAGCCCAGCAGAGGGGCGATGTGCCGCAGGCAGAGGAGGGCGGAGTGGAGGAGCAGCAGGAAGCGGCGCAGTCCTCCCCAGATGAGGGGGATGGGGGTAATGGTCAGGGCAGACGGGGTAGACACAGGCGGGTGGCTGTCCACCATTACCGGCTGGCCCAGCGGGCACGGGACAGACTGATAGCCACCCGCTTCATTGACTAGATGGGCGTGGGAATCGGGTAGTATGGCCACAGACCGCACACCGTGGCAACAGCCGACCACCCACACCCCCCACCCATCCACCCACCCAGCACCCTCAACCCCCTCCCCAACCCCACCCACCTCACCCGCATGCACACCACCCCACCATTGCCGATCCACCTGCGGCACAACGGGCCGGGCTCACACAGTTGCGGGTGGACGCGTGTCTATTGCAGGCCATGGAGGATGATGACAACCTGCCCTGTGGTGAGCTCCTGGCTCTACATCGTTGGACTATGTCTGACCCATGGCCACAGTACCACCATCCACCCGGACCATCCCTGCATGCGGCTGTGACACTGCAGCGCACGGTCCCGTCCTCTGCCCGGGGGATGTTGATGGCGGCCCAGGGGGAAGGGGGCTGACTCACCTGAGGCTGAGGTAAGACCACCCCTCACACACACACTTGCGCTCAACGTACATGACACTCCCGCATGCTTTGGACAGAGCACAAAGGCAGCTTCTGTAGGTGTAACATTGACTTTAATAACCAAAGGAGTTCGTGCACGTGCCCTAGCCCCTAAAACTCACCCTGCACCCGTGCCAACTTACTCAGTGTCTAATTGTTTGGCCTTACGGGCCCTTTGACAACGTCTACGTGGTTCCCCAGACGGCACAGCAGAACTGGAGGTGGACTCCTGTGATTCCTGCCCTCTGACACTGGATCCCTTTGGCGGCCGTTTCCTGGGGCGTCCTGGCCTAGATGGGCCAGGCTGTGGCCCGGGCGACTGGGATGGCGAGCTGCCAGCCTGTCCTGCCCGTTGCCCACCCGATGCACCTGGGACGGAAGGGGGGGAGTCCGAGGTGTCGCGGCGTACCGGGACCTCCCCTACAGGGGGAGCCGGGACGGACCACACCACCTCCTCCTCCCTCGGGGTGCCCGATGGCCCCCAGGCCTCTACATGGGTGGGGGATGCGAACGGACTGGCCATCCGACGCCCCCCCCGACATCTGGCGCTGCCAGACCTGGAGGCCTGTGCTGGTATCGACGGGGGTCTGTAGGTTTGCAGCCATGGAGCCCAGGGGGTTGGCAAACCCTGTCTGTGACAGTGCGACGCCGGCTCGCACATGGCCGCTGGCGCCGATGCCCTCAGCGATGGCCTGCAGAGACTGGGCCATGGCCTGCTGAGACTGGGCCATGGCCTGCTGAGACTGGGCCATGGCCTGAAGAGACTGGGCTATGGCGTTGAGCGCCTCTGCCATCTGGCGCTGGCACTGGCTCATGGCCTCCTGTGAGTGGGCAGCCATTTCCTGGGCCACAGACGCCGCCTGCACGGAAAGCCCCAGGCCTCGCAAACCGTTCCCCATGTCTGACACCGTCGCACCCATTGCCTCCACCGCGGACGCCACCCGTGCGGTGTCAGCTTGGGTGGCACGCATGACCGGCACCACTCCCAGCTCCTGGACGCGGGTGGACTCCTCCACCTGCGACTGCAGCCGCCGCAAGCCGCCCGTCACCCTCTTTGCTCGTCTCCGGGTCGGTGGTTGCATCAGATCTATGTGTGGGTGTGGTAACTCCAGGAACGCGGGATCCATCTGGGCGGCAGATGTTCGCTTGGGCTGGGCTGCCTCCGACAGCCCGGCCCCTCTGCTGCTCCTACCTCCACCTGCTGTACCGGGACGGCTGTGTCGTGCGCACCAGTGAGTGTACCAGACGCCTCATCACTAAAGTGCCCAACCGAGGTGAGTGTTTCTGCGATGGTGGAGGGTGTTGGTGACAGCAGTGGCGTTGTGTCGTGCTCTTCGTCCCACTCTGAGTCCATGGCACTTTGGGGTGTGGGTTCGTCTCCACCCATCCACTCTGAGTCACTGTCCGGTATTCCGTCTTCCTGGGTAGTGCTGTCCCGGGGAGGGGTGTCCTGGGCAGTGCTGTCCCGGGTAGGGGTGTCCTGGGCAGTGCTGTCCCGGGTAGTGGTGTCCCGGGTAGTGGTGTCCTGGGTAGTGGTGTCCTGGGTAGTGGTGTCCTGGCTCGGATGTGACGGGGGCCTGTGGCTGCCCCCCTCCTCGCTGTGTGGTCGCTCCCGCACATGACGGGGGTGTCGTCTCCCTGTTGCTCCAGGTCTCTCCGTCTCCCGTGGTGTGCGAGGGGCATCCTGCGGGCGTCGCATGCTGGAGGGTCCGTGTCTCTCCGTCTCCCATGGTGTGCGAGGGGCATCCTGCGGGCGTCGCATGCTGGAGGGTGCGGGTCTCTCCGTCTCCCGTGGGGTGCGAGGGGCATCCTGCGGGCGTCGCATGCTGGAGGGTCCGGGTCTCTCCGTCTCCCGTGGCCTCCGAGGGGCATCCTGCGGGCGTCGCATGCTGGAGGGTCCGGGTCTCTCCGTCTCCCGTGGCCTCCGAGGGGCATCCTGCGGGCGTCGCATGCTGGAGGGTTCGGGTCTCTCCGTCTCCCGTGGCCTCCGAGGGGCATCCTGCGGGTGGTCTGCATCTGCGGGGATGGGTGCCTGGACGTTTGGTCCTGCGATACACAATGAAGCATGCATGGTTAGACATCAGGCAGTGATCAGGTGATATGGGGGAGGGGGATATAGGGGAGGGGGGTTATGGGGACGGGCTGTCGGTGGCTCACTTGCTACTACGCCCCCGACCTCTGCATCAGTAACCTCCCGGTCGTCAGGTCCGCCAGCCAGTTCCAGGGCCCTTTCCTCGTGTTCGGTCAGTGGCCTCTCATCAGCGGGGCCTCCTCCAGTCCTCACATGCTCCCTATTGTTGTGTGCGCGCTTATCCTGTGGGGGGGGGGCAGGGGTAAAAGGCAACACTGTTAGGCAGGTATATGAATGCACGCCATCGGTTGCGCGTGCATTGCAGAGGTTAAGTTTAGGGCTGGATTCACTTGGGGATATGGGGGAGGGGGGGATATGGGGGAGGGGGGATATGGGGGAATGGGGGATATGGGGGCTATGGGGGAGGGGGGATATGGGGTATATGGGGGAGGGGGTATATGGGGAGGGGGGATATGGGGGAGGGGGGATATGGGGGAGGGGGGATATGGGGGAAGGGGGGATATGGGGAGGGGGGATATGGGGGAAGGGGGGATATGGGGGAAGGGGGGATATGGGGGAGGGGGGATATGGGGGAGGGGGATATGGGGGAGGGGGGATATGGGGGAGGGGGGGATATGGGGGATATGGGGCAGGGGGGATATGGGGGAGGTGGGATATGGGGGAGGGGGGATATGGGGGAGGGGGGATATGGGGAGGCTCACCCTGCCTGCTCTGACGAGGTCGTTCACCTTCTTGTGGTGCTGGGTGCCTGTCAGTGGTGTCAGGGCCGCAGCGGTGACGGCCTCTGCCACTTCCCTCCACAGACGCCGGCTGTGGCGTGGGGCAACTCTGCGGCCGTGCCCGGGATACAGGGCGTCCCTCCTCTGCTCCACCGCGTCTAGGAGCGGCTCCACATCCCGTGACTCGAACCTCGGGGCTGAGCGGCGGCCAACCATCCAGTCGGGTGTTGCGGTTGGGTGTTCCGGTCGGGTGGGGGGGAGCAGCGCGGTCTTATGAGCCGTCACGCCGTGCGGCGCGTATGAAGCTGCATGGCGTGAACCACTGCGCAAGCGCGGATCCCGTTACGTCGCTGCTAGCCCATTTTGGGCCGGAGACTTTCGACCCATTTTTCCGACGTGACGCAAGTCGGATTTGCGCCGTTATTTGCGCCGATCGGCGGACTTTCCGCCGATAACGGAGAATTTCGCCCCAGATATATGAGTGGAAAAAAGGAGGAATAGGGTGTGTTTATTGCAGGAAAGAAATCTACCTATATTTGTGTTATGGTATATTGTAATTTATATCAAATTAAAGTTCTGTTTTTCTTTTAAGAGTGGAAATCTGTTAAGAAAGAGGTAATATTCCCTAGTACTTAAGTTATAATTGGCGTTTTAATTGTTTAATAGATTTCACTTATTGTTTAATAAATATATAAAGAGGATACAGGTGACACTGTTTTGTTGTGGAGAAGTGATTACTGAGCATAATAAACTTGGCGTTGATGAATTCAAGACTTGCTTCCTGTTTCTTATTATAGAGTTAAAATTGGAGCTTAAAAGCTGTCACAGTTCAGGCAATAACCCATATTTCAGCAGTCTAAGCATTCATGAGGGAACTAAAAAGTGTTAAACAAGGCCACAAGTATGAAGTTGGAGGCCAAGCGGAGTTCCGAAGAGGAACTTATTGAACTGGAAATGTTGACTCTATTTCTCTCTCCACAGACACTGCCAGACGGGCTGAGCATTTCCAGCACTTCCTGTTTTTCTCTCAAGCCTGATAGGCTGCACAGCAGATGGCTCGTCGAAGAGCTCCAAGGACATTTACATGCTTTCCATATTGCATGAACACCGCACCCCATATGTTGCACATCTCTGCACTTGTTACCATTTGAAACTATAACAAACTCTGTGAACAACGTTCTTCACTGAGAAGGAACAAGTTCAAGTACAAAGTGTAAAAATGCATTAATTAGTTCATGGCTGATGCACGAACAATGACCACTAAAGCGAGGTTGTAGTCCAACTGAAGGCTTTAATAAGCTAAATGTTTCTGCCAGCAGCTCAGGTACAGAATGAGGGCTGCTGGGGCGGTACGGGTTCTTATACCCTGCCTTTCAGGGCGGAGCTATTATACACTATAGCCAATAGAAAGCATACAGTATCCACTAATGGTGCTTTAGCCTATCAGATACCGTAATATCTATAATACCACATTCACCCCCTGTTAAAAAAGAGTCTGGCGGGGGTGGTGGCCAGAAACTACAAAACATGACAACATGGTATAATTAGTTATGGAGGTACCGTAATACATCCGTACAGTGTTTAGTAACTATTTACAAGTCTGGTAGCTATTTACATTTGATGGTTTATATTTACAGATTATAGTTAAAATGAAACAATCAGTCGATCGGGGGCCCTGGTCGTCCTCTGTGATCGTCGAAGCCTCGGTGATGACTCCGGTGGACGCTCGGGCGTCTGTGACTCCGGGAGCGTGGCAGCTTCGTCACCCCTAGACGGCGCTGGTGGGGAAAAAGGCTGACCTGGGAAGGGAACGCCTGCAGGGGGTGTCGGTGGGTGGGGGGGCCTAGACGGGGTGGCGGAAGGACCGATCCACCTGTAAGGTGCTGCGGTGGAGGGGAGGGGGGGGGGTGGACTGGTGGCTGGAATGTGCGTGGAGGTCCGGCGGGTGCCAGGTCCCACAGGGAGACCGTATCTTGTCAGCCGTAGGGGTATGCCACGTAGGCGGACTCGGGGTTAGCATGGAGCAGATGGACCCTCTCGCCCAACGGGTCCGACTTGTGCGCCCGCACGTGTTTTCGGAGCAGGATGGGTCCGGGTGCTGCCAGCCAGGTCAGGACCGAGGTCCCAGAGGAGGACTTCCTAGGGAAGACAAGGAGACGTTTATGAGGTGTCTGATTGGTGGTCGAACAAAGTAGTGACCGGATGGAGTGGAGGGCATCTGGGAGGACTTCTTGCCAGCGGGGGACTGGGAGGTTCCTGGACCGTAGGGCCAGTAGGATGGTCTTCCAGACCGTTCCGTTCTCCCTCTCGACCTGTCCGTTACCCCGGGGGTTGTAACTGGTTGTCCTGCTCGAAGCGATGCCCTTGCTGAGCAGGAATTGACGCAGTTCGTCGCTCATAAAGGTGGACCCCCTATCACTGAGTATGTAAGCGTGGAACCCGAACAGTGCAAAGATGCTATGGAGGGCCTTGATGACGGTGGTGGCAGTCATGTTGGGTCAGGGGATGGCGAATGGGAACCGGGAGTACTCGTCAATCACGTTCAGGAAGTACGTGTTCCGGTCAGTGGAGGGGAGGGAGCCTTTGAAGTCCATGCTGAGGCGTTCAAAGGGACGGGACGCCTTTATCAGGTGCGCTCTCTCTGGCCGGTAGAAGTGCGGTTTGCATTCTGCGCAGATTTGGCAGTCCCTAGTGGCTGTCCTGACCTCCTCGATGGAGTAGGGCAGGTTGCGGGTCTTGACGAAATGGAAAAAGCGAGTGACCCCCGGGTGTCAGAGGTCCTCGTGGAGGGCTCAGCGGCGGTCAACTTGTGCGGTGGCACATGTGCCACGGGACAGGGTGTCAGGAGGCTCGTTTAGCTTCCCGGGACGATACAAGATCTCGTAGTTGTAGGTGGAGAGTTCGATCCTCCACCGCAAGAGTTTGTCATTTTTTATCTTGCCCCGCTGTGCATTATCGAACATGAAAGCAACCGACCGTTGGTCAGTGAGGAGAGTAAATCTCCTGCCGGCCAGGTAATGCCTCCAATGTCGCACAGCTTCTATTATGGCCTGGGCCTCCTTTTCGACTGAGGAATGGCGGATTTCGGAAGCATGGAGGGTACGGCGTGGGTCTGCCCGCTTGGTTGAGGGTGGCCGCCAGAGCTACGTAGGATGCATCGCTTTCGACCTGGAAGGGGAGGGACTCGTCGATGGCGTGCATCGTGGCCTTTGCAATGTCTGCTTTGATACAGCTGAAGGCCTGGCGGGGCTCTATCGACAGGGGAAAAGTTGCGGATTGGATCAGGAGACGGGCCTTGCCCGCATAGTTGGGGACCCACTGGGCGTAGTAGCTAAAAAACCCTAGGCAGCATTTCAGGGCCTTGGAGCAGTGAGGAACGGGGAACTCCATAAGGGGGCGCATGCGTTCAGGGTCGGGGCCAGAACTCCATTTCGCACTACGTAGCCGAGAATGGCTAGTCGGTCTGTGCTAAACACGCATTTATCCTTATTGTATGTTAGGTTAAGGATTTTAGTGGACTGGAGAAATTTTCGGAGGTTGGTGTCGTGGTCCTGCTGGTCGTGGCCGCAGATGGTGACATTGCCGAGATACAGGAATGTTGCCCGTAAACCATACAGGTCAACCATTCGGTCCATCTTGCGCTGGAAGACCGAGACCCCGTTGGTGACACCAAAGGGAACCCTTAAGAAGTGATAGAGCCGCCCGTCTGCCTCGAAGGCAGTGTATTTGCGGTCACTAGTGCGGATGGGGAGCTGGTGGTAGGCAGACTTGAGATCCACTGTGGAGAAGACCTTATAATGCGCGATCCTATTTATCAGGTCGGATATACGGGGGAGAGGGTACGCGTCCAGCTGCGTAAACCTGTTGATGGCCTGACTGTAGTCGATGACCACCCTATGCTTCTCCCCGGTCTTTACCACCACTACTTGAGCTCTCCAGGGGCTGTTACTGGCTTCAATGACCCCTTCCCTCAGTAGCCTTTGGACCTCTGACCTAATAAAGATCCGATCCTCGGCACTGTAGCGTCTGCTCCTGGTGGCGACGGGTTTGCAATCCAGGGTGAGGTTCACAAACAGGGAAGGTGGGTCGGCCTTATGGGTCGCAAGGCCGCAGACAGTAAGGGGGGGTATAGGGCCGCCGAATTGGAAGGTCAGACTTTGAAGGTTACACTGGAAGTCTAACCCCAGGAGTGTAGCCACGCAGAGGTGGGGAAGGATGTAGAGACGGAAATTTTTGAACTCCCTTCCCTGGACTGTGTGGTTTGCTACACAAAACCCTTTTATCTCCACTGAGTGGGAACCGGAGACCAGTGAGATTTTTTGATTAACAGGGTGGATGAGGAGGGAACAGCGTCTTACCGTGTCGGGTGTATGAAGCTCTCCGTGCTCCTAGAGTCGATTCGGCAGGACGTCTCGTGCCCGTTGATGAAAACGGGCGTCGTAGCGGTTGAGAGTGTTCGAGGCCATGACTGATCCAGAGTCACTGAGGCCAATCGCAGTCGTTGAGTGTTCTGTTCGGGCAGTGTGTGGTCGGCCGAGCTGGGGTCCTGGGGGTTCAGCCAAGATGGCGTCTCCCATTGGTCGCACATGGCCGGGGGTGCACAAAATGGCGGCGCCCATCCCTCCAACGTGACGTCCGTGGAACAAGATAGCGGCGCCCGGGGTCCACACGTGGCCCTGGGATATGGAGGTGGTGGCGACCGCTGGCCGCACGGGGCCCGTGGAGAAGTTTGTGGTTGCGGTCCGCATTCGCCGCTGGAGACCGCGGCCACCGCTCGGGCCTGACATACCCCCAAGAAATGGCCCTTTTTGCCGCATCCCTTGCAGGTGGATGCAAGGGCCGGGCAGTGCTGGCGGGGGTGCTTGGCCTGCCCGCAAAAGTAGCAGCGGGGCCCCTCAGGGTTGCCAGGCCGCCTTGCAGCACAGGCCTGTGGGAAAACGGGGTACGTCTCGGGGTCGGCCACGGCAGGGTTCCACGCTGCCCAGGGGGCTGCCGCGCGGTCGGTAACATAGGCGCGGGCGTTCCTGGAGGCCATGTCCAGGGAGCCTGCAAGGGCCCATGCCTCCCTGAGACCCAGGGTGTCCTTCTCTAACAGGCGCTGGCGGATTTGTGATGAAAGCATACCTGCCACGAAAGCATCCCGGACTAAGAGTTCCGTGTGTTCGCTCGCCGAAACTTGCGGGCAGCCTCAGCTTTTTCCCAGCACCAGGAGTGCGCGGTAGAATTCCTCCAGCGATTCCCCAGGGGTTTGTCGCCTTTTTGCAAGCAGGTGCCGGGTGTAGACCCGGTTTACCGGGTGAATATAGTGTCCTTTTAGCAGCTCAATTGCTGCATCGAAGTCTTCTGCTTCCTCGATGAGGGTGTAAATCTCCGGGCTCACCCTTGAGTGCAGGACGTGCAGTTTCTGCTCTCCCGTGGGTGCGTTTTCGGCCGTCTCATGATACTCTTTAAAGCATGCCAGCCAGTGCTTAAAGATTTCCGCTGAGTTCGCCACATGGGGGCTAAGTTGCAGACACTCCGGCTTGATTCGGAGCTCCATCCTTTCTTCTTAAAATTCTAGCTTATTAAATTGATGCACGATTAATGGCCACTAAAGCGAGGTTGTAGTCCAACTGAAGGCTTTAATAAGCTAGATGTTTCCCCCAGCAGCTCAGGTACAGAATGAGGGCTGCTGGGGCGGCACGGGTTCTTATACCCCGCCTATCAGGGCGGAGCTATTATACACTCTAGCCAATAGAAAGCATACAGTTTTCACCAATGGTGCTTTAGCCAATCAGATACCGTAATACCTATAATACCACAATGGCATGTAAGGGACAATATCATCAGAGAAATTAAAACATTTCTACTGTTTAATTTAAATGATTCTTTGAGTTATAGATAACAATTGAACATCTATTGGCAACCTGCTACAGACTAATTGTATCTGACTGCAATGTTGGCAGCCACACTCGGGTAGATCCCAGGGGTGTGGCTGAGGTGACAATGGATCCTTATTACTGTATGTAATAGCCCTAAATTAAACAAAGCACCAGACCAGTTAGCTGAGCACAAAAGGCAGCTGTTTTCTTTTGAAAGCAAAAGCTCCTTAGTGTTTAGAATTAGATTTACAGTGGGAATTTGAATTTTGTGAAATAAAAGTATTGGATACATTTGATAAAAGCAAAATACAGTGCATGGTGGAAACTTGAAATAAAAACAGAAATTGCTGTAAACACTAACCAATTCTGGCAGAATCAATGGAGAGAGAAACAGAGTTAATGCTTCAAGCCAAATATGACTCTTCTTTGGATATAGTTGATGCCTTACATAGAGTTCTTTGATTAATCTAAGCTTTCTATTTTATGCGAATTGCTACACATCATTTGGACTATTTTCCTTGATAATTGCCTACATCCACAAAGACGCAATTAAGATATTATTTACATTGACCACATGCATTGCTATTCACAGGACAAGGTTATTTATTGGGCTGCAGCAAAACTGAAGGTGATCAATATTAACCACTGTGTAAATGGACAATGTCCCTATGCATTTCAATTTCTCCCCAACTGTTTCACTCTTTTTTACATCCCTTGCTCTGTATAAATGATTTGTTCTTTCTTTCATATATGTGCATTTTTAGGAATAAAATAGTCCATATGCTTTGAGTCTGAAATGTGTTTGAATTTGGGTCTTGTACTTCATTAAGCTGTAGGTGTCAACTTTCCGCCCACAGGCATTAAAAGTGCAAGGGGATTAACTCCTGTTTAAAGTAGCTGCCAAGAAAGCTTGAGGCACATTATCCATAAAATCCTACAGTGCACAAGGAGGCTATTTGGCCCATCAAGTCTGCCCCAACACTCCAAAAAAGCACTCTACCTCAGCCCACTTCCCCATCCTGGGCGCAATTGTCCCATCGGGAGTCTAAGTGCCGACGCTGGAGTGAAAACCGGAGTGTTTCACTCCGGCGTCGGAGCCCGCTCCCAGCCCTCTATTCTCCCCCCCCCCCCCCACGGGGGGGGGGGCTAGGAGCGGTGTTGCGTCATTTACGCGCGCCGGGCCTTGGCGCCACGTAAAAGCAGCGCCGCGTAAATGAGCACATGCGCAGATGCCGTCCTGCCCGAGGCCGCCCCGCAAGAAGATGTTGGATGGATCTTTGGGGGCGGCGGAGGAAAGGAGGTCCTCCTTCAGAGAGGCCGGCCTGCCAATCGGTGGGCACCGATCGTGGGCCAGACCCCATGTGAGGCCCCCCCCCCCCCCCGGTGCAGGAACAACTCTCCCCCCCCCCCCCACAGGCCGCCTCCCCAGCCTTCCCGTGCTGTTCCCGCCGGCAGCGACCAGGTGTGGAAGGCGCGGGCGGGAACCCGTCGTATTGGGCAGGCCGCTCGGCCCATCAGGGCCGGCGAATCGCCGCTCGCCCGTTGCAAACAGCGAGCAGCGATTCTCCCAGCGGCCAGCCGTGATTCTCGCCGCGCTGGTTTGGGGAGGGATGGGAGAATCGCGTGCGGGCGTCGGGGCGGCGAAGCGAGACATGCGCGGCACCCAGGAGATTCTCCCACCCGGTGTTGGTAGGGGAGAATTCCACCCCCTATCTCCACAACCCCGCACATTGATTATGGCCAATCCAGCTAACCTGCACATCTTTGGACACTCAGGGGCAACTTAACCGGTCATCAGACATAGCCGCACAACATTGAACATTTTGATCCTATGTTGCACCCAAGAAACGAACAGAACAAGGTCTAATATTTATCCCCCACCTAACTGTTTTGTTTACTTCTCAAAACCACAAAGTAGAGTTTAATCTGTGTCTGCAGTGGCCTTTTCTTCTTCCCCATTGAGTCCTGGCCTGGCTTTTGCCACATAGGATTGCTGCAGCAATTTCCTTGCTCCAGCCGGATTGAAAATTCAGCCGGAGGTATAGTATAAAATTATATCATACCAATAAAAGATATGCAATATATAGGGACCAACTTTCATCATGTTGTGCAGGCGGGAATGAGGTTTTGATTGACAAATGGGGACGGGACTGTTCCAAGTTCAATTTAACAATGCCTTCCTAACCCCGTATAATTTTTGTGTGCTTTTTTCATGCGACTAGAATCACTTGGGTCGTGACCTGACACACACGTCTTCTGAGGTTTGGTCACCATTGTGTGCCCAATAGAAAATTTGAATATCCTCCAAACTGCTATTTATGTGCACTGTGTGGGTTTTGGAAGCCCTAAAATAAAATCTTCTTTGGCGAGTTTGTGACCACTGGGAGAATCCTGCTGACGAGACAAGAACATTCTGAAAGGTAGTGTTAAATGTTTTGACAACTTCAAATGTCACTGTAAGATGATGTTTTGTAATGGAAATATTTTAAATACAGTGATTCATCATAAAACTCTGTCCTTAAAAGATAAGTTGACAATTAGACTGACCAACATGGTTTACCTGTTGAGATTTTGGTACTCTTACACATTCAAAATTGAAGAAAACACTAGGATCTCTAGAGTAATAATCTGAAGCGATTGAAATATGGAGAGTACTTTCAAATTTAAAAACACCTTCAGTAGCTTTCACTTAGACAAAGAAAAAGAAGCTGCCTACATGTGAACTGCTTTGATTGACAGGATATCTGGTGCAACTCAGAAAAAAAAATCTATATTTTTTTCTAGTTTATATAAACTCCATTCTTTACACTTCCAAAGGGTTGTTATTACATATGAGCCTATTATGAATGTCTCGTTGAGTTTTAAAGGTTCCAGAACCAATTATTGCAGCAGAGGGATGTGCTCAGTTCCATTTACAGATCCAAGAACGTTTTTAAAAGTATAGGGCGGGATTCTCCGACCCCCCGCCAGGCCGGCAAATCGGCGGGGGGGGGCGGTGGCGGCGTGAATCCCGCCCCACAGCCCCCTGCCGGATTCTCTGGCGCCGGTTTTTCGGCGGGGGCGGGAATCGCGCCACGCCGGTCGGGGGCCATTAGCAGCACCCCCCCGGCGATTTTCTGGCCCGCGATAGGTCGAGTGGCCGCCCGTTTTTGGCCAGTCCCACCGGCGTATATTACACCAGGTCCGTACCAGCGGGACCCGGCTCTGCGGGCGGCCTGCGGAGTCATCAGGGGGGGTGTGTGGTGCGGGGGGATCTGACCCCGAGGGAGGCCCCCACGGTGGCCTGGCCCAAGATCGGGGCCCACCGATCTGCAGGCGGGCCTGTGCCATGGGGGCACTCTTGCCCTCTGCGCCGGCCGGTGGAACAGTCCACCATGGCCAGCGCGGAGAAGAACCCCCTGTGCATGCGCTGGGATGACGGCAGTATACGCTGGCGCTCCCGCGCATGCGTCAACTCGCACCGGCCAGTGGAGGCCCTTCGGCGCCGGTTGGCACGGCGCCAAGCCCTTCGGCACCGGCTGGCGTGGTGCCAACCCCGCCGCTGCCGGCCTAGCCCCTGAAGGTGCAGAGGATTCCGCACCTAACGGGCGGTCCGACACCGGAGCGGTTCACGCTACTCCTTGGCGCCGGTACGGCCCGCCCCGCCAGATAGTGGAGAATCCCGCCCATATTCTTTCTCAGTGTGTTGGCATGACTGACAAGGCCATCAATTGTTGTCCATCGATAATTGTCCTTGCGAAGGTGATGAGTCATCTTCTTGAACTGCTACCGTCCATGTGGTGTAGATACACAGACAGTGCTGTTAGAGCAGGAGTCCCAGGATTTCGAGCCAGTGACAGTGAAGGAAAAAATAATAGTTCTAAGTCAATTTGTTTTATGGCTTGGAGGGGAACTTGGAGGTGGTGATAGTCCCATGTGTCTGTTGCCCTTGTCCTTAAAGATGATAGAAATTGCAGGTTTAGAAGGTGCTGTCAGAGGAGCTTTGAAGAATTTCTGTAGCGCCTCTTGTATATGGTACATGCTGCTGCTACTTTATGTCAGTGATGGAGGGAGTGTATGTTTAAGGTGGAGGATGAGTGTTAATCAAGTGGCCTGCTTTGTTCTGGATGATGTCCAGCTTCTTGAATGTTGTTGGAGTTGTATTTATCCAGGCAAGTAGAGAGTATTCTATCACACCCCTGACTTGTGCCTTACAGATGATGGACAGGGTTTGAAGAGTCAGGAGATGAAATTTCCACAACAGAATTCCCAGCCTCTGACCTGTACTTGGATCAACAGCATTTATAAAGTTGGTCTAGTTCAGTTTCAGATTAATGGTAACTCTCCTGATGTTGATAGTGAGCGATTCAATGATGGCAATTTTGACTATGTGGTGGTTAAGTTGTCTTTTGTTGGAGATAGTCATTGTTTGGCACATGTGTGGCACAAATGTTACTTGTCACTTATCGAACCCAAGTCTGAATGTTGTCCAGGCTTTGCTGCAGATGGGCACAGAGTGCTTCAGTTTCTGAGGATTCATGATTGATCCTGAACATTGTGCAATCTTCAGCAAACATCCCACGTCTAATCTTATAATGGAGGGAAGTCATTAATAAGCAGCTCGAGATGTTATACTGTTAAAAGTTGAAAATACCAATAAAAATATTTTTTTTAAAAAGCAGCTGGACATGGTTGGGCTGAGGACACTACAATGAGGAAATCTTGCAATGATGGATTCATTGGAGTTTAGAAGAGTGAGAGGGGATCTCATAGAAACATATACAATTCTAACAGGATTAGACAGGGTAGATTCAGATAGAATGTTCCTAATGGTGGCGGAATCCAGAACTAGGGTCATAGTTTGAGGATAAGGGGTAAACCTTTTAGGGCTGAGGTGAGGAGAAATTTCTTCACCCAGCGAATGGTGAATCTGTGAAATTCAATACCACAGAAAGTCGTTGAGACCAAAATGTTGTGTAATTTTAAGAAGGAATTAGATATAGCTCTAGGAGCTAAAGGAATCAAGGAATATGGGGGAAGGCGGAATCAGGATATTGAACTTGATGATTAGCCATGAGCAGAATGAATGGTGGAGCAGGCTTAAAGGGCCAAATGGCCTATTCCTGCTTTTATTTTCTCTGTATGTTTCTATGTATATCTTGGGAGTGAGATAATTGACCTCCACAAACTATAAGCATGTTCCTTTGTGCTCGGTATGACTCCAACCAGCGGAGTGTTTTCCTCCTGATTTCCATTGAGTCCAGTTTTGCTTGGCCTCCTCAGTATCAAAATACATCACTTGGTGTCTTGATGTCAAGGGCAGTCACTCTCACCTCATCCCTTGGAGTTTAGCTCTTTTTGCCATATTGGAGCCTATGCTGTCATGAGGCCAGTGCCATATAAGGGTTTCTGGCAGAACAAAGGTTAATGTGGCACTGGGAAATAGTATTGTCCACAGTGTAATGTAAAGAGATCCATGATCTAAGACTAAGATTAGCTGTGATCTGGACTGAGCAATGTGCAGAAGCAAGGGCGGAGTTAGCTCATAGCTTGAGCTATACCCTGTATATATGTACATAATTAGTTCGCAATAAACTGCTAATGTTCAACCATGCAAGACTCAGAATCTCTTCATGAGTTCTACTGAACATACAAGATACAACAGTCCGGAGCTGAGTGGCCCTTATGGAACTCAAACTGAGCTTCAGTGAGCAGGTTAAGTGTTGCTTCATAGCATTGCTGACAGCACTTTCCATCACTTTGCTGACCATTGAGAGTAGGCTGATGGGCAGTAATTGGCCAGGTTGGATTCATCTTGCTTTTTGTGGATAGGATGGGCGGGATTCTCCCCTAACCGGCGGGGCGAGCCGTACCGGCGCCGAGGAGTGGCGTGAACCACTCCAGCGTCGGGCCGCTGGAAGGTGCAGAATCCTCCACACCTTCAGGGGCAAGGCCGGCGCCGGCAGGATTGCCACCGCACCAACCGGCGCCGAAGGGCCTCCGACGGCCGGCGTGAGTTGGCGCATGCGTGGGAGCGCTAGCATGTACTGGCGTCATCCCAGCACATGCGCAGGGGGGGTTTTCTCCGCGCCGGCCATGGCGGACTGTTACAGCGGACGGCGCAGAGGGAAAGAGTGCCCCCATGGCACAGGCCCGCCCACGGATCGGTGGGCCCTGATCACGGGCCAGGCCACCGTGGGGGCCCCCCTGGGACCAGATCCCCCCGCGTCCCCCTGAGGACTCTGCAGGCCACCACCAGAACCAGGTCCCGCCGGTACGGACCTGGTGTAATCTATGCCGGCGGGACAGGCTGAAAACGGGCGGCCGTCGGCCCATCACGGGGTGGAGAATCGCCGGGGGGGGGCGCTGCCTACGGCCCCTGACCGGCGCGCTGCGATTCCTGCCCCTGCCGAAAAAATGGCGCCGGAGAATACGGCAGCCGGCGTCGGGGCGAGATTCACGCCGCACCCCCCGGCGATACTCCGGCCCGGCGGGGGGTCGGAGAATCCCGCCCGACATATCTGGGCAATTTTCCATATTGTCGGGGAGATGTCAGTGTTATTGCTGTACAGGAAGAGTTTGGATAAGATCAGAAATAGTTCTTGAGCACAAGTCTTTTGTACTATGGCTAGAAATGTAAAGGATTAGCTATCTTTGATGTGCTAAGTGAATAAGTGTTTGTTTGATTTTATAACAAATTGACCATTTGAGGGGACTTAATTTTTGAATGGCTTTTATGAAGAAGAGTTTATTTTTCAGTGTGAACTGTGCTTGAATAACAATCCTATCAAATCATTAGGACTTTATTTTATGATGTGCATTTCAAAGACATCCTGATGTCTTTCCATAGTGGATGCTGGATGAGTGGCTATGGAGAATGCATGTGGGGCATGGGGAGTATGAGCGGGCATAAGCGTTATGCAGGGTGTGGAGGGGGCTTGTGATGGCTGGGGTTAATGAGGGTCATTGAGGGAATATGGGTATGAATGAGGGTGAGGTTTAGGGATCAATGGTGTTGGGAGCTGTGCTGTAGTCCCTGAGAACCGAGGTAGACCTTCTGACCAGCTCGCCTCTGGACATAGAAACATTGAATCTAGCAGTCGGAGTAGGCCAATAAGCCTTTGAACCTGCTCTGCCATTCAATATGATTATGGCTAATCCTCTTTCTCACTTTCTCCTGATACCTCTTGATGCCATTAAAAACAAGAAAAAGAACTCTCTTTCTTGAATATAAGCAGTGATTTGGCCCCCCGCAGCCTTCTGTGGTCGAGAATTTCACCGGCTCATTATCCTTTGAGTGAAGAAATGTTTCCTCATCTGTGTACTAAATGGTCTACCCCATATTCTGAGAAGTGTCTTCTGGTTCTAGATTTCCCAACCAGGGAGAACATCCTCCCTGAATCTAGTCTATTCAGCTCTTAAAATTTTACAAGTTTCAATCTGATCTCCTCTCATCCTTCTAACTCTAGTGAATGCAGGCCCAGTCAAACTAATCCCTCCTCATACTACAGTCCCGCCAACCTAATATCGGCCTAGTGAACCTCCATTGCTCACCCTCTATATCCTTCCTTAGGTCGGGAGATCAAAACTTTATGCAATACCCCAGGTGTGGTCTCACCAAGACCCTGTATAACTGCAATAAGGTATGCCTACTTCTGAACTCAAATCCTCTTGCAATGAAGGCCAACATAACATTTGCCTTCCTAATTGCTTGCTGCGCCTCCTGTCATGATATACACCAGTATATCATGGTGCAGATACACACACACACTGATGGACACACAGCGGGACCAATCAACACATACAACATCGCAGCCAATCACCAGTTAGAGCACACTCACTATAAAGACAGGGGGCATCAGAGTTCCCGCTCATTCGGGATGCAGCCTCCGAGAAGGACAGAGCTTACAGCTTACAGTACAGGTCCTCACCATGTGCTGAGTGCATAGACTGGTTCGGACAGGCATAGGTCTTTAGTTTAATCTAACATCGTGTTAACCCACAGTGAAAGTATGTTCAACAGTTTCTAACTTAATAAAATAGTGTTGCACTATTTTAAGTGTTGGTGGCCTGTATGTGTTCCACGGATCCAGAACACCCAACACATCATGATACCAGGAGTTGAGGGATATTAGAACTTCTTAGACCTAGCTGCAAGTGATCTGCCTTCCACCAGCATACAGTCATCCTGCAAAATGGACAGCGTCCGCCCACCGCCGCCGCTCCGCATCACCGGTAACTTGGGGGCCAACTGGAAGATATTCAAACAACGATTCCAGCTCTACCTGGAAGCCACAGACCGGGAAGATGCCTCGGACACCAAGAAGATCGCTCTCTTCCTATCCACGGCCGGGGACCATGCCATCCACATTATCAATTCTCTCAACTTTGCTGATGATGAAGATAAATCAAAATTCAAGACGGTCCTCCTCAAGTTTGACACTCACTGCAACATAGAGGTGAATGAAAGTTTCGAGCGCTATGTATTCCAACAGCGTTTACAGAGTAAGGATGAACCTTTCCAGTCTTTTCTCACCCACCTCCGCAACCTTGCGAAGTCCTGTAATTACGGGCCCACCTCTGACTCCATGATATGTGACCAGATTGTTTTTGGTGTTCAGTCGGACCCCCTACGCCAGCAGCTCCTCAAGGTAAAGCAGCTCACCCTTAGCGACCACCATCGAGACCTGCGTGCTGCATGAACACGCCACTAGTCGGTATTCCCACATCCAAGCAGCTGAAACGGCACGGCAAGATCCCCATGAGGCAGAACGGGTCCAAGCAATTGAGCAACTCCAGGGCCTCAGCCTGGATGAGGGCGACCATTTCACGCGCTTTTCGCGGACTCCCGCGCTTGTGCGCACCGAATGAGGGGACGGCTACATCAACGAACATACTGCGGAGGCGCGCACCACGTACGGCAGCACCGCGCATGCACGAACGTACTGACGCTACAACGTGCGGCAACTGTGGCTCCGCCCATTTAAAGTGGCAATGCCCTGCCAAATCCCGACAATGACTGAGATGTGGTAAACTTGGACACTGTACTGCTTTATGCAGATCAGCTCGGCCTGCCAATTCGTATCGCTCCGGCCAGACTCGCAGGAATGTCCGGGCCATTCAACCCATGGTCACCGAATCCGATGCGGACCTACTACCCAATATTGACACCGAGGACCCGAAGACACCCTTTCGAATCGGTATCGTTACAAAAGACAGGGTGTCCCCGAAGCAAAGAGTCCAGCCTCTATCGGTATACAGCATCGATCCAATTGATGAGTGGTGTGCCACTCTTATGGACAACTGGTCCCAAATACGACTCCACTTGAACACTGGTGTCTCCGCCAATCTCACTCGCGGTCTGACCTCCAAAGCCTTCGTGTAAAACCAGCCATCCTCCCATCAGCCTGCCAGCTATTAAATTATAATGGCAATGCCATTGCTGCCAGCGGCTCATGTCAGCTCGAAGTGACACACAAGTCACGCAAAGCCATCCTTCCCTTTGAAATCGTGGGCTCCTTGAAAGCCTCCCTGCTTGGCGTGTAGGCATGCAAGCTGTTGAACCTAGTTCAGTGAGTTCATTCTCTCTCTGCTGCTGATGCGTCTGCCTTTCAGGACACCGACTTCAGGGCGCAGCTCGACGCCATTATCAACCAGTACCACGACGTCTTCGAGGGCATGGGCACGCTCCTGTACACCTACAAGATTTTATTAAAACCAAATGCCAAGCCTGTGGTGCACGCACCTCGCAGAGTCTCAGCACTCCTTAAGGACCGCCTCAAGCAGCAGCTACAGGACCTCCAGTACCAAGGAGTGATTTCCAAAGTCACGGAACCGACCGACTGGGTCAGTTCCATGGTATGTGAAAAAGGCAAATTGAGAATTTGCATTGATCCCAAGGATCTAAATCGCAATATCATGAGGGAGCATTATCCAATTCCCAAGCGCGAAGAGCTCACAAGTGAGATGGCTCGCGCCAAGCTCTTCACCAAACTCAACGCCTCAAAAGGATTCTGGCAAATCCAGCTCGATAAATCCAGCAGGAAACTTTGCACATTTAATACCCCCTTTGGCAGATATTGTTACAACAGGATGCTGTTCGGGATCATATCGGCTTCAGAAGTGTTCCATAGGATTATGGAACAAATGATGGAAGGCATTGAAGGTGTTCGCATCTATATCGATGACATAATCATTTGGTCCACCACTCCGCAGGAGCATGTTAGTCGCCTCCAGCGCATATTCAGACGTATACATGAGCATGACCTCCGCCTCAACAAAATGCTCTTTTGGTCAGACGGAACTCAAGTTCCTTGGGGACCACATCTTCCAATTGGGTGTGCCGCCGGATGCGGACAAGGTAGCTGCCATCACAGCTATGAAAACACCAAAGGACAAGAAGGCGGTCCTCTGATTTCTGGGCATGGTCACTTTTTTAGGGAAATTTATCCCTAACCTCGCCTCTCATACCACGGCACTCAGGAACCTGTCCAGGAAGATGACGGACTTCCAATGGCTCCCTGCCCACAAGCGCGAATGGAGAGAACTCAAAGCAAACTGACCACGTCCCCAGTCTTGACTTTCTTTGATCCAGCAAAGGCGACCAAAATTTCGCCCGATGCCAGTCAATCCGGCATTGGGGCAGTGCCCCTTCAACGTGATGAGGCCTCATCATGGGCCCCCGTTGCATATGTGTCACGTGCGATGACCCCCACGGAGCAGCGCTACGCGCAGATAGAAAAGGATTTCCTGGGCCTTCTGACCGGTGTGGTTAAGTTTCACGATTATGTCTACGAACTTCCTCAATTCACCATCGAGACCGGCCATCGGCCGCTGGTCAATATAATACAGAAAGACTTGAACAATATGACGCCTCGCCTCCAGCGTATACTGCTCAAGCTCCGGCGATACGACTTCCAGCTGGTATACACCCCAGGCAAAGACCTCATCATTGCTGACGCTCTCTCCAGGGCAGTTAACACTCCATGTGACCCAGCGGGATTTGTCTGCCAGGTTGACACCCATGTGGCATTCGCGGCCTCCAATCTACCTGCCACGGATCAACGCATCGTCCAAATTCGCCGCGAGACGGCAGCTGACCCCTTGCTACAGCGGGTCATGTGCCACCTAATGGACGGGTGGATCCAGGGCCAATGTCCTCAGTTCTATAATATCAGAGATGACCTGGCGGTAGTAGACGGGGTTCTTCTAAAACTGGACCGCATTGTCATCCCGCATAGCATGTGCCAACTTGTTCTGGAACAACTACACGAGGGCCACCTTGGTGTGGAAAAGTGCCGCCGACGGACCCGAGAGGCAGTGTACTGGCCCGGCATTAATGAGGACATAGCCAACACAGTGCTCAACTGCCCCACTTGTCAGCGCTTCCAGCCGGCCCAACCACGTGAGAGCCTGCAGCCCCATGAGTTGGTCATGTCACCATGGACCAAGGTGGGCATCGACCTGTTCCACACGCTGGGTAGAGACTATGTCCTGATCATGGACTACTTTTCAAATTACCCGGAGGTGATACGGTTGCACAACATCACCTCGTCTGCCGTCATTCGTGCATGTAAAGAAACATTTGCTCGACACGGCATGCCGCTCACGGTTATGTCGGACAATGGCCAATGCTTCGCCAGCCAGGAATGGTCCAACTTTGCCAGGCGGTACAATTTTGCCCATGTGACAACCAGTCCCCTGTACCCCCAACACAATGGCAAAGCGGAGAAGGAGGTACATATAGTCCAACAGCTCCTATGCAAGGCTGCCGATGCTGGGTCCGATTTCCACCTTGCCTTGCTGGCCTATCGCTCCGCCCCGCTGTCCACGGACCTGTCGCCAGCCCAGTTACTCATGGGTCATACCCTGAGGACGATGGTGCCATCCATCCATGTCCCAGACCTGGACCACGTTCCGGTCCTTCGCCGGATGCAGCTGTCTTGTGCACAGCACAAGGCGGCTCATGACTCCCGTGCAGCTGATCTCCCTGCTCTGACTCCAGATGACAATGTCCACATCCATCTTCCGGATGGGTGCTGGCCTGTGATCGCTGTTGTCCTTCGGCAGGTGGCCCCCCCGCTCGCTCCTGGTTCATCTACTGGATGGCTCTATTCTGCGCCGCAATCGACGCGCCCTTCGTCTCATTCCACGCTCGCCACGTGATCCTCCACTGTCGCCTCGCCCTCCTGCTGACCCTGCCACGGACTATGCAGAGCTCCCTGTCACTCTGCCTCCCCCTGACTCTGACACAGTCCAGCCCGCTCCTGAACCAGTGGCTCTCGACCCACCCTTGAGGCGGTCAACCAGAATTCATCGGCCACCTCAGAGACTTAATTTATAAACTTTGCAGTCTTAGAGACTTCTGAATTGTTTCATTGCTTTGTTTGATTGATCCCTGGTTTGTATATAGTGTTGATCTCGTTATTCTTGTTGCATACTGCTTCTCTGCACCAGGCACCTTCCCATGTAAATAGCTTAGTTCTCATGTACGTAGTCCTGTAAATATGTCTTCGCACCCCACACGTAGTTAGGAACATTCTCACCATACATTATTTATTGCCACACACATACATTCTTTTATAAAAGGGAGGATGTCATGATATACACCAGTGTATCATGGTGCAGATACACACACACTGATGGACACAGCAAGACCAATCAACACACACAACACCGCAGCCAATCACCAGTTAGAGCACACTCACTATAAAGACAGGGGGCATCAGAGTTCCCGCTCATTCGGGATGCAGCCTCCTACAAGGACAGAGCTTACAGCTTACAGCACAGGTCCTCACCATGTGCTGAGTGCATAGACTGGTTCGGACAGGCATAGGTCTTTAGTTTAATCTAACATCGTGTTAACCCACAGTGAAAGTATGTTCAACAGTTTCTAACTTAATAAAATAGTGTTGCACTATTTTAAGTGTTGGTGGCCTGTATGTGTTCCACGGACCCAGAACACCCAACACATCACCTCCCTCTCCATTTTCATTGATTTGTGCACAAGGACGCCCAGAACCCTTTGTACATCCACACTTCCCAATATATCACCATTTAAATAATTATCTTCCTTTCTGCTTTTCACACCAGAATGCATAACTTCACATTTTGCCATGATGCACTGCATCTGCCATGAGTTTGCCCACTCACTAAACTTGTCTAAATCACCTTGAAGCCTCCTTGCATCCTCCTCACAACTCACAATTCCGCCCAGTTTTGGACCCACACACCTCCCGCACTCCCCCTTCACTGGAATTTGTTTAAACCACTTGGAAAAGATTGTCCTCTACCATTAACAGTGTGCAGCAATTCAATGTGTCTGCAATTGATGTGGCCTGGTTTAAAAGCAAATGAGCATAATACTGCCTCTCAGATGTAATGATCGAGGACAGCTGACTGTCACGTCATTGCTTCCTTTCATCTCTTGTTTAATTGGCAGTCAGGGACCAGGCAGGGGAACCCTATGCATCTGTTCAACTTTGTAGAAACTGAATCATGCCTTCTGTAATTCTAATGAGGTTATGTAACCATTGCAGTTTGACTGAATTGCTGTTGAACATATTTCACTGTGTTACATTGTAACTGAGACATTTAATGCCACCATTGCAAAAACCTGTGAACATGGGCAAACAAAGAAACACTTCAGCTTCTAAATTGAGACATTTTGTTTGTGCACTATATTTAGCAGAATATAACAATTCATTTCATTTTCATTTTAGTATCCCCAAAACATGGTCCATGACTGTCAAGGATCAAACAAAAGGGATACATAATTTGTAAATATTATTACTTATCATGAAAGGTCAGAAATGCTTCTATTAACCTTCGATGATAAGCTCATGAATGTTAAAGTTCCGATTAAGAATAAATGATTCTCACAAGAATATATTAAAATATAATTTGAAATCTGATGACCTGCTAAAAAATGACTTGTTAAAAAATTGGCACTTTAGCAATTGAAATGTATACTTGTGGAATCAGTTATTATGTAACCATTCCACTACATAGAATCATAGAATTTACAGTGTAGAAGGAGGCCATTCAGCCCATCGATTCTGCACCGGCCCTTTGAAAGTGCGCCCTACTTAAGCCCACACCTCTACCCTATCCCTGTAACCCAGCCACCCCACCCAACCTTTTTGAACACAAAGGGCAATTTAGCATGGCCAATCCATCGAACCTGCACATCTTTTGACTGTGGGAGGAAACCTATGCAGACACGGGGAGAAAGTGCAGACTCCGCACAGTGACCCAAGCCAGGAATCGAACCTGAGACCCTGCAGCTGGGAAGAAACAATGCTAACCGCTTCTTAAATTAAACTCTTTGCAATAAGTCTGCCTTGAGAAGCATATTCATTTGCAACGCAAAATAGAATCTGCAGACTTTCTGTACAAATGGAGCAATATCTGAGAAGACTCCAGACTGTTTAATGTGAAGCAGGAAGCTGGCCAATTTAATTTTGCTTGTCTGCACGCCTCAGCAAGGAGTCCAAAATCGTGAAAGCATAACATGTGTTAAAGCTATCCAGCATTATGTAAAGCCAGTCTGCACCTCTTAAAGAGATGTGTGCCTCACACTGGTGGTGAAGTTGTGATACAAATCAGTCTGGCATGGAAATAGGCTGAAAAATAATGTAGCATGGAAAACAATGTGTTTTAAAGTTCTCAGATGCTACACTGGAAGTTTTGATTGAAGAGGGGCAAGAGACGGGAGACTTTTCCACAGGGGGCTAGGAGGCCCACCAGGTGATTGCTCAGAAGGCAGTGGTGGTTCGTACATGAGGCAAATCCTGCAAGACCTGGATTCAGTGCCACAAAAGTCCAATGATCTCACAAGAGTGGTAAAGGTCAGGGAATTAATCATCAAAAGCCAAATTCTACTAACTGCACCCTAGCCCCACACCCTGTTGAAGGCATCACACCTCATCATTGACCTACAATTGATCAGTCGTAACTCAAATCTCCCATTTATATCTGTGCCACAACCTCACACTTCACACTGCCGCAATCCTCACCTCCACATCTCACAGCTTGCACACACCACCAGCTATTCTACCATGCTAGGCACACCACCTGAACCTATTGCCACACACTCATTGACACAATTTACTCTTCTCTCTTGTACGACAAGGCAGCCAAAAACCCAGAGACAACAGCATCTACAAGTACAGGACAGTTGTGCCTGCATCTCTTTAAATCATGGTGGAGCAGCAACATGGATATAAAACTGGCTAAGGGAAAGAAAAAGAAAATTGTGGTGGATGGCTGGTTTTCAGGAGGGAGGTAAGCTGTGGGGCTCCCAAAGGTGCCGGGTCCATTGCTGTCTTTGATAGTTCTTAATGAATTGGACCTGGGTGTATAGGGTGCAATTTAGAAATTTATAGATAAAAAAAACTTGCAAATGGCATAAAGAGTGACGAAGAAAGCATTAGACGTCAACAGAACATAGATAGGCTCGCTGAATGGTTGGACGCATGGCAGATGAAGGAAATGTGAGGTGACACAATACAAGCTATCTGGTACAAATTTAAAGCAGATGCACAACAAATGAGACCTAGGCCCTGATTTACGCTCCCTGGTCAGGTGCAGAGGAATGAGAGAATTTCTGGCTCCTGAATCCATCCTTTACCATTGACTGATGAACCTCCAACTTTCAGTCTCAGGGGGATGCAGACTGGAAGTTGGAGTTGGACAGGAGTAGTGAGTGGTCAGGGGCAGGTCCGGTGGCAGTTAGGTGACTCGGGGGCAGATCACAATCAGGCCTTCTGAAAGGCCTATTTGAGAGGTAGGTCGTCAGTAGTGAAATCTTTGTACTTCTGAGTAGATGTAATTTCCTTCTTGTCTGACCCTGGAAAGAATGGCCCATCATGGGTTTTCTCTATGGGAGGATTGTCATTGTTACTGCCCAATCAAATGTACTCTACTGAAAGACTGAATACACGGAGTGGATTCTCGAGACACAACCATGGAGACAGCATTGTGTTATGGGCCAGGGTTTAGAGAACCCCAAAGTGTATCATGAAGTTCAGCCAAGCCACAAGTAGTATGGGGAGCACATGGCCCACTCTATAGGTGTGATGCAGCAGAAATGGAAAAGTAGTTTTTAAAGCAAAACAATGTTTATTCTATGAACTCAAGTTAACCTTTTTAAGACATACAGTGAACATCTTAGCAACCATTAATTCAAATACAACCCCCAAAGAATACAACACTAAGTAATCCTTAATAACTTCCCAAACAACATCCAGAAGACAAAAGAAACACCTTTTAACAGAAGCACATTAGGTTTACATTCACTACTGAAAACATTTATAATTCTGAATTCACCAAATGATCAAGAGATAGTCTTTTCATGGCAGAGAGATCAACAATACACCTGCATCTTCTGGCTTCAGCTCCAACACTGAAAACAAAACTAAAACACACCCTGCAGCAAACAGCCTAAAACAAAAGTAAAAAGCTGACAGACAGCCTAGCTCCACCCACTCTCTGACATCACTGCAGTAATAAACACCCATTTCTTAAACATATTCTCACTATAGTTACTTATATACACACCCATTTATAAACATCATTTCTTAATCTCACTGGGGCTGTTTAGCACAGGGCTAAATTGCTGGCTTTGAAAGCAGACCGAGGCAGGCCAGCAGCACTGTTCGATTCCTGTAACAGCCTCCCCGAACAGGCGCCGGAATGTGGCGACTAGGGGCTTTTCACAGTAACTTCATTTGAAGCCTACTTGTGACAATAAGCGATTTTCATTTCCTTTTCATTTCATTAAAGGTACTCTCTCACATGACAATTGTCTTGACACTACTTCCTGGTACAGGTGTTATGTAGTCATACAGTTAGCTTCCAAGATTCATTCATCATCTGAATGATGAACACTGCCATGCTCATTATCCCATCCACTCGTCCTCTTCCCACACATCTATCAGAATGTGTCCCCACTGTTTACCCTTAACCAGGTTCCTCAGATCTGCACACTGTCACAGCAAAACAGTGACAAAGAGGGAGGAAACTAATAGGACTGTCAGTGATCACAGAGCACAGCAAGCCAATAGGAGTCACAGCTACAACATACATGGTAACAAGCATGAGTGCAGAGCCATTTTCTCCACCAAATCTTACCAGTAATCATGGATGCTGTAGTGAAAATGGTGAGTGCATGAAAGCACACAGAAGTGAATGAGAGCATTGGAATCTCAAATGCTCAAGTCCCTTTCCACCTTACAATTTTATGCATAGATAGTCACACTGAGGAGATACAGGGGAAGAGATGGGTCCAGCTGTCCCATGCTTTTCTGCCCAGGCCCTTTGTGTTTTAGTTGAAGGGGTTCAGAAGAGGAGAGCAGTCCATTACCCAGCTGGCCGCTGTACTGCCTCTGCAGCAACCAAGAAGGCCTGGATTCAAATAGAAGTTGTGGTGATCGCAGCAAGAGGTTAGCAATACTCATGGATTCACTGCTGGAAATGGTTCAATGACCTGCTGCATTCCAGAAAAATGAGTAGCTTGGCTCATCCACACAGAGCTTCAAAGGAACGGTGATATCTGCATGCTGCAGCTAAGGTATGTGACCTGGCACACATCTCTACTTCAGCATTGAGGCTTGTATGTGTATGCAGCTCATCCAGGTGTGCACATAAAAACAGTGAATGAGCAGTGTGATGCACAGATGCAGTGAAGAGCAATGTCTCACCATCCACTATTAATCAGGCTAATATAAACAACGTTGTTGCTGCAGCCGAAAAGGGTGAGGGACACCATAGAGATGGACTAGACTGAGGGTGGTTCAGCCTACCTGAGACACATCTGTCCTGTGGAACAGATGGTCATGGCAATTGCCAGGGCATTTGAACAGCTGTTTGTTGACGATTGTGAATCGCTGTTAGCAGATGATAAAGCCGGTGCTGAAATCACCTTGGCACATTGTGGTAATGGTGGAGGCCACAATGTCAGTTCACTCAGCCCAGTAGGGCACTGGCATGAAATGGAGAGCAAGAATGGGGTTGCACCATGAGTGCAGCACGAACATGGTTAAAAACAGGGGCCTGTATCAAACACTGCTTTCAGAATGGGAAAGACTATACTTAAATAATTCCTGTTGGGTGTGATTTAATGGCCACATTGCACTTAAGCAAGAGCGGGACAAGGCCATTAAGCCATGGGAGTGGCAGGAATTGAGAACCACACCGAGCACCAATCTGGTTGCGGTCGAACCGGCCCCCTCCCGTTGATGTAATCAGGATCTTGTCTTAGCGTGGTGAAAACCAATAAGCACCACGTAAACCAAATCTCCATACAATTAACGGGGGTGACCCCCTATCTACCAGCCTCCCGTGATCTAGCCGCCTTCCCAGCAAGTGGTCACGTGCAGGGCCGATTAGTACTCCTTTTTAAAAACCCGATGCTGGTGGAAGGGCTGCTGCGGGGCCCTGAGGATGTGAGTAGCCATCTTCACTCATAGGCACAGAGCTTGCGGGCATTCCAGCTGCAGCTCTGGTGCTCAGAGGGGAGGTGGGAGTGACACCAGGAGGGGTCAGCCTCGGTCAAGGTGGGCTGCCACTGGCAGAGTGGGGTAGTTGCGGCCACCCATGGCCTGGTCTGGGCCGGTGTGTGTGTGTGTGTGTGTGTGTGTGTGGGGGGGGGGGGGGGGGGGGGGAGAGAGATGGGTGTCGCAGTGCCCAAGGGTCCACCATGCCAACCCCTTGACCGTGTGGTCCATTCTGCGGGGCAATCCGCAGCCTCTGGACACCTGCCCCACCACACATGGTTCCCACTGACCGTGGAGCCCTCTGGCTGTGCGTCTGAAGATTATAAATAATTGGGACTTGGCAATCGTAGTTAAGTGAGCACTTCACATATCCCAAGTGCATTCCCATTGGTAGGCGTGCTCTGTAGCAAGTGTGAATTAATACCCAGTATCACAATCAGACTGTGAGACCTGGACATTGTGCCTGAACACTGCGGGTGGCAGCACCTAGGATTCAGCGGCCAACATCGAACACCCAGGGGCTGGGCCCCAGCACCAGGGATGTTCGGGTGACCAGAGGGTCGTTGTGTACACCGGGGACGGGACCAGCGCCCGGTCCATGTAACATTACGTGCAGGTGTCTGGGGTAAAGGGTCTGGGTTCCGGTGATCAAGAGCCCCCGCAGAAGGCAAGGATGCATGGGCAGGGTGTATCAACGGGGAGGGGGCAGAGCAATCAAAGAATGGAGGGTCCCAGGTTGGAAGACACCGCTCATTGTTAGTCTCATACCCTCTCTAATCCCTTACCGATATTATAGGGGATGAACGATATCTTGGATAGCGCAGAAGTTGCCCGAGTTGTGCTGCTGACAGGCCCGGCAACCAGACGCCGGAGAAAGCAGTGGCATCAGCATCGATAAAGACTTGAGGCGGCAGCCCATGTGCTGGGCCTTGCCCCGCACCCTGAGGACCCGGCTGCCTATCAGGCCAGGCAAGGGCCCAGAGGGGGAGGACCGCAATGGCCCAAGTTGTGCAGGCATCACTGGTCTTTCGAACAGATGACGGACAGCGTGTGTCGCATGAGGCTCCGCCTCAACAAGTGGGTGGTGTGGCACCTGTGCCATATCCTTGTGGACTTGGCCCCTTGTTGAGGAGGACACCCACTCCCGGTGGCCGTCAAGGTCACTGCAGCCCTAACTCCTGCGCCTCCGGATCATTCCAGGATTCGAGTGGGGATTTGTGTGGTATCGAAGAAGCTACAGCCCACAAGTGCACCTGTGAGGTCACGGATGCCCTGTTTGCCCGGGCAGCGAACTATATAAACTTTGACATGGCCCAGGCCTAACAAGGTGCCCGGGCAGCAGTATTCTCCACCATCATCGGGATGCCGCAGGCTGAGGGGTAGTAGATGGCACGCATGTTGTCTTGCGCTCACTAGGCCGTCTGGGAGTGCCCTACATCAACAGGAAGAGGTTCCACTCCCTGAACAACCAACTCATTAGCCACAAGTATCATTACTCACAGGGGGAGGGGCTTGGGGGTTGGGGGTTGTGGGAGGGGTCGTGGGGAGATGGCCGTATGGGGGCAGATGGGGTGTGTGGGGGCAGGGTGTATGGGGGAGGGAGGCTATGTGGGGTGGGGCCGGAGGTACAGTGCAAACTCACCCGGGCGGTCCGGTGTAGGTTGTTGACCTTCTTGCGGCACTGGGTACCTGTCCTCCAGGTCACGCTCCCAGAGCTGAGGGTGGCTGCCACTTCCTCCCAGGCGATGGTAACTGCCCTCATGGCTGACCCTCGGGGGTACAAGGCAACCCCCCTGGCCTCCACCGCGTCCAGCAATCATCTCAGGTCAGTGTCACCAAAGTGTGGGGATGGCCCTTGTGGCGAGCAGAGTGGGGTTGTCTGTGCAGGAGCGGTTTAAATGCTGCTGTCACTTGTTTGAAGAGGTTGGTGAGAGCGATCCCGGGTGAATCAGCCAATGAATCATGATTTGCGGCGTGAATCCTGTGGGGCCTCATGAAGTGGGGCCAATTAACATTTTTCGCCGTGACGTCCTCACCGGGCCGAGCGCCGGGAAACTCGCGGCAGTTCCCACTCGCTACCACTCTTCAAAATGTTTCCATTAAATCGCACCCTTTGTGTCTCACACAGGTCTCAGCTCTGCTCAGGTGTCAGAGTCAGAAACATTAGAGGAGGGAGGAAAGTTGAGCCTCAGGAGTCACCTATGGCGATCAGTATTTAGATAATTATCAGCAGATGAGTGGAAATCTGAGAGTTCCCTGAGATAGTGGAAGCTCTTTGACTGCGAGTGGATCCATCATCATCTCCATGTCTGGGGGACTCAGCTGCATGAGCTCCACCCATGAGAGATTGGCCAATCTCATGGAGAGACCCATACCGCAGCACTCAGAGTGGATGCAAGAGTAGAGTCTCAGTCAGTAAAGTGTGCAAGCTTCTCTCAATAGCCTGGATCAGTCCCTTAGAGTTTGAGTACTGACATTTATTGAATATCAGAGAGGCAGTGGTATCGTGATGTTATCTCTGGACTAGTAATCCAGAGAACCAGGGTAATATTCTGGGGACCTCAGTTCGAATCCCACAATGGCAGATGGTGAAATCTGAATTCAATAAAAATCTGGAATTCAAAGTCTGATGATGACCATGAAACCTATGTGGATTGTAATAGATACCCATCTAATTCTCTAATACTCTATAGGGAAGGAAATCTCTTGGTCTGGCTTACATGTGACTCCAGACCCACATCGGAAATGTGGTTGACTCTGGAAATGGGCACACTTTAGGAAAGGGGATTTCTCACCTAGACCCCTAATAGGTTCACTGTGGTTACACTTTTCACATTGTAAATACCACATTTGTGCACTTCTTGAATCTATTTACTTACATGACTCGTGCGTGTTTGTACACGAGATCGCCAAAAGAATGGTCTGGTTCTTATAAGAAATAATGAGGGCAACATGCCAACAGCAGGACCAAGATTGTCGCCTAATTTGTGATGCTTTGGGGGCTTCTTCCTTCTTGCTGTATCACATAACAATCCAGATCAAAAGCTCAAGTACTGAGATGCTCCTTATATCTTTCAGTGTTCATCCAAACTTGACTTGCACTATTCAAAGAGCTATTATTCCACAGTTATGGGCTCCTCATGCGTGACATCCCTTAATTGCATGTATGCTACAAGATACAATCCTATCAGCATGCATAGGGTTTGAAGTCTGATGTTGTGTCACTCTCGTATTGTGGGCCTCCTTTGATAATAGACAATTTGCTGGCCCCTCATTTACAGTCATTGGTGTTCACGCGTGGGGGCCAGGATGTGAAGGACTTTTATTTTAGAAAATTAATTTATGGGATGCGAGCATCATTGGCCAAACAAGCATTTATTACCCTTTCTAATTGGCCTTGAGAAGGTTCTGGAGAGCCGCCTTGCAGACGATACTAAAGTCGGTGGTGTTGTCGATAGTGTGGAAGGATGTAGCAGGTTACAGAGGGATATAGATAAGCTGCAGAGCTGGGCTGAGAGGTGGCAAATGGAGTTTAATGTAGAGAAGTGTGAGGTGATTCACTTTGGAAGGAATAACAGGAATGCGGAATATTTGGCTAATGGTAAAGTTCTTGAAAGTGTGGATGAGCAGAGGGATCTAGGTGTCCGTGTACATAGATCCCTGAAAGTTGCCACTCAGGTTGATAGGGTTGTGAAGAAGGCCTATGGAATGTTGGCCTTTATTGGTAGAGGGATTGAGTTCCGGAGTCGGGAGGTCATGTTGCAGCTGTACAGAACTCTGGTACGGCCGCATTTGGCGTATTGCGTACAGTTCTGGTCACCGCATTATAGGAAGGACGTGGAGGCTTTGGAGCGGGTGCAGAGGAGATTTACCAGGATGTTGCCTGGTATGGAGGGAAAATCTTATGAGGAAAGGCTGATGGACTTGAGGTTGTTTTCGTTGGAGAGAAGAAGGTTAAGAGGAGACTTAATAGAGGCATACAAAATGATCAGGGGGTTGGATAGGGTGGACAGTGAGAGCCTTCTCCCGCGGATGGAAATGGCTGGCACGAGGGGACATAACTTTAAACTGAGGGGTAATAGATATAGGACAGAGGTCAGAGGTAGGTTCTTTACGCAAAGTGTAGTGAGGCCGTGGAATGCCCTACCTGCTACAGTAGTGAACTCGCCAACATTGAGGGCATTTAAAAGTTTATTGGATAAACATATGGATGATAATGGCATAGTGTAGGTTAGATGGCTTTTGTTTTGGTGCAACATCGTGGGCCGAAGGGCCTGTACTGCGCTGTATTGTTCTATGTTCTATGTTCTTGAACAGCGTAGGAAGATGTCTTACAACACCAGGTTAAAGTCCAACAGTGTTTTTTCAAATCACTAGCTTTCGAAGCACTGCTCCTTCCTCAGGTGAATGGAGAGGTAGGTTCCAGAAACATTTATATAGATATTTATATATTCTTGAACAGATGCAGATCACAGTCCTGCTAAGAAGGAAGTTCCAGGATTTTGACCCAGCGACATTGAAGGAACCGTTCATTATCCAGGTTCTTAGCCCTTGTCCGCTAGAAGCCAATCCCAGATCTGCATTGCTGGCTGAAATAGCTGAGGGAATTGGAAGCTCCTTAGTACGAAAAAGTCAGGAAATCTTGCATATAATTGTAAGACGATCTTGCTGTGGACACAAACCACCCATGCTGTTCCCATGGATACGGACCCCGGACGTGTCGGAGATTTTAGTTTAGACAGGCAGCATGGTCGGCGCAGGCTTGGTGGGCCGAAGGGCCTGTTCCTGTGCTGTAGTTTTCTTTGTTCTTTGTTTGATTGAATGGAAAGACTTCCAGTTGACAAAGATGTTGCATAGTTGGGCCTTTTATGGCCAAATGGGTGCAATCAATAACATCCTTTAGCTGAGGGAAACCTGCTGATTGGGAAATGTCTGTGGCTCTACATCTGAGATGCAAAATTTATTAATCGATCCCCCACGCAATCAAAAAGAGCATTAGTTACAGTCTGAATGAAGCTGTGTGCTGCTGACTGGGATGTATCTACAAGAGTCCTCACAATCCCTAGGAAGAACCTGAAGCACACAAGTTGAGAGTGAAAGTTCCCCTTATGCCACCAGCTGGGAATGATGGTTGATGGACTGTGGTTGAATTACTGCTGAACCATGCGACTTCTGTCTTTCACCACCTCACCCAACCACATCAGCACTGGTTTTTTGTCATATTGAGGAATGATGTCCTCAGTCTGTAGACTTTTCACCCAGTGGAGTACCTGGTTGCCCAGCCGCTCCTCCTCCTCCTTCTTGGATTATGTGTAGCAACCTATTCATCCTGACCTACGACCCTCCCCCGGACTCCGACTGCTCATGGTGACGGGTTTCTATGGCATCTATGCACCCTTCATCACAAAGTTATTTTTTTTTGTTTTGGGGATGTGACCGTTCTGACTAGGCCTGCATTTACTGCCCATTCTTAAGTGGCCTTGAGAAGGTGATGGTGAGCCACCTATTTGAATGGCTGCAGTCTCTGAGTTATAAGAACATCCACAATGCTGTTAGGAAGGGGAGTTTGGGGAGATTGACCCAGTGAGAATGAAGAAACGGTGATATATTTCCAAGTCAGGGTGGTGTTCCCATGCACCTGCTGCCCTTGACCTTCTAGATGGTAGAGGTCACAGATGCTGTTGAAGTAATTTTTGCAGTGCATCTTGTAGATGGTAACACTACTGATCTGTGGCCTAACTCCATATACCTGCCTTTGGCTCAAATCCTTTAGTACCTTTGCTTAACAAAAAATGATCAATCTCAGATTTAAAATTATCAACTGATCTTGCATCAATTCTGTTTGTGGAAGAGAGTTCCAAACTTCTACCACCGATTGTGTGTAGAAGTTGTTGGAATACCTTTGTCTGCTCTGTGTTTTCTTTTTTTAAATTTCTGACTGGCTGCCTTTAATCTACAATCTTCCTGCTCGTGGCTACAACACTGAGATTTCTGCTTAAACTACAGACTTTAGGCAAACCTGAAACACACTGAAACACACCTAGTTTAATAGACTTGCCCAAGACTTCCCTTTTAGGTTCTGTGACCGAGCCCGTGATATCAGTTTGATAGACTTGGCAAGCAGACAATCGGGGAATGTGAAATTCTGAACTATCTCCTCTTGTTGCTTGCGATTGGTGGAGTCTTTCAGAATCCTCTAGAAGAAAAGCTCCATTTTGTCCTCAATTCTGAAGAGAGATCCAGATGATTTAAAAGGCTGCGAGCCGGATCTATGAAGGCACTCTTGTTTAAAAGACAGACATTAATTAGAGCTGTGATGGGATCTTGTGGAGTACCAGAGAGCAAGCAGTTTCTCGACCAGGTCTGTGATACTTTAATCCTCTTCCTGAATGACTGAGAAGAACCCAATGTGAGAACACTCTTTTTAATACAGCCAGAGATCAGGCAAACTGAAAACACTATAAAATTCTCAGGCTTAAAGTTACAGTAAAATCTCAGGGAGATAGGGGCTCCATACGGTGCTCCGGGGTCATAATTGCACTGACCTGAATCTCCTGTGTAAAGCTCCATTTGGTGGGAGAAGGGCGGAATTGCACTGACGCTCCTGTGTGAGGCTGCATCCAGTGGTCGGAGGTCAGAATTGCACTGACCTAAATTGAAAAATAAATACTGGACAATCTCAGCAGGTCTGACAGCATCTGTGGAGAGAGAAAGGAGCTAATGTTTCGAGTCTGGATAATTCTTTGTCAAAAGCTTATGTGAATCGCTTGTGTGAGGTCCATCTCATGGTTCGGAGGTGACAATTACACCGACCTTAATCTCTTATGTGAAACAATTCCCTAGAGGGTTGCATTCAGAGACGCCCGGCACCTACAGAGGCCACAACTACAGCAGCGAAGATTCAGCTCAAACCTATTCCTTCAATCCCCATTGTTTTTGGTTCTTCCACTCTATGTACCGTGTGTCTGTCTTGTTTGTGTCTGGGTGGGGAGTGGGACATGGTTGGTAAGAGGTAGACTGGTCGACCATAGTGCAAATTATTTCCTTTATATGTTCACCTTGTACGCTTATTATAAGTAAACAGTTAATGTTTTACTTATAAATCTGGTATCTGTAACTCATTGGAGTAGTCAGGGTTTAAGGATCTCAGGAAAACACAAATTATTGGTTAATTCGCTTTATGTTGGGACTCCAGATTCTGTGGGGCTGGAACTGACTGCACACTCGCCCAGGGTGTCGTAACATAAATCGGGGGCTTGTCCGGGATTGGAAACATTCGATGGCGAACTGGCATACAGAGTAAATTATGAAGGGACGCCAGGGGCGTCATTCTCCGACCCCCCAGCGGGTCGGAGAATGGCCGTTGGCCGCCGTGAATCCCGCCCCCGCCGGTTGCCAAAGTCTCCGAAGGGAGAAAAGTCGGCGGGGCGTTAATGTCGCCGCTGCCGTCGGAGAATGGCACGGGTCTGCGCAAGGCAGCCGATTTCCGGCCTGCCAATATTCTCCCTTCCGGATGGGCCGAAGTCCCGTCGACGTGATGACCGTTCACGTCGACGTAAATTAAACCTCCTTTTCATCGGCGTGACCCTGTGCTCCAGGTTCACGCCGACCAGCGTGGAGGTGAGTGACGGCCTGGGGGGTTGGCTCTGGGCAGGCGATGGCGTGGCCGCAGTCTGAATGCGTGAGGAGAGGTGTGTCTCGGGTTGTGTGTGTGCTGTGCGGCGGGGGGGGGGGAGTGGTTAGAGTGGGCTGGGCTCCGGGGGAGTGCCGGGAGGGGGTCCGTGCCGGGGATGGGGATGGGGGGGGGTCCGTGCCGGGGTGGAGGTTGGGGGGGGTTCCGTGCCGGGGAGGGGGATGGGGGGTCCGTGCCGGGGTGGAGGTTGGGGGGGGGGTCCGTGCCGGGGTGGAGGTTGGGGGGGTCCGTGCTGGGGAGGGGGATGGGGGGTCCGTGCCAGGGTGGAGGTTGGGGGGGGGTCCGTGCCGGGGTGGAGGTTGGGGGGGTCCGTGCCGGGGAGGGGGATGGGGGGTCCGTGCCGGGGAGGGGGAATGGGGGGTCCGTGCCGGGGTGGAGGTTGGGGTCCGTGCCGGGGTGGAGGTTGGGGGGGGTCCGTGCCGGGGAGGGGGATTGGGGTGGTCCATGCCGGGGAGGGGGATGGGGGGGGGTCCGTGCCGGGGAGGGGGATGGGGGGGGTCCGTGCCGTGGAGGGGGATGGGGGGTCCGTGCCGGGGAGGGGGATGGGGGTGTCCGTGCCGGGGAGGGGGATGGGGGGGTCCGTGCCGGGGTGGAGGTTGGGGGGGTCCGTGCCGGGGAGGGGGATGCGAGGGCAAGTGAGTTGGTCCACCTGGCCAGGTGCCAGCCTCCAACGGTTGGACCCATGCGGTCCATGCCACCTGGCTGGGGGGAGGACGGGATATGGGCAATGATGACATGTCGTCGTTCCCCTCCCCCCCACCAGGCCGTCATGTTTTCCGATCATCCAGCGATGTTGGCCGCCGTGGCGGCAGCCGCTAATGTCTATGTTGCCCTGGATGAGGAGGAGGAGGAGGAGCGTGCCAGAGAGGCGGCGCAGGCTGCCGCAGAGGGGCAGGCGGCAGCCGCCCAGGCTGGAGGGACACCTGACCGACAGGACGAGGAGGGGGAGGAGGACGTCGCGGCCCCACGGCAATGGAGGCACCCGAGGGCGCCCCGAGTGTACTGGCCCCGGCAGTCATACCAGGACCTCACGGACCGGGAATGCAGGAGGAGACTCCGGATGAGGCGGGAAACCGTGGCACACAGCTGCCACCTGCTGGCACACCTGTCACCGCGTGGCACTGGCGGGGGACACCCTCTCCCCGCGTCCGTCAAGGTTACGGTGGCCCTGAACTTTTATGCAACGGGGTCATTCCAGGCACCGAGTGGGGACCTGTCCGGCATATCGCAGACATCGGTGCATCGGTGCATCCGGGCACTGACAGATGCCCTATATGCCATGGCGCACCGCTACATCCGCTTCCCCGTGGACCGGGCCAGCCAAGATGCCCGGGCCGCGGGCCTGCCTGCCATGGCCGGGTTCCCCATGGTCCAGGGCGCGATCGATGGGATGCACGTCGCCGTGCGGCCACCTGCAGATAACAGGGCCGTGTTCACCAATAGGAAGGGGACCTATTCGATGAACATACAGGTGGCCTGCGACCACCGCATGATGATCCTGCACGTCGGCTCCCGTTACCCAGGCAGTGTACACGACTCATACGTGTTGTCGCGGTCATCCATCCCCGGCATGTACGAGGGACGCCATCCCCGGCTGAGGGGCTGGTTGCTGGGCGACAGGGGCTACCCATTGCGATCGTGGCTGATGACGCCTATACGGAGGCCACGCAATGAGGCGGAGAACCGCTACAATGATGCCCATGTAGCGACAAGGGGAGTGATCGAGAGGTGCTTTGGCGTGCTGAAGATGCGTTTCAGGTGCCTGGACCTCTCTGGGGGTGCCCTCCAGTATCGGTCAGATAGGGTCGGCCGCATCATTGTGGTGTGCTGTGTCCTGCACAACATAGCCCAGCAGAGGGGCGATGTGCCGCAGGCAGAGGAGGGCGGAGTGGAGGAGCAGCAGGAAGAGGCCCAGTCCTCCACAGATGAGGGGGATGGGGGCAATGGTCAGGGCAGACGGGGTAGACACAGACGGGTGGCTGTCCACCGTTACCGGCTGGCCCAGCGGGCACGGGACAGACTGATAGACGCCCGCTTCACTGACTAGATGGGCGTGGGAATCGGGTAGTATGGCCACAGACCGCACACCATGGCAACAGCCGACCACCCACACCCCCCACCCATCCACCCACCCAGCACCCTCACCCCCTCCTCAACCCCACCCACCCCACCCACATGCACACCACCCCCCCCCATTGCCGATCCACCTGCGGCACAACGGGCCGGGCTCACACAGTTGCGGGTGGACGCGTGTCTATTGCAGGCCATGGAGGATGATGACAACCCGCCCTGCGGTGAGCTCCTGGCTCTACATCGTTGGACTATGTCTGACCCATGGCCACAGTACCACCATCCACCCGGACCATCCCTGCATGCGGCTGTGACACTGCAGCGCACAGTCCCGTCCTCTGCCCGGGGGATGTTGATGGCGGCCCAGGGGAAGGGGGCAGACTCACCTGGGGCTGAGTTAAGACCACCCCTCACACACACACTTGCGCTCAACGTACATGACACCCCCGCACGCTTTGGACAGAGCACAAAGGCAGCTTCTGTAGGTGTAATATTGACTTTAATAACCAAAGGAGTTCATGCACGTGCCCTATCCCCTAAAACACATCTGTGCCCTGCACCCGTGCCAACTTACTCAGTGTCTAATTGTTTGGCCTTACGGGCCCTTTGACTACGTCTACGTGGTTCCCCAGACGGTACAACAGAACTGGAGGTGGACTCCTGTGATTCCTGCCCTCTGACACTGGATCCCTTTAGCGGCCGTTTCCTGGGGCGTCCTGGCCTAGATGGGCCAAGCTGCGGCCCGGGCGACTGGGATGGCGAGTTGCCAGCCTGTCCTGCCCGTTGCCCACCCGATGCGCCTGGGACGGAAGGGGGGGGAGTCTGAGGTGTCGCGGTGTACCGGGACCTCCCCTACAGGGGGAGCCGGGACGGACCACACCACCTCCTCCTCCCTCGGGGTGCCCGATGGCCCCCAGGCCTCTACATGGGTGGGGGGTGCAAACGGACTGGCCATCCGACGCCCCCCCGACATCTGGCGCTGCCAGTCCTGGAGGCCCGTGCTGGTATCGACAGGGGTCTGCAGGTTTGCAGCCATGGAGCCCGGGGGTTGGCAAACCTTGTCTGTGACAGTGCGACACCGGCTCGCACATGGCCACTGGCACCGATGCCCTCAGCGATGGGCTGCAGAGACTGGGCCATGGCCTGCTGAGACTGGGCCATGGCCTGCAGAGACTGGGCTATGGCGTTGAGTGCCTCTGCCATCTGGCGCTGGCACTGGCTCATGGCCTCCTGTGAGAGGGCAGCCATGTCCTGGGCCACAGACGCCGCCTGCACGGAAAGCCCCAGGCCTCGCAAACCGTTCCCCATGTCTGACACCGTCGTACCCATTGCCTCCACCGCGGACGCCACCCGTGCGGTGTCGGCCTGGGTGGCACGCATGACCGGCACCACTCCCAGCTCCTGGACGCGGGTGGACTCCTCCACCTGCGACTGCAGCCGCCGCAAGCCGCCCGTCACCCTCTTCGCTCGTCTCCGGGTCCGTGGTTGCATCGGATCTATGTGTGGGTGTGGTAACTCCAGGAACCCAGGATCCATCTGGGCGGCAGATGTTCGCTTGGGCTGGGCTGCCCTCCGACCGTCCGGCCCCTCTGCTGCTCCTATCTCCACCTGCTGTACCGGGACGGCTGTGTTGTGCGCACCAGTGAGTGTACCAGACGCCTCATCACTAAAGTGCCCAACCGAGGTGAGTGTTTCTGCGATGGTGGAGGGTGTTGGTGACAGCAGTGGTGTTGTGTCGTCCTCTTCGTCCCACTCTGAGTCCATTGCACTTTGGGGTGGGGGTTCGTCTCCACCCATCCACTCGGAGTCACTGTCCGGTATTTCGTCTTCCTGGGTAGTGCTGTCCCGGGTAGGGGTGTCCTGGGCAGTGCTGTCCCGGGTAGTGGTGTCCTGGGTAGTGGTGTCCTGGGTAGTGGTGTCCTGGGTAGTGGTGTCCTGGGTAGTGGTGTCCTGGCTCGGATGTGATGGGGGCGTGTGGCTGCCCCCCTCGTCGCTGGGTGGTCGCTCCCGCACATGACGGGGGTGTCATCTCCCTGTTGCTCCACGTCTCTCCGTCTCCCGTGGTGTGCGAGGGGCATCCTGCGGGCGTCGCATGCTGGAGGGTCCGGGTCTCTCCGTCTCCCGTGGCCTCCGAGGGGCATCCTGCGGGCGTCGCATGCTGAAGGGTGCGGGTCTCTCCGTCTCCCGTGGTGTGCGAGGGGCAACCTGCGGGAGTCGCATGCTGGAGGGTCCGGGTCTCTCCGTCTCCCGTGGCCTCCGAGGGGCATCCTGCGGGCGTCGCATGCTGGAGGGTCCATGTCTCTCCGTCTCCCGTGGCCTCCGAGGGGCATCCTGCGGGCGGGCTGCATCTTCGGGGATGGGTGCCTGGACGTTTGGTCCTGCGATACACAATGAAGCATGCATGGATAGACGTCAGGCAGTGATCAGGTGATATGGGGGAGGGGGATACAGGGGAGGGGGGATATGGGGACGGGCTGTCGGTGGCTCACTTGCTACTACGCCCCCGACCTCTGCATCAGCAACCTCCCGGTCGTCAGGTCCGCCAGCCAGTTCCAGGGCCCTTTCTCGTGTTCGGTCAGTGGCCTCTCATCAGCGGGGCCTCCTCCAATCCTCACATGCTCCCTATTGTTGTGTGCGCGCTTATCCTGTGGGGGGGGGGGGGGTGGCAGGGGTAAAAGGCAACACTGTTAGGCAGGTATATGAATGCACGCCATCGGTTGCGCGTGCATTGCAGAGGTTAAGGTTAGGGCTGGATTCACTTGGGGATATGAGGGATATGGGGGAGGGGGGGGATATGGGGGAGGGGGGGATATGGGGGAGGGAGGGATATGGGGGAGGGGGGATATGGGGAGGGGGATATGGGGAGGGGGGATATGAGGGAGGGGGGATATGGGGGATATGGGAGAGGGGGGGATATGGGGGAGGGGGGGATATGGGGGATATGGGGGAGGGGGGGATATGGGAGAGGCTCACCCTGCCTGCTCTGACGAGGTCGTTCACCTTCTTGTGGCACTGGGTGCCTGTCCGTGGTGTCAGGGCCGCAGCCATTTTTCCGACGTGACGCAAGTCGGATTTGCGGCGTTTTTTGCGCCGATCGGCGGACTTTCCGCCGATAACGGAGAATTTCGCCCCAGATTTGTAGTAATATAACAGGATGGCTATGGAAGCTGCTAAGCAATTTTTCCAGGTGGAAGATTTAACTCTGGTTCACTTAGTGGGGCTTTACAAAGACAAAATTGTCGAGTTGGCAGGTGAATTACAAATGGTGGTACCAGCTAAAGTTACAAATGCGGAGGCATTTGGTGCGATTGCTAAGCATTTAAATTTGACGCAGGTGCCAGGAGCGCAGGGAAGCCGACATGGTAGTGTAGCGTCGGAGACATCTTCTGGTGGGGAATAGGAGCTGGAGAGAACTCGGTTGCAGTTAGAGCATGGAAGGGAGTTTTAGAAAATGGAGATAAGGCAGAAAGAAATGGAACTGGAAATGTGTAGAGAGGAAAGAGAAAACAAGAGAAAATAAAAAGAGAGAAAGAGAGAGAGAGTAAAGAGAGAGAAAGAGAGGAAAGAGAAAGGGAGAAAGAGTTCCAGCTTCCGATACTGGTAAAGAGTGCCAGAACGTGGAGGGAATGTGGAAACTTCAGGTGAAACAAGTTCCCAGGGCAGGCTTGCTTTGAAGGAAAGTATACCTGAATCCACAGCGTCACTTAGTCAGATTGAGGACAATAAGCACTGATACAAAGCGAGCGGCTATTTGACCCACATCCCTTTGAAGGGTTACAGCGCCTCTTCAAGGTAGCAGAAGTAGCTAGGCAAGAAAGTGAAGCAATTGGCCATTGATCCTTTTCAAGAGTTAAGGGGAGGTGGATGGTGAAACCTGTAGTGGTTCTGCAACCTCAGAGGCCAGGAAAACCCAATCTGTTCAGAGTCAGTGATGTCCCATGCTCTGATTCCAACCGTGGAGATGCAGGCGGTGGTTACAAAAACTCCGATAAGGAGGTAAAAGTTCCCACCCCAAGGATAGTGTCCATCGAGTCAATCAACTCAGAAAGGACCAACCCCTCAGCAGCACTTGTTGCTGAAGGTAGCCATGTGAAGACCAAGCGAGAATATAAGGTTGGTGGGGTTGAAAAGATTCTGCTGGTTAACAGTGAACCCACTACTTCATTCAGAGTTGACAATCTTACTCATAGTCTAGTTGTAGGAAATCCTCAAAATCTGGGCAAAAGTTCATCAGCCCATCAGGAAGGCTTGTTAATGTTACCTGAGGGACAGCAAGTGATAGGTCTAGAACAGGTGCCAAAGGAGTGTAGACAAAGTTGTAGGAAAGCACCAGTGGGCACTCAGTTCACTACCCATGGTGTGGACCTCAAATGTTTTGAACCACCAAAGTCACCTCTGTCTAGACTACAACGACAGAGACTGGTTCAGTTAGAAACTGAGGAGCGATGCTTGTTGGACATGTTGCAGAAACACGTAACGCTGTCGTGGTCCCCTGAATGCCAAGGACAGTCTGAGAGATCGACGACCATGTTGGTGGACAAATCAGTGCTGGCCGCCTTGGACGTTTCCAGGCTGTTAACTACTTGCATTGCCAGAGACATTTAAAACCCAGAACGCGGGGGTTTTCTGGCAGTGTTGCTGCAATAATTTGATATAAAGACTGTACATATTTCCTGCCAGTCTGCACCAACCCTCTGAAAAAACACCTTACTCCCCACCCTATCTCTGTATCCTCACCTAACCTTCGGATACTAAGGGGCAATTGAGCATGGCCAATCCACCTAACCTAATCAATATACTTCTTATAGTTTTTGTCATTACCTGCCATACCTGAAGTAAGATTCCTGAATGTTTCTTTATTCTCTGTTCTGTGGCATGTTTGTGAAACTGTATTGACTTCTCCTGAGGCCTAAGGAGTATTATTAGAGCTGCACTCATCCAGGCGCGTATTCCATCATAATGGTGACGAGTGCCTTGTAGATGGTGAACAGGCTTTGGGGAGTTAGGAGATGAGTTACTCTCCACAGAGTTCCGAACTGCTGACCTGCTCTTGTAGCTACAGTGTTTATATGGCTAGTCCAGTTCAGTTTCTGGTCAATGGTAAGTCACAGGATGTTGATAGTGGGGAATTCAGCAATGGTAATGCCATTGAATGTTAAGTGGTGATGGTTATATTCTCTCTTGTTGGAGAGGGTCATTATCTGGCACTTGTGTGGCACAAATGTTACTTGTCACTTGCCATCCCAAGCCTGAATATTGCCCAGGTCTTTCTGCATTTGGGCAGGGACTACTTCAGTATCTGAGGAATCGCGAATGGTGCTAAACTTTGTGCATAAACAATGAACATCCTCACTTCTGACCTTATGATGGAGGGAAGATCATTGATTTGACAGCTGAGGATGGTTGTGCCGAGGATATTACTCTGAGGAACTTCTGCAGGGATGCCTCGGGACTGAGCAATTGACCGGCAACAACCTAACCCTGTTCCTTTGTGCCAGGTATGACTCTAACCAGTGGAGAATGTTCTCCTGATTCCCATTAACTTCAGTTTTGACGGGGGACCTTGATGCCATGCTCATTCAAATGCAGCCTTGATGACAATGACAATCACTTTTACCTCGCCCCTTGAGGCCATTTCTATTGTCCATGTTTGGGCCAAGGCTGTAATGAGACCAGGAATGGTCTTGGCAGAACTCAAACTGAGTGTCAGTGAACAATTTATTACTGAGTACGTGTCGCTTAATCGCACTGGTAACAACACTTTCCATCCCTTTGCTGATGATCGGGTTCAGACTGATGGGACGATAATCGGTCACGGTGGATCCGTCCTATTTCTTGTGTACAGATCATACCAAAAACATCTTCCAGTTTATTGGGTATATGCCAGTACTGTAGCTGTATGGGAACAGCTTGGCTAGGGGTACTGCAAGTTCTGGAGCATGGTACTATTGGCGGAATGTCGTGAGGACTCAAAGCCTTTGCAGTATCCAGTGCTTTAGCCATTCCTTCATATCACATAGAGTGAATTGAATTGATTGAAGACCAGCATTTGTGATGCTGGGAACCTCAGGAGGAGGCCTCAGGAGAATCATCCACTTAGCATTCCTGGCTGAAGATTGTTGTAAATGCTTCAGTCTTGTCTTTAGCACTGATGTGCTGGACTGCCCCATCATTAAGGATGGGAAATTTGTGGTACCTTCCCCTCCAGTGAGTTGGTTAATTGTCCACGACCATTCACGGCTGGATGTGGCAGGACTGCACTGGTTAGATCTGATTTGTTGGTAGCCCCTCCTGCCTATGGAATTTTGTGGTCCCTCCGAAGTCAATGCCCTTTTGAACAGCTCGCTGCGTTTTACAAACCTGCCCCTGTCACGATGGGCCCATAACATTCTGCCCTTAACGTGATTGGCAAATAAAACCCAGAGGTGACATGAGGCAAAACCTTTTTACGCAGTGCGTAGATAGTATTACGATCCCAGACCAGACCTCAACAGTGGCTAGGATACTGGACCAAAACCCCAATATTTTAGTTTATTCTGTAAGACTGTACGGAAAGAATGCTTCGCTCCAGGAAAGATTGCACAAAGAAATAGGGATTTGGTATTTTAAAACAAAACTTTATTATTAACACAATATTAAACTCTTTAACATCACATCCAAAAACAGATTACAATTACCCTTTAAACAATACTATTCAATACAGTAAAAACAATACCCAATAAACAACTAAAAAGGAAAAACATACACCCCTCAATCCATCCATGCAGCCCAACGGCACAGAGCAGCACTTGCTTTCCAGAACAGATTTGACTCCTGTTAGAACCCCTGCAGACTCTGGCTGCATTTCTTCAGAAAAACATTTTTTAACTGATTTGATTCAGCTTCTCCCTTGTCCTCAGACACATCTACACTGTTTTAAATACTATTAATCTTTTTTTTAAACTAACTGACTGTGAGAGCAAAATACTTTACTTGTGGTCTAAAGGGTAGCCAGATCAGAACTCAGCTCCAAAGCTTTCTCAAAATGGCTGAATATCTTGGCTCCATCCAACAATGACATCAACTCACCAAGCCGGAAACAAATGAACTCCCCAGGTTGAAAACCCATGAACTGCCCCTAGTCAAACAACAGTGCATTAGCCCAGGCTTTTTACTGTGGTCAACTTCACCTCTGGCTCCCAAATGTTTTCTGGTCTTGCTAAACAACTTTCCCTGCAAAAGCATGACTACTGCACTCAAACACACTTTAACCCAGGTGTTTAACACTTAGATTGCCAAATGTTTATAGTCCAATATATCTAAAATCCTGCATTTGTCACAGTAGGATTTAGAATGCACTGCCCGATGGAAACAGATTTGGATATAGCCTTCATAACAGAAATGTGTAAATACTTGATGGAGAAACATGTGTAAGGAAAAAATGATGAGTAGGATTAACTGAATTGCTCTTTATAAGAGTTAGCATGGACTCTATGTGCTGAATGCCCTCCCTCTGTGCTATATCATTCTATGATTCCATATGATGCTATCAAACCTTGTTGATGACAGTCCTGTGAAGTGCTTTGGGCATGTTCTGTTAAAGCTGCTATTTAGATGCAATCTCTTGTTGTTGATTGATCAGCCAAGAGTGTGGAAGGCTGTCAAACATGGTCCAAAAGAGGAAAATAAAACTTTAAGCAAAATTGATATATTAGCACATTGCTATGGCAATACAAAGGGTGCAACAAAAAATGTTTTGGAAAATTAATTTAGCAGGTCGTCATAAATTTTCTCCGGTAGTTGATGATGCAAACTAATTAAGTCAGTTGGTACAATGAAAATTATAATATGACTGCACGTCAGTCACAATTGAAATGACTACTCAAAAGGTTTTTATTGCATGACATTGGCTGGTGTGATAAAATGAGATTGACCAGGTGTTTATAACATTCTTAAGATTTTGTTCGATAAGCTATCTGTCATATGTTGTCGTTCAATCAGATTGTTCAATCCAGGTAAAATATTGGTTTTTCCTTTTCTTACTTTGAGATGTCAGATGCACTTTGACATAATACCAAAAGCTCTTGATAAACAATTATAATTTTACAGACTTTATTAATTAGAATATATGGACAAAATAATAACATGTACCAGGAATCCTGCCATTTGTCTTATTCACTGCACAATTTAATTATATGATGTGACTAACTTTTAACACAGCAGCTGCAACAGTGCATAATGATTCCCAGGTGCCTGTCTTCCTGCTAATTAATCATATCTTCTTTCCTTTAAAAGATAAATATAACTAAAAGTAATTTTGTGGGATCGATTCCACACTCCTGTGTTCCTAATGGGGAGTGGCAAGAAATCATCGAAAATCTGCCTACTATTTTCCAATCGTTAAACTGAATCTGGAACAGGAGAATAGTACGAACCCATGTGCTTTTAACTATTCTGTCTTTTAAAAAATCTGTTTTAAGACCATAAGACATAGGAGCGGAAGTAAGGCCATTCGGCCCATCGAGTCCACTCCACCATTCAATCATGGCTGATTTCAACTCCATTTACCCGCTCTCTCTCCATAGCCCTTAATTCCTCGAGAAATCAAGAATTTATCAACTTCTGTCTTAAAGACACTCAACGTCCCGGCCTCCACCGCCCTCTGTGGCAATGAATTCCACAGACCCACCACTCTCTGGCTGAAGAAGTTTCTCCTCATCTCTGTTCTAAAGTGACTCCCTTTTATTCTAAGGCTGTGCCCCCGGGTCCTAGTCTCCCCTGCTAATGGAAACAACTTCCCTACGTCCACCCTATCTAAGCCATTCATTATCTTTTAAGTTTCTATTAGATCTCCCCTCAACCTCCTAAACTCCAATTAATATAATCCCAGGATCCTCAGACGTTCATCGTATGTTAGGCCTACCATTCCTGGGATCATCCGTGTGAATCTCCGCTGGACCCACTCCAGTGCCAGTATGTCCTTCCTGAGGTGTGGGGCCCAAAATTGCTCACAGTATTCTAAATGGGGTCTAACTAATGCTTTATAAAGCTTCAGAAGTACATCCCTGCTTTTATATTCCAAGCCTCTTGAGATGAATGACAACATTGCATTTGCTTTCTTAATTACGGACTCAACCTGTAAGTTTACCTTTAGAGAATCCTGGACTAGGACTCCCAAGTCCCTTTGCACTTCAGCATTATGAATTTTGTCACCGTTTAGAAAATAGTCCATGCCTCTATTCTTTTTTCCAAAGTGCAAGACCTCGCACTTGCCCACGTTGAATTTCATCAGCCATTTCTTGGACCACTCTCCTAAACTGTTCCTCTCTCAATTTGGCCTTTTATGGTTTCTAATACTTACTTCCCAGAGCGAAGTGACCACTATAAATGGCACCAGCTGATCTAGCTCCAAACAGTGAAATTAAAGACAGTTTTGAACTGGTAGTCCAGTAGGACATGCCAGTAAAACTGGAGATATTGCCAGGAGCGCAAATTGGCTATCTTCTCAATTTATTTGATGGTACTACTGGCTCAGATTGTGAGCTGTATTTATTGCTAGTGCACGCTTGAATGAGGATCAACTAATGTCTATAATCAACTGAAAAGGTGTGTGTATGCACCTGCATGTGGGGCTGGACCAGGACATCACCATCAGCTGCAGCTCGGGCAAGCACAGTGCAGCCTGGTACGCTGCTGACCTGAAGGACAGGGAGCTCCCAGCGATGGCACAGAATGAGATATATCCACTCATATTGTCTCATTCTGCCCTGAGCCTCACAGCTAAGCTGCTTTTGTTGCTGCTCCTGATCTCTTACAATCTCCTCGCTGCAAACTCTATCGCCGGCTCCAAATCCGCCACTCGTCCAGCTGCCTCCTCAGCCACTTTCCTGTTGTTTTGCACTTCCTCGCCGATGTTACTGCTTCCTCCACCGAGTCCGCCTCTGTTGCTGACTCTACCGCCATTGCTGCCACCACCTCCTCTACCTTCACTGCTGTTTTCATGGCCTCCGCCACTCTTCCTCCCATTTTCCTCCACGTCCACCGCTGGTTCTCTCATTGTGGCCGTTCACGTCTTTGGGCTGCAACCTGAATTTACCCCATCGTTTCCCGTTCCGGACCCAACCCCCAAGTGCCACAGCAGAGTTTCTGTAATGGGGAGATGGGGGAGTTTCTGTAATGGGGAGATGGGGGAGATTCTGTAATGGGGAGATGGGTAGGGTTCTGTAATGGAGGAGATGGGGATTCTGTAATGGGGAGGGGGGGAGTTTCTGTAATGGGGAGAGGGGGGCGGGGTTCTGTACTGGAGGAGATGGGGAGTTCTGTAATGGGGAGGTGGGGGGGGGGGGCTCTCTAATGGGGAGATTTCCAGAATGGGAGAGGTGGGGGATTTCTGTAATGGGGAGACGGGGAGTTTCTGTAATGGAGGAGATGGGGGTTCTGTAATGGGGAGGTGGAGGAATTTCTGTAATGGGGGTGTCTTAGCTGAAGGAAGAGACTTCATTGAATGCACTGTAGGTTGGCTAAGGTGTATTTACAGTCTACACAGTAACCACAATAACAACTACAATTCCTCACCCCGAAGAGACACCCTTGCCGACATGTACCCAGGCAGGGGTTGTATAATGTGAAGCTTCTCCCAGTCAGGGGAAGGCTCCGTCCCCTCAAATACCTGGGGAGTTCATGGGCGCAATTCTCCGATCGCGAGACAGAGTGTCCGCGCCCGTGAACGCCGTCACGTTTCACGACGGCGCGAAACGGGCGCGGGCAGTAGCGATTCTGTCCCCCACAGGGGGCCAGCAGGGCACCGCTCCAGCCTTACTTTCTGGCGTGCAACTGGGGATGGCGCCAACCCACACATGTGCAGTGGCAACATGCCAACCCGCACATGCGCGGTGGCCTTACTGAATGCTCCGGCCCCAACGCAACATGGCGCGGGGGTTCTGGGGCCAGACGCACAACAAAGCAGGCCTGGGGAGGGGGGAGAGGCCGGCCCACCGATAGTGGGCCCCAATCGCGGGTCAGACCCCATCGGAGGCCCCCCCCCCACGGACGGAGCCCCCTCCCCCCACACAGACTGCCCCCCGACCCTTCGCGCAGAGTTCCCGCTGGCAGCGGGCAGGTGTGGCCGACGCCAGCACTCTGCTTTTTACACGCAGCCGCTCGGCCCACCCGGGCCGGAGAATCGGCGGCCCAGCCCCGTACAGCGGACCGCCGCTGCACCAAACGCGCTGGCGCAAATGGCGGCGATTCTCCACACCTCGGAGAATCGCCCGCCTGTGTCGGGGCGGCGTGGCGCGGCTGCGGCGATTCTCCAGCCGGGCACGGGGCTGGGAGAATCGCGCCCCATATTCCATGATGTCGGAGGGAAATCAGATACAACATAGTGCTTGGTTCCTGAATGGGTCGCAACAGGGCAAGATGGCAGTTTCTGTAATGGGGGGGATTGGGTAGTTTCTGTAATAGGGGTGATGGGGAGTTTCTGTAATGGGGACGTGGGGGAGCTTCGGGAATTGGGGGTTTCTGTAATGAGGGAGATGGGGAAGTTTCTGTAATGGGGAAATGGGAATAGTTTCTTTAATGCAGAAAATAAGGAGTTTCTGCAATGGGGGAGATGGGGGTGTTTCTGTAATGTGGAAATGGGGGATATCTGTATTGGGGAGTCTCTGTAGGGGGGAAATGGGGAAGTTTCTGGAATGGGGAGATGGGGAGTTTCTGCAATGGAGAGATGGGGGAGTTTCTGCAATGGAGAGATGGGGGAGTTTCTGCAATGGGGGAGTTTCTGCAATGGGGAGATGGGGGAGTTTCTGCAATGGAGAGATGGAGATGTTTCTGGAACGGGGGAGATGGGGGAGTTCCTGTAATGTGGGAATGGGGGAGATACTGTAATGGGGGAGTTGGGCGAGTTTTTGGAATGGGGTGATGGGGAGTTTCTGTAGCAGGGACATGTTTAAGTTTCTATAATGTGGGACATGGGGGAGTTTCTGAAATGGGGAGATGGGGAGTTTCTGTAATGGGGAGATGGAGTCTCTGTAATGGGGAGATGGGGAGTTTCTGTAATGGGGAGATGGTGGAGTTTCTGTAATGGGGCGATGGGGGAGTTTCTATAATGGGCGAGTTTCTGTTAAGGGGAAATGGGGACATGGGGAGCTTCTGTAATGGGGAGATGGGGAGTTTCTGTAATGGGGAGATGGTGGAGTTTCTGTAATGGGGAGATGGGAGTTTCTGTAATGGGGAGATGGGGGAGTTTCTGTAATGGGGAGATGGAAAGTTTCTATAATGGGGGACATGGGAGAGTTTCTGTAATGGGGAGATGGGAAAGTTTGTACAATGGGTGAATTTCTGTTAAGGGGACATGAGGGAGTTTCTGTAATGGGGTCATGGGGGAGTTTGTGTCATGGGGAGATGGGGAGTTTCTGTCATGGGGGAGATGGGGGAGTTTCTGTAATGGGGAATGGAGGTGTTCCTGTAATGGGGAGATGGGGGAGTTTCTGTAATGGGGGAATAGGCGTGTTTCTGTAATGGGGACATGGGGAAGTTTCTGTAATATGGAGATGGGGGAGTTTCTGTAATGGGGAGATATTCTGTAATGTGGAAATGGGGGGTTTATGTAATGGGGAGAGAGGAGTTTCTGCAATGGGGTAATGGGGGAGTTTCTGTAATGGGGAGATGGGGGAGTTTCTGCAATAGGGGAGATGGAAGAGATTCTGTAATAGGGAGATGGAGAAGCTTCTGTGATGGGGTGATGGGGAGTTTCTGTAATGGGGGATATGAGGGAGTTTATGCAATGGGAAAGGGTGCGTTTCTTTAATGGGGAAATGGAGTTTCTCTTATGGGGAAAAGGGGGAGTTTATGTAATGGCGATAATGGGGGAGTTTCTGTAATGGGGAGATGGGGAGTTTCTACAATGGGGAGATGGGAGAGTTTCTGCAATGACGAGATGGGGAAGTTTCTGTAATGGGGAAATGGGGAGTTTCTGTAATGGAGAGATGGGGGAGTTGCTGTAATGGCGGAGATGGGGGAGTTTCTGTAATGGGAGATGGGGGAGTTGCTGTAATGGCGGACATGGGGAAGTTTCTGTAATAGGGAGATGGGGGAGTTTCTGTAATGGGGAGATGTTCTGTATGTGGAAATGGGGGGTTTATGTAATGGGGAGAGGGGAGTTTCTGCCATGGGTAATGGGGGAGTTTCTGTAATGGGGAGATGGGGGAGTTTCTGTAATGGGGAGATGGAAAGTTTCTATAATGGGGGACATGGGAGAGTTTCTGTAATGGGCAGATGGGAAAGTTTGTACAATGGGTGAGTTTCTGTTAAGGGGACATGAGGGAGTTTCTGTAATGGGGTTATGGGGGAGTTTGTGTCATGGGGAGATGGGGAGTTTCTGTCATGGGGGAGATGGGGGAGTTTCTGTAATGGGGAATGGAGGTGTTCCTGTAATGGGGAGGTGAGGGAGTTGCTGTCATGGGGAGATGGGGGAGTTTCTGTAATGGGGAATGGAGGTGTTCCTGTAATGGGGAGATGGGGGAGTTTCTGTAATTGGGGAATAGGGGTGTTTCTGTAATGGGGACATGGGGAAGTTTCTGTAATATGGCGATGGGGGAGTTTCTGTAATGGGGAAATGGAGGGTTTATGTAATGGGGAGAGGGGAGTTTCTGCAATGGGGTAATGGGGGAGTTTCTGTAATGGGGAGATGGGTGAGTTTCTGCAATAGGGGAGATGGAAGAGATTCTGTAATAGGGAGATGGAGAAGCTTCTGTGATGGGGTGATGGGGAGTTTCTGTAATGGGGGATATGAGGGAGTTTATGCAATGGGAAAGGGTGCGTTTCTTTAATGGGGAAATGGAGTTTCTCTTATGGGGAAAAGAGGGTGTTTATGTAATGGCGAGAATGGGGGAGTTTCTGTAATGGGGAGATGGGGAGTTTCTACAATGGGGAGATGGGAGAGTTTCTGCAATGACGAGATGGGGAAGTTTCTGTAATGGCGGAGATGGGGGAGTTTCAGTAATGGGGAGATGGGAAGAGTTTCTGTAATGGGAGATGGGGGAGTTGCTGTAATGGCGGAGATGGGGGAGTTTCAGTAATGGGGAGATGGGAAGAGTTTCTGTAATGGGAGATGGGGGAGTTGCTGTAATGGCGGACATGGGGAAGTTTCTGTAATAGGGAGATGGGGGAGTTTCTGTAATGGGGAGATGTTCTGTATGTGGAAATGGGAGGTTTATGTAATGGGGAGAGGGGAGTTTCTGCAATGGGTAATGGGGGAGTTTCTGTAATGGGGAGATGGGGGAGTTTCTGCAATAGGGGAGATGGAAGAGATTCTGTAATGGGGAGATGGAGAAGCTTCTGTAATGGGGTAATGGGGAGCTTTTGTAATGGGGGATATGAGGGAGTTTATGCAATGGGAAAGGGTGCGTTTCTTTAATGGGGAAATGGAGTTTCTCTTATGGGGAAAAGGGGGAGTTTATGTAATGGCGATAATGGGGGAGTTTCTGTAATGGGGAGATGGGGAGTTTCTACAATGGGGAGATGGGAGAGTTTCTGCAATGACGAGATGGGGAAGTTTCTGTAATGGGGAAATGGGGAGTTTCTGTAATGGAGAGATGGGGGAGTTGCTGTAATGGCGGAGATGGGGGAGTTTCTGTAATGGGAGATGGGGGAGTTGCTGTAATGGCGGACATGGGGAAGTTTCTGTAATAGGGAGATGGGGGAGTTTCTGTAATGGGGAGATGTTCTGTATGTGGAAATGGGGGGTTTATGTAATGGGGAGAGGGGAGTTTCTGCCATGGGTAATGGGGGAGTTTCTGTAATGGGGAGATGGGGGAGTTTCTGTAATGGGGAGATGGAAAGTTTCTATAATGGGGGACATGGGAGAGTTTCTGTAATGGGCAGATGGGAAAGTTTGTACAATGGGTGAGTTTCTGTTAAGGGGACATGAGGGAGTTTCTGTAATGGGGTTATGGGGGAGTTTGTGTCATGGGGAGATGGGGAGTTTCTGTCATGGGGGAGATGGGGGAGTTTCTGTAATGGGGAATGGAGGTGTTCCTGTAATGGGGAGGTGAGGGAGTTGCTGTCATGGGGAGATGGGGGAGTTTCTGTAATGGGGAATGGAGGTGTTCCTGTAATGGGGAGATGGGGGAGTTTCTGTAATTGGGGAATAGGGGTGTTTCTGTAATGGGGACATGGGGAAGTTTCTGTAATATGGCGATGGGGGAGTTTCTGTAATGGGGAAATGGAGGGTTTATGTAATGGGGAGAGGGGAGTTTCTGCAATGGGGTAATGGGGGAGTTTCTGTAATGGGGAGATGGGTGAGTTTCTGCAATAGGGGAGATGGAAGAGATTCTGTAATAGGGAGATGGAGAAGCTTCTGTGATGGGGTGATGGGGAGTTTCTGTAATGGGGGATATGAGGGAGTTTATGCAATGGGAAAGGGTGCGTTTCTTTAATGGGGAAATGGAGTTTCTCTTATGGGGAAAAGAGGGTGTTTATGTAATGGCGAGAATGGGGGAGTTTCTGTAATGGGGAGATGGGGAGTTTCTACAATGGGGAGATGGGAGAGTTTCTGCAATGACGAGATGGGGAAGTTTCTGTAATGGCGGAGATGGGGGAGTTTCAGTAATGGGGAGATGGGAAGAGTTTCTGTAATGGGAGATGGGGGAGTTGCTGTAATGGCGGAGATGGGGGAGTTTCAGTAATGGGGAGATGGGAAGAGTTTCTGTAATGGGAGATGGGGGAGTTGCTGTAATGGCGGACATGGGGAAGTTTCTGTAATAGGGAGATGGGGGAGTTTCTGTAATGGGGAGATGTTCTGTATGTGGAAATGGGAGGTTTATGTAATGGGGAGAGGGGAGTTTCTGCAATGGGTAATGGGGGAGTTTCTGTAATGGGGAGATGGGGGAGTTTCTGCAATAGGGGAGATGGAAGAGATTCTGTAATGGGGAGATGGAGAAGCTTCTGTAATGGGGTAATGGGGAGCTTTTGTAATGGGGGATATGAGGGAGTTTATGCAATGGGAAAGGGTGCGTTTCTTTAATGGGGAAATGGAGTTTCTCTTATGGGGAAAAGGGGGAATTTATGTAATGGCGAGAATGGGGGAGTTTCTGTAATGTAAAAATGGGGGAGTTTCTGTAATGGGGAGATGGGGAGTTTCTACAATGGGGGAGACGGGAGAGTTTTTGCAATGACGAGATGGGGAAGTTTCTGTAATGGGGAGATGGGAAGAGTTTCTGTAATGGGGAGATGGGGGAGTTGCTGTAATGGCGGAGATGGGGGAGTTTCTGTAATGGGAGATGGGGGAGTTGCTGTAATGGCGGACATGGGGAAGTTTCTGTAATAGGGAGATGGGGGAGTTTCTGTAATGGGGAGATGTTCTGTATGTGGAAATGGGGGGTTTATGTAATGGGGAGAGGGGAGTTTCTGCCATGGGTAATGGGGGAGTTTCTGTAATGGGGAGATGGGGGAGTTTCTGTAATGGGGAGATGGAAAGTTTCTATAATGGGGGACATGGGAGAGTTTCTGTAATGGGCAGATGGGAAAGTTTGTACAATGGGTGAGTTTCTGTTAAGGGGACATGAGGGAGTTTCTGTAATGGGGTTATGGGGGAGTTTGTGTCATGGGGAGATGGGGAGTTTCTGTCATGGGGGAGATGGGGGAGTTTCTGTAATGGGGAATGGAGGTGTTCCTGTAATGGGGAGGTGAGGGAGTTGCTGTCATGGGGAGATGGGGGAGTTTCTGTAATGGGGAATGGAGGTGTTCCTGTAATGGGGAGATGGGGGAGTTTCTGTAATTGGGGAATAGGGGTGTTTCTGTAATGGGGACATGGGGAAGTTTCTGTAATATGGCGATGGGGGAGTTTCTGTAATGGGGAAATGGAGGGTTTATGTAATGGGGAGAGGGGAGTTTCTGCAATGGGGTAATGGGGGAGTTTCTGTAATGGGGAGATGGGTGAGTTTCTGCAATAGGGGAGATGGAAGAGATTCTGTAATAGGGAGATGGAGAAGCTTCTGTGATGGGGTGATGGGGAGTTTCTGTAATGGGGGATATGAGGGAGTTTATGCAATGGGAAAGGGTGCGTTTCTTTAATGGGGAAATGGAGTTTCTCTTATGGGGAAAAGAGGGTGTTTATGTAATGGCGAGAATGGGGGAGTTTCTGTAATGGGGAGATGGGGAGTTTCTACAATGGGGAGATGGGAGAGTTTCTGCAATGACGAGATGGGGAAGTTTCTGTAATGGCGGAGATGGGGGAGTTTCAGTAATGGGGAGATGGGAAGAGTTTCTGTAATGGGAGATGGGGGAGTTGCTGTAATGGCGGAGATGGGGGAGTTTCAGTAATGGGGAGATGGGAAGAGTTTCTGTAATGGGAGATGGGGGAGTTGCTGTAATGGCGGACATGGGGAAGTTTCTGTAATAGGGAGATGGGGGAGTTTCTGTAATGGGGAGATGTTCTGTATGTGGAAATGGGGGGTTTATGTAATGGGGAGAGGGGAGTTTCTGCAATGGGTAATGGGGGAGTTTCTGTAATGGGGAGATGGGGGAGTTTCTGCAATAGGGGAGATGGAAGAGATTCTGTAATGGGGAGATGGAGAAGCTTCTGTAATGGGGTAATGGGGAGCTTTTGTAATGGGGGATATGAGGGAGTTTATGCAATGGGAAAGGGTGCGTTTCTTTAATGGGGAAATGGAGTTTCTCTTATGGGGAAAAGGGGGAATTTATGTAATGGCGAGAATGGGGGAGTTTCTGTAATGTAAAAATGGGGGAGTTTCTGTAATGGGGAGATGGGGAGTTTCTACAATGGGGGAGACGGGAGAGTTTTTGCAATGACGAGATGGGGAAGTTTCTGTAATGGGGAGATGGGAAGAGTTTCTGTAATGGGGAGATGGGGGAGTTGCTGTAATGGCGGAGATGGGGGAGTTTCTGTAATGGGGAGACAGATGGAGTTTCTGTAATGTTGAAATGGGGGGTTCTATAATGGGGGAGTTTCTGCAATAGGGAAATCAAGTTTCTGTAATAGGGGAGATGGGGGAGTTTCTGTACTCGGGAGATAGGGAAGTTTCTGTAATGAGGAAATGGGGAGTTTATGTAATGGGGAATGGAGGTATTCCTGTAATGGGGAGATGGGGGAGTTTCTGTAATGGGGAATGGGGGTGTTTCTGTAATGGGGAGACAGGGGAATTTCTGTAATGGGGATATGAGGGAGTTTATGTAATTGGGAAATGGGTGCATTTCTTTAATGGGGAAATGGAGTTTCTGTTATGGGGAAATGGGCGAGTTTATGTAATGGGGAGATTGGAGAGTTTATGTCAGGGGGAGTTTCTGTAATCAGGAAATGGGGAGTTTCTAAAATGAGGGAGATTGGGAGTTCCTTCAATAAGAGTGCTGGGGGAGTTTCTGTAATGGGGATATGAGAGAGATTCTGTAATGCGGATATGAGAGAGTTTCTGTAAGGGGGGAATATGGTGGAGCTTCTATTAAGGGGGAGATCTTGGAGTTTCTGTAATTGGGAGATCGGGGAGTTTCTGGAATGGGGCAGACAGGGGAGCTTCTGTAATGGGGAAATTGGGGGAGTTCCTGCAATCATTGGGAGAGGGGGTCAGTTTCTGCATTGTACAGAATGTGGAGTGACTGGGGAGTTGTTGCATCTGGGTAGCACTGTAAATCCATTCCTAATAAATAGCAACAGAATTTTAAATTGTAAAGTACAAGATCCAGATCATGAAGTAACCTTTTTCATCATTTTTGTGATTATGGAATATTGCAGCAGTAGTAGTTTACATAATTACCAAATATATCCTCAAGAGGCAAGTAAGATCAGGGCAACATTTCAACAAATGTGAATTTCCATTGAAATTGTCACTCGTAATTCTTGCAATTTTGCTTCTGTACAAAGAACAGTTTGAAAAATGAGATATTACACGTGCCCTCGAATGGATTTTCATTAAGGGAGCGTATCCAATCATGAGGAGAGACAGATTAAACTGCAGGTCAGCGATGCAGGATCCAAGAGGGTACTGAGGAGGGAACAGACAGGGAGAGAGATATAATTGTGGGTGAAAGAGAGGGACAGGTGGAGGGGGACAGATGGATGAGAGAGAGGTTTTCACTGTTGTATGGTATTAGGAAAATTGACAACGGTGAACCAGTTCCTGCTGAAGTTAGCCGAAATGTACTGGCATCAATTCAGCAACTGGGAGCCCCCTGTGGCTGTCCAATGAGTCCTGTAGAATTGCCAGTTAATCGGTCACCATGAGGAGAATTCCAGCGGGACCATTTCAAAATCAGTTCCTATCAGTTCATGGCAGTTCAATCTTGGTCCTGAACTGATCTCAACTGAGTTTTCCGTACTGGAAGCCTTATTTTAGATAATATACCATCACATGTTGAATAGAAGTTTGATAAAGCTGTCCCTTATGACCTCTTTCCTTCCATTTGAATTGGTGTTGATGACGAGTCATTGTTGTCCCATTTTTGTCTTGATGTGGCTGGAGAACTCAAAGATTTTCTGCAGCTTTTGTTTCCACAGAGTGACAAGGATTTTGTGGTAGCTTTACTGATCATGACCTTTTGGGGAAATGTTGATAGCAAAGGAACATCATGTGCTGGCTCAGATAAGCCAGATAGCAATGTCTTTCTGTTGCAGTCAAGGCTTCAAACAAATAGATGTGTGTATTTAATAACTGTTAACAATGAGTGCAAGTCAAAAGATGTCACCGAATTTGGCCTCCCATGTGTGGCTTGCTTTCTCTCTATCACTATCTCTCTCAGAACGTTCAATATTTAACTTTTTATAAACAACAGCCCTGTGTCCAACAGCAGAGGGGGAGAGTGAGAAATACACCTTCCCTTAGCATTTAAGATTGATACAGTAGAAACATACAGGACTAAAATCCTAAGCTACACTCTGCTGAGGGTATTTATTTCTCTGGAATTGCCCTGGTTTACCACAATACAAAATACTGTTTTTGTAATATAAACGAGGTGCAGAAATATTTAATATGTTGGGTTTATTGCCCTCCTGGTGAATGGCGTTATATAGAAATGATGATGTGATATAAATTTTAAATGCTCTCATAGGGGCCGTCAAATCAAATATCATCTTTCAGAGCTCTCTCTCTCGTAAACTAATTTTAATTTTAGAAACGTTCAGTGGTGTTTGACCATCAATTTAATTACCTTAAACATCTGAGCCAATTCATCCTTCTCTGAATTTTGGTGGTATATTTACATCGTAATAGATAATAATACACAGAACATACAGTGCAGAAGAAGGCCATTCGGCCCATCGAGTCTGCACCGACCCACTTAAGCCCTCACTTCCACCCTAGCCACATAACCCAATAACCCCATCTAACCGTTTTGGACACTAAGGGCAATGTAGCATGGCCAATCCACCTAACCTGCACGTCTTTGGACTGTGGGAGGAAACCGGAGCAAACCCACACAGACATGGGGAGAACGTGCAAACTCCACACAGACAGTGACCCAACGGGGAATCGAACCTGGACCCTGGCGCTGTGAAGCCACAGTGCTTGCCACGTGTGCTATCGTGCTGCCCAGGTTTACTTTCTTCCTTGCTCATGCTTCACATTCATCGTGTCTTCCTGCAAAAGCAAAGCAATTTTATTGTTTCGATGAATAAAGGAGAAGTTTCCTAAAAATACTCTTCAAGGTGAGTTATAATTACAATCACATCTATTTCCAGAACATACTGACAAGTTTCACACCCTTGACATTCCTCGCGAGGCAGTATAATAATGAACAGATTGCACACCCATAGATAACTTCCACAAAGAATATTGAACACAGCCTTGATTCTTAAGGAGTAATTCTGACCCCACTTACCCTGATGAGAAAGCTGAGAACAAATAAAATTACGCATCTCTCAATTCCCACTGCATTCTTTTTTTTAAATCACGATTGTCTGTGTTTTGGTCAGCTCTCTGCAAAACTGTACTCGGAGATAGGTAGGGGCCTCATGCATGCATAAAAATGGGATCCTATGATATTACGATGTCAACACAACTTTAACTTGAAATCACAGTGAGAGTAAAACCTTGGCTGTACATATCAGATGATCTGTGTAACATTGTACTACTTTGATTGTCAGGAATGTTTTCAACTTCACCTCATCTTTTTCCTGCATCAAAGGGCATTTGCAATCATTCAGCCAACTTCTATATCAACAACATTCTGATAATGCAGATTCTGAAGCTGCTAGAAAAATCACAATGCAGAGCAAAGTTACATATGTGAAAAAGTGAATTTAATATCCGGCACAATACTTGACTTCATTTCTCATCCAAGTGCCAGTGCATTATGCCTTTAGTACAAGAAGGCTTCCAAAGTCTACTGTCCCTATGAGGTACTCTCCTGGTGACTGCTGACTGTTGCTTCCCGTAATATGTCCATTGAGATACTCAAGCCCAGCAAACTCAGCTTACTCAAGCTTGAGGGAGTCTGCTTGCAGACTGCTGGATGGCAGTTATTGAAGGGTCAACCTGGGCCCACCAACTTCCTGGCATTGAAGCAAGCATTAGATGAACGAGTAACAAAGATTTGTGATAAATGTAAGAAATTGTCATATTTAATGGGTTTTTTTGCTGGAATGTTATTAAAATATGGGTTAAAATGCATGCAGACAGGATGACTGCTGGAACGATTATTAAGGTGTCGTAAGGTGAGATAATCATTTACTTACAGATGAAGTGTTCTGCTAATTGATCTTGAGAACCATTTACTTGTTTGCAGATAGCTAGCTGATGGAATATTTTTTAGGTTTGAAGGACCTCTGGGGTGTAAATAATTTATGAGGGGTATTGTGTTTGGTCCTGGCCAGATAAGTCAAGGGACATCATGTAAGAAGAGACAAAAGAATGTGTTGTGCACAAACTTTATGTACAAATGATGTAATTAATGGGAGGAACCAGGGGCGTGATTCTCCGACCCGCCACCGGGTCGGAGAATCGCCGGGGGCTGGCGTGAATCCCGCCCCTGCCGTGTCCCGAATTCTCCACCACCAGGGATTCGGTGGGGGCGGGAATCGTGCCGCGCTGGTCGGCGGGAATTGTGCCGGTTGGCGGGCCCACCCCTGGCGATTCTCCGGCCCGCGATGGGCCGAAGTCCCGCCGCTGTCAACCATCGCCAGCCGGCGTGGATTAGACATCCTTTTGAACGGCGGGACAAGGCGGCGCGGGCGGGCTCCGGGGTCCTGGGGGGGGACATGGGGTGATCTGGCCCCGGGGGGTGCCCCCACGGTGGCCTGGCCTGCGATCAGGGCCAACCGAACCATGGGCGGGCCTGTGCCGTGATGGCACTCTTTTTCTTCCGCCTTCGTCATGGTCTTTACTATGGCGGAGGCGGAAGAGACCCCCTCCCCTGCGCATGCGCGGGGATGCCGTGAGTGGCCGCTGGCGCTCCCGCGCATGCGTCGCCCGGCGAAGTCCTTTTGGCGCCGGCTGGCGTGGTGCCAAAGGCCTTTCCCGCCAGCTGGCGGAGCAGAAACCACTCCGGCGTGGGCCTAACCCCTCAAGGTGAGGGCTTGGCCCCTAAAGGTGCGGAGAATTCCGCACCTTTGGGGCGGCCTGACGCCGGAGTGATCCCCGCCGTTTTTGGTGCCGGGTAACGGACATCGCGCCAGTTTGCGGAGAATCCCGCCCCCAGGTCTCTCTGAAGAGTCAGTAGGTCTTAGAACTCTAATCTTAACAGAAGTGCTTCATTTTGGCCCTGAAACGTCTCACTCCAAAGATTCTGCACAGAGAAATGCAAGTCAACCCTAGTTCTTAATCTTATTCATGAATGGTATTTAATACATATTGATTTGCTTAATTGGAATATAGTGGCAGATTTAGGAAGTAAGTTAGGATTTCTTCTTTTACTTCAGTACTGTTGTACTGTTAACTGCAAAGTTGTTTCTTTGTTGCTGATGTGGCTAATTCTGTGATTAAATTGAAGTTTGTTCTAAAACAAGAGATACCTATTGGCCAGTGTTATCATTCTTGTAGTGCAGTACCATTTCCTCAGTTTTACAAATTGAAAATAGTTGGGTTTTCATTTGGGATCCTAACAGTGGATAGACATGACAGAGGATTGTTGCCATTACATTGGATATGTACGGTACAAAATCTGTGGTGGCTCGAGACATGGACTGGAGGCTTCCAGTGATACACAAAGGCATTTACTGATGAAAGGCAAAGGCAGTTCGATAATAGGCGCAGAATGCTATACAACAGGTCTTTACTCTCCAATTCCCTGGTTCACACTGCCCGGGATCCTGCACCTAGTGCCAAGCTCCACATTGGCTGGGATTCATGCACTCTTGCGTAATTGGCCCGAGCTGGTCACTTGGTTAATGGAGCTAATCCCTCCCCCTTAAGTCCCTTAATACACTTCCCCATAGCTATGTACAAATTATTAGCAGGGACAACCGAGGAAAGTGAATTTATCAAAAAGTCAATCGACCTGGAGCCTTCCGGTCCTCCCAGACCTCCAGGGTCTAGTCACAGGCTCAGCACTCCTTTGGGTGATCGGGTGGTCCACAATCGATGCCACTTCAGGCGTGACCATTTTAGCAATGGCCGAAAAAGCCTAATCGGCCTCGACAGACACAGCTAATTGAATAGAAGTGGGAGCCCTGGCTTCCCTTGGCTGAACCAAGTTACAGGAGTATTCACGGTGCTCACCGAACTCAATAACTCCACAGTGGGGGCCACCACCCCTTGAATCCTCAGGTAGTTGAAATACTTCTTAACCTTCTTCCTGTTAACATTGACCATATAAGACACCAGCCGTGACTGGGCCTCAACGTCCTTCTAACCAAGGTAAACCTGCTGCAATAGTTTGGAGGAAAAACTGGGTCTCCCACTCGGATTGACCTGTCCTCTCTCTGCTCTGACCGCTGACTCTTTTCGGAGGCCTGATGTGCCTCCACCCTCCTGCCAAATCTGGAATACATGATCCAATCGGGTTCTCAACCGAGGCCCTATGAGCAGCTCAGCTGGTGTGACCCCTGTGGTTAAATGAGGGGTTGATTTATGCAGCAACAAAAAATTAGCCATCCTCTGGTGAAGTGGTTTATCTGACTGCATTTTTATGGAGTTCAGCCACATCGTTCAACATTGGGTGATAGGGGGCCTTCTCGTGTGCCGTATGCCAATCGCTCTCGCAAAACATTGGAAATCATCGCTGGTGAAAGGGATGCCATTGTCCAAAACTATTGATTTTGGAAGCCCATGAATGACAACACATGGTGCAAAACTCCTTCCGTGGCCACCGTGTTACCAGTACCCATTTCCTGGGTGGAAATCCACTTCATGTAGGCATCTACCTGCACCAAAAACAGCTTGCCCAAAAATGGGCCTGCATACTCCACAAAGATCCTGGTCCCTGGGCGACCTGTCCATTCCCAAGGAATGAAGTAGAAGGGGGGCTAAGCTTTCTGCATTTGGCAAGGGTGGCAATGTTGTACGAGCTCTTCAATGGCTTTGGCAATTCCTGGCCACTAGATGGATGTAACTGCGTGCCAACAGTTTCATCTTTGTCTGCCCTTCGGTAGGTGCCGTGGAAGTCCTCATAGAGTGGCCCTGTAGCCTGAGATGGGACGGCCACTAGTGATCCCCAGGGAATCATTCAGTCTTCACATGGCAACTCATCTTGACGAGTGAAGTAGAGCTTGAGCAGTTCAGATTTCTCATTTCGCTAACCAGACTGTATCATTCATTTGACTTTTGAAAGAACAGGATCTCTTGGAGTACAGCTGTGGATGTGCTACGATAGGGTGTCTAGGGGGTTTAGGGTTAGAATGATCTCCTGAGATACCGTTGGTTGTAGAATGGTCTTAGGTAGGGACAGGTGCTGAACACATTCACATTAGCAATTTACATCCCAGGTCGGTGTTGAAAAACATAGTTGTAAGCTGCCAACAGCAGGGCCCATGCTACATCCCCGCTGAGGCTATGGATGACATGGCCTTATCTTCCCTTAACAGGCCCATCAATGGCTTGTGATCAGCCACAATGTTGAACCATCGACTACACATACTGGTGGAATTTCTTCACAATGAATATAACTGCTAAACCCTCCTTCTCAACCTGGGCATGGTTTTGTTCTGCTTCAGGAAGGATCCTTGAGGCAAAGGCGACAGGGCGTTCTGTACCATCTCTCAACTTGTGGGATAAAGCATCCCCTATACCATATAGGGATGCATCACATGTTTTTCCGAATCAAAATGCCTCAAGAAGTTTTAAGACTGCAATGCTTGCTTCACAATACGGAAGGCTTTTTTTTGAGGCTCCTTCCACATCGTGGAGAATAATTAACAGCCTTGGGTTTTAATGTTTTTTAACCAATTTCACTATCTGTTCAAAAGTCTTTGAGTCGGGTGCCTCCGAGGACAGGAGGTTCCTAATAAACTTGTAGGTGTGGGGCCCTTAACCCATCAGATGGATCACCTTCTGCTTTTCCTCGCCTGTGATCTCGTTCGGGTAAAAAAGAAATTGAGTAATTCGACGTACTGAAACTATGGGTTGGATTCTCCGTTCCTGAGACGATAGTGTTGACGCCGGGGCAGGATTCCTGGACTTTCACAACAGCAAAACTTGCGCGTACCTGGACCAATTCAGCGATTGTGGAGGGGCTAGCACTGGCGCCACATGGTACAGAATCGATTTCAATGAAAAACGGTTGGGGTTTGCCGAGTCCGTGATTGACACTCGGGAGGCTGACAAGCTGCAGCCGCATAGACACATCACAATCCCCACACACACTCATCCCAGCCAACAAGATGGCACTGGTTGTGCTGGAGCGTGCCCATACAGCTGATGGGTCAGCTGGGGTCAGAGGGCACCTAGAGGGGTGGCCTGGGGGGACACTTATACGATCCGTGGCACGAAGTTCCGAGTGGGCAGTCAGCGTCATGTGCAGCTAGCTGCATGGCTATTTTTCCGGCTGCCGCAATGGTGTTCCATGCCCGTCCAACTCAACTCCACAGCCCTCCTCCTGGCCAGCCCCCTGCTCCGCCCCCCGGCCCTGACAGAGGCACCCCCGGCCAGCGGCACAAATGTCATCAAACTATGGCAATGTTGGACACTTTCCATATCCCCCTCTCTCTCCCTCCACAGCCACGATATCGGTTTCACAATTTTTAAAAGCACAAGTGAAACGCGCCGTCAGGAACTCGGCCCATCGGAGGCAGAGAATCACGGAGGCCCCGGAAAATATCAGGTCAGGCCCGCTAATGATAAGCAAACGGTGTTTACTGTATGTGCGTTTCAGACCACATCGATGCTTCTGTCGAGGTGTCGGAGAATTGCGATTTGCCGTCAAATCAGTGCCGACCGTGATTTTGGCGTCGGAATCTATTCTCCGCACAATTGCGTTTCCCAATCTCAGCGTCAGCCAACTGAGAATCCTGCCCCCTAACTCAACCTCTTGGTCAAATGAGTTTAGTGTCCCAATGCTAGGCATTTCCACTCACGGTTTAAATGATTCTAACTCTTACTGGAGCTTCTCTGTTTTCTCAACTATTCTCCCTTCCACCCTTGGTACATAGCAACTGCCCTGGGAGCAGGACCCCGGGCAGTGTCTATACTCTCCAGCTCCCTGATCCACACTGCCCGTGGTCCTGCTCCCAGGGTCCTGCGCAAACTCCACATTGCCGGGGTTTGCGCGATCCTGTCTCGTGGTCAGTGGAGCTCATCTCCTTAAAGGGCCACATGACCACAACCTGAAATACCTTTTTTTAAACTGAGAAAGACCCACTTCAACAACATAGCCATTAGGCATCAACCAAGGTGATTAATTCTATCACACAGATGATCTCTCAATGTATCACTCAACCGGATAGGCCAGTGTCAGGACCTGTAATCGTGTCATTTTAAGCAGTCTGACAAAGAACGTGTTTATTGACTTGATGCTGCCTTTACTTTCAGAATTATAAGCCAAAGAAAAGGCAATTCAGAATGGTCTATTATTATGTTGTCATCTTAGTGAATTGCATTCAATCACTGGTTTAGCAAGTGTATTGGCTTCTGTTAACTGACACTTTTCCGGCTTGCTGGAATTATTAATTCAATGGTCTGATACAACTGCTGTGATTCATTTCTCTTCATGAACTGGGCAATGGCAGATTTTCTGAAGTTAATGGATTGAAGGTCAGTATATGTGTCTGTTTGAATGCAGACTTGAATTGCATGTGCATTTTCTTAATGTGTGATGTGACCATCAATTCACACGAGACGAAGAGTTGAAGTGAACGGTGGTTTTAATCAGCTAGATCTGTGCCTGCCTGCGACAGCCCTGTACTGAGTGCCGCCTACAGGCTGCAGATCTATATACCTTCACCGAGGGGGCGGAGCCATAAGCGGAGCCCACAAGGGCATCAACATAATACAATACAATGTAATGCAATACAATGGTGAATGGTAGCAGTAATACATTCACCACATTCACCCCTGTTAAAAATTGAAGTCCAGCGGGGGTGAAGTGGGCTCACAGATGGAGTCTGCCCGGCGCCTTGATCGTTCGCTGTGATCTTCTGAGCTCTGGCTTTGCTGCAGGCACGGGTGTTGAACTCGTCGCTGCAGGCACGGGTGTTGAACTCTTCGTTGCAGGCACGGGTGTTGAACTCGTCGCTGCAGGCACGGGTGTTGACCTCGTCGCTGCAGGCACGGGTGTTGACCTCGTCGCTGCAGGCACGGGTGTTGAACTCGTCGCTGCAGGCACGGGTGTTGAACTCGTCGCTGCAGGCACGGGTGTTGAACTCGTCGCTGCAGGCACGGGTGTTGACCTCGTCGCTGCAGGCACGGGTGTTGGGCTCGATGACTCCGGGAGCATATCATCTGGAGCTTCATCACTGTAGGTTGGCGATGGGGGGAGGGGGGTGTAGGCCATGTAGGGGCGGGGGCGGTGTTCGGTGTAGGAGGGGGGGGGGTAGTTGATGGTCGCAGGGGAACTGGCGGGTGCCAGATCCCAGAGGGACACTGTATCTTGTCGGCTGTCGTGGTGCCGTAGGCATACTGAGGGTTGGCGTGAAGGAGCTGGACCCTCTCGACCAGGGGGTCGGACTTATGGCTTCTCACGTGCTTTCGGAGGAGGACAGGCCCCGGTGTTGTCAGCCAGGACGGAAGCGAGACCCTGGAGGTGGATTTCCTGGGGAAGAGAAATAGGCGGTCATGAGGGGTCTCGATCGTGGCTGTGCAGAGGAGCGGCCTAATTGAGTGGAGCGCGTCGCGGAGGACCTCCTGCCAGCGGGAAACTGGGATAGTTCTAGACCGTAGGGCCAGAAGGACGGCCTTCCATACCGTTGTGTTCTCCCTCTCCACCTATCCGTTTCCCTGGGGGTTGTAACTGGTAGTCCTGCTTGAGGCAATGCCCTTACCGAGCAGGTACTGACACAGTTCGCCGCTCATAAACAAGGAGCCCTGGTCACTGTGGACATAAGTGGGGAAACCTAACAGGGTGAAGATGGTATGTAGGGCCTCAATGACAGTGGCCGCGATCATGTCGGGGCATGGAATGGCAAAGGGGAAACGGGAGTACTCATCAACGACGTTAAGAAAATACACGTTGCGGTCAGTGGAGGGGAAGGGTCCTTTGAAATCGACGCTGAGGCGTCAAAAGGGGCAGGGACTGCCTTCACCAGGTGGGCCTTTTCTGGCCGATAGAAGTGCGGCTTGCACTCCGCGCAGACTTGGCAGTCCCTGAGCATGGCCCTGATCTCCTCGGTGGATTAGGGTAGGTTGCGGGCTTTGATGAAGTGGAGAAGCCGGGTGACCCCCGGGTGACAGAGGTCATTGTGGATGGCCCAGAGTCGGTCTTCGTGCGCGCTGGCGCATATGCCGCAGGACAGAGCATCTGGGGGCTCGTTGAGCTTCCCCGGACGATACACAATATCCTAATTATAGGTGGAGAGTTTGATTCTCCATCTCAAGATTTTATCATTCTTCATCTTGCCCTGCTGTGTGTTGTTGAACATAAAGGCTACCAATCGTTGATCGGTGATGAGGGTGAACCGCCTACCAGCCAGGTAGTGCCTCCAATGCCGCACAGCTTCAACAATGGCTTGAGCTTCTTTTTCAACCGAGGAGTGTCGAATCTTGGAGGTGTTGAAAGTCAAAGAGATCTAGGAGTACAGGTCCACAGGTCATTGAAAGGGGCAACACAGGTGGAGAAGGTAGTCAAGAAGGCATACGGCATGCTTGCCTTCAATGGCCGGGGCATTGAGTATAAGAATTGGCAAGTCATGTTGCAGCTGTATAGAACCTTAGTTAGGCCACACTTGGAGTATAGTGTTCAATTCTGGTTGCCACACTACCAGAAGGATGTGGAGGCTTTAGCGAGGGTGCAGAAGAGATTTACCAGAATGTTGCCTGGTATGGAGGGCATTAGCTATGAGGAGCGGTTGAATAAACTCGGTTTGTTCTCACTGGAACGAAGGAGGTTGAGGGGAGACCTGATAGAGGTATACAAAATTATGAGGGGCATAGACAGAGTGGATAGTCAGAGGCTTTTCCCCAGGGTAGAGGGGTCAATTACTAGGGGGCATAGGTTTAAGGTGAGAGGGGCAAGGTTTAGAGTAGATGTACGAGGCAAGTTTTTTACGCAGAGGGTAGTGGGTGCCTGGAACTCGCTACCGGAGGAGGTGGTGGAAGCCGGGACGATAGTGACATTTAAGGGGCATCTTGACAAATACATGAATAGGATGGGAATAGAGGGATACGGACCCAGGAAGTGTAGAAGATTGTAGTTTAGTCGGGCAGCATGGTCGGCACGGGCTTGGAGGGCTGAAGGGCCTGTTCCTGTGCTGTAAATTTCTTTGTTCTTTGTTCTTTGTGTTGAGGGTACGGGAAAAAAAGGCTACGGGCCTGCCTGTCTGGTTAAGGGTAGCAGCCAGGGCGACATCTGACCCGTCGCTCTCCACCTGGAAGGGGATGGACTCGTCCACCACGTGCATCGCGGCCTTGATGCGGCTGAAGGCCAGGCGGGCTTCAGTCGTCAGGAGGAAGATGGTGGCTTTGATAAGTGGGGTTTGTCCGCATAGTTGGGGACCCACTGGGCATAGTATTGAAAGAACCCGAGGCATCTTTCCAGGGCCTTGGGGCAGTGGGGGAGGGGGAGTTGCAGGAGGGGTCGCATACGGTTGGGGTCGGGCCCTAGGACTCCGTTTTCTACGACGTAGCCGAGGATGGCTAGTCGGGTTGTGCGGAAAACGCATTTCTCCTTGTTGTAGGTGAGATTGAGGGCTTGGGCGGTTTGGAGGAACATCTGAAGGTTAGCGTCGTGGTCCTGCTGATCATGGCCGCAGATGGTGACGTTATCCAAGTACGGGAACGTGGCCCGCAGCCCGTACTGGTCCACCATTCGGTCCATCGTTCTTTGGAAGACCGAGACCCTGTTGGTGACGTCGAAGGGAACCCTGCGGAAGTGGAAGAGGCGGCTGTAGTCTACCACCATCCGGTTCTTTTCCCCGGTCCTGACGACCACCACTTGGGCTCTCCAGGGGCTGTTACTGTCCTCAATGATCCCTTCCCTCAAGAGCAGCTGGACCTCTGACTTGATAAAAGTCCTGTCCTGGACACTGTACCGCCTGCTCCTGGTGGCGACGGGTTTACAGTCGGCGGTGAGGTTCGCGAAGAGCGAGGGAGGGGTGACCCTAAGGGTCGCAAGGCTACATACGGTGAGAGGGGGTAGGGGCCTGCCGAACTTCAGGGTCAGGCTCCTGAGGTTGCACTGGAAGTCCAGTCCTAACAGGAGAGGAGCACAGAGATGGGGGAGGACATATAGTTTAAAATTGGCGTACTCGGCGCCCTGTATCGCAAACATTGCGACACAGTACCCCCGGATCTGCACTGAATGTGATCCGGAAGTAAGGGAGATTGTTTGGGATGCGGGGGAAATCTGGAGAGAACAGCGCCTTACCGTGTCTGGGTGTATGAAGCTCTCCGTGCTCCCAGAGTCAAACAGACAGGGCGCTTCGTGCCCATTGACCCGGACGGTCCTCATCGAGTTCCTGAAATGCTTGGGCCGTGAGTGGTCGAGGGTGACAGCGCTGATCTGCGGGTAGCCGGCGTGGTCGGAGGTAGCGGGGTGGTCCCAAGCTGGCGGCCCCTGTCGGTCGCACGTGTCGGGCGGCGTTGAAGGTGGCAGCCAAGATGGCAGCCCCCGTCAGTCGCACTTGTCGGGCGGCGTTGAAGATGGCGGCCAAGAGGGCGGCCCCCATGAGTCGCACGTGTCGGGTAGGGTTATAGATGTCGGCCCCCACGGATTGCACGTCGCTGATGATGCGCCAAAAAGGGGCTGTACCGGCAGGCACGCAGCCATGCTGCGGGGTCTGCGGGCCTGTTAGTCTGTGAGCCGGGCCTACGATTTAGGAGCTTTGGATCTGGCCAGGCAGACTTTGGCAAAGTGTCCTTTCTTGCCGCAGTCGCTCCAGGTACCGTTCCGAGCCGGGCAGCGCTGCCTGAGGTGCTCGTTCTGGCCGCAGAAATAGCAGGGCAGCGCCGGGGTTGGGCGGGCAGCCGCGCGGCACAGGCCTGGGACACCCTCTGGTCGGGTGTCCACGAGGGAATTGCATTGAGGCTCTGGAAAGCTACTTCTAAGGAGGTGGATAGTTTTACCGTCTCTTCTAGGTCGAGGGTGCCCTTTTTGAGCAGGCGCTATCTGACATAGTTGGACCTGACTCCAGCCACATAGGTGTCCCGGATGGCGAGTTCCATATGCTGCGAGGCCGTGACGTCCTTGTAATTGCAGTTTCGAGCGAGTACCCTCAGGTCGCGTAGGTATTCCTCCAGCGATTCCCCGGGGTGTTGACGACGAGTGGTGAGGAGATGCCACACAAACACTTCGTTCACTGGCCTCACGTAGTGTATTTTCAGGATTGCGACCACGTCTGCGTACGTGGTCGCTTCCTCGATAAATACGGAGATTCGGTGGCTCACCTGGGCGTGGAGGAGACTCAGTTTCTGTGCCTCTGTGATGGTGGGTGAGGAGGAGGCGGCAAGGTAGGCCTGAAAACAGCGGAGCCAGTGTGAAAAGGTTCCTTTGGCTTCAGCTGCCTGTGGGTCGATTTCCAGTCGATCAGGTTTGAGGGCGGCTTCCAGAGCGATATCTTAGCTAATTAAATTGATGCGACCATCAATTCACACGAGACAAAGAGTTGAAGTGAACAGTGGTTTTAATCAGCTAGATCTGTGCCTGCCTGCGACTGCTACTGTACTGAGTGCCACCTACAGGCTGCAGATCTATATACCTTCCCCTAGGATTTAACAGAAATGAAACAAAGTCCCCTGTTGAGAGCGTTTAGCCGGGTGATTCCCGTCGCTGGCAGCGCCAAGAGTGACTTCATTATTAAATGGGGCTCTGCTTCATTTCGGGGCCTTGGCGAGGAACGCCCCACCGAGGCCTCACTTATTCCCATTTCCTGCACTAAGGAGCTCCACTCGCCTGACTGCACACTTGAATATGCAAACCTTGAATATGCGAGATCTAATTTGATCTCACAAGACATAATGAGCCGAGTAAATCTCGCGAGAGGCCTCTGGCATCAGGTCCCGAGTCGGACACGGCATGACTGTTAGATCGAGCCCTTAATCATTATTTGGGGGGCCTAGGGAGTTTCTCCCGGGTCAAGCCCACACTTCGAAATGTTTTCATCACTGGGAGGTGAACTTGCCGGCAAGACCGGCTCCTCAGAGATCGGGCCGCCTTTTTCAAAGGGTGCCCCGATCTCTAAGTCCACTTGAGGGTCCCCCACACACCCCACCCATGGTTAATGTCACCCCCCCCCGTACACATAGGCATTATCCCACACACCCCTACCCAAGTGAGGACACCCCTCAATGGGGTTGCTGAAGATTCCCCTTTTCAGGCCTTCCCACTCCTTTTCAGGATCCCTCTTTCAGGACCCCACCTTTCACCCACCAACCTTCATGAGGCCCCTTCATATCCGTTCTTCAGCACCCCAACCCTCATACCCCCCTCCCTCATCCCCCCCTTTCATGGCATGGTCCCCCCCAGGCCCAGACCCTTGCTAGTGCCATCCTGGCACCCGGGCACTGCCACCCAGGTACCCTCGCTGTGCCACCCATGATCCAAGGCAGTGCCAGCCTGGTAGTGCCAAGGGGTTCAGGTGCCAGGGAGAGCCAGGGTGCCACTCTGCCCCATCCCTGACTACCCTGGGGTCTCTAATGGCCTGGGACACTTCCCAGGTGCCATTATCCCATGTCCACATTTGTGTGGATCAGTACTAAGCAGTGCCTGGTCCAGGCCTCACCGGGGAGGCTGTTAGGTCCTAGGCACCAGAAAAATCCAGCGTAGAGATATGTAAATAATATCTCATTTAATATGTATATCTGAATCTCACTGTGAGGACAAGATCCAGGGGCAAAATTCTCCCCCAACGGCGCGATGTCCGCCGACTGGCGCCAAAAACGGCGCCAATCAGACGGGCATCGCGCCGGCCCAAAGGTGTGGAATGCTCCGCATCTTTGGGGGCCGAGCCCCAACATTGAGGGGCTAGGCCGACGCCGGAGGGATTTCCGCCCCGCCAGCTGGCGGAAATGGCGTTTGATGCCCCGCCAGCTGGCGGAAATGGCGTTTGTTGCCCCGCCAGCTGGCGTGGAAATGTGGCGCATGCACGGGAGCGTCAGCAGCCGCCGACAGTTTCCCACGCATGCGCAGTGGAGAGAGTCTCTTCCGCCTCCGCCATGGTGGAAACCGTGGCGGAGGCGGAAGGGAAAGAGTGCCCCCACGGCACAGGCCCGCCCACGGATCGGTGGGTCCCGATCGCGGGCCAGGCCAACGTGCGGGCACCCCCCGGGGCCAGATCGCCCCGCGCCCCCCCCAGGACCCCGGAGCCCGCCCACGCCGCCTGGTCCCGCCGGTAAATACCAGCTTTGATTTAGGACGGCGGGACAGGCAATTTCTGGACGGGACTTCGGCCCATCCGGGCCGGAGAATTGAGCGGGGGGTCCCGCCAAACGGCGCGGCCCGATTCCCGCCCCCGCCCAATCTCCGGTACCGGAGACTTCGGCGGGGGCGGGATTCACGGCGGCCAACGGCCATTCTCCGACCCGGCGGGGGGTCGGAGAATGACGCCCCAGACCGCAACTCGTGAGATTCACCAGCCTCGTCGCGTCACCAAATCGGGCATGATGAGGCCGGTGAATGGCACCTATCATCTTATTGAATGACAGAGCAGGCTCGAAAGGCTAAAAGACTTTTTCCTGTCACAAAGCCCTTTGTTCCTAGACGTCATTTTCCTATTGCAGTTTTGAAATTCTTTGTTTATCCAGAGCAGGCCCACAGAGATTGGCATTTCCTAAGACTGCAGATTTCTAAAGAACAGGTTCATATTCAAAGTCTGATCTATCTCTGGGGCCAACTAATTGCCATAGAGTGGCGCTTATCATCTCATTCTCTCACAGACGTTATATCCAAACAAACAATACAATTGAAAACAACAGACCTTTTCCCTATGGACTGATTCTTCTGTGAACATTGCTGTTAACCATAATCGAAAATTTTGAAATTACGATGAGGGGTTTCACTGTGCTTTGCTTGCCAGTTTAAGTATGGTGGCCTTTGTTTTACAGTTTGAACAGTTCATCTATATAGTTTTAAGATTTTTTAAATAAATCAATTCAAACCAATATCAATGTGCTTGCAGATAAGAATGTAACAAAGTGCCGAAATTCAAACATCCATTCAACTCATTAGAGCTGGTCCTTGCACAGATTACATGCAATTTCCCTCTTTTAACAGAGTTATAAATCGTGGACTGTCTGAATTAACTTGATTTCAGAAAAAAATTCTCATTCTAAACAAACATAATTTATTAAATCTCTGATGTGTTAATTTAATCATATAACCAGAGTTTTTCAACATTACTTTGTTGATTACCACAGATGACTTACAGATGATCATAGCAGCATGAACAATTGTCATGTTTATTATACACAATCATTTCGTTCTACACTTAATGACATAATGAATATTGCTGGGAGGCGATTCTATATTCTACACTTCTAGAATTTTAAAGACCCAAGCCTTCTTTCCACAGTAAAAGCGTCTGATGAGAGACTTTGTGATACTCATACTCTTTATAAGTTAGAGCTTCCACTCCCAGAGTCAGCCTTTTCATTCTACTCTGAACCCAAGCCTCTGTGATATATTTCAATACTTGATTTGTCTAGTTCAAAAGTTGTGAATGATCGTATGAGAAGCTTTTCCTTAACCATTAATATTAATTGATACCCTTTCCTCTCATAATCAATAAAGACCTTCCAAAAAGATGTGTTCACGGGGGAAGGGGAGAGAGGGCAGTAAAATTCCCTGGCCAGCCACCTATCAGCCATGTCCGCCTCTCAACCTGCTTTCAATTTTACAGGGGGGCAGGCAAGGGTTGGAATATCCTGTCCAGCCTCGATAATTGGCCACTCAAGGTTGGAAAGGGAGATGTCCTTGAGAACACAGAATGCAGTTGGTTAGAGTTGAGAAGGGCAATAAGGCCTTGATCGCACTATTAGGGGTATTCAATAGACCTCCAAATAGCGAGAGAGAAATTGAGGAACAAATCTGCAGGGAAATCATAGAGAGCAAAAATGACTATAGAATGGCAAAATTGAGGGACATAATTAGACAAATATTGGTTGGGATAATGCTAGAGTAAGAAGGGGGCAGGAATTTCTGAAATATTCTCAGGAGAACTTCCTTGCTCAGTTTGTTCTTGGTCCAAATAGGAAGGAGGCATCGCTGGATCTGGTGCTGGGCAATAAGATAGGGCAAGTGAACCAAATGCCTGTGGGGGAACACTCAGGTAAGAATAATCAATGCATTATAAGGTTTGGACTAATAATGAAGAAGATCAAGGAACAATCTAAAATATAACTACTAAATTGGAAGATAGTTACATTCATGGGATGAGAGACAATTTAACCAGGAACAATGGGTGATCTTTTACAAGGAGATGCTTTAAGTACAGGATAGGTACATTCCACAAGGATACAAAGCCAAGACTCCAGAGATGACGAAGGAGATAGAGAATATGATGAAATAAAAAGAAGTGTATATAATACACGTTAGGTGAATTCTCTTCAAATCAGAGTTGGACCAAAGCAATCAGTTGAGAATGGGAGTGAAGAAGCAATGGGACTGGCAAAAAAAGAATCTGGGAATAGGATGGCAGTTAACACAACAATAAATCCAAAATTCTCGTATCTGCATATAAATGATAATCAGGGAGTGAATAAACAAGTTTACCAATTGACCCAAAATGAAGAAATTACCAACAATGTTTGTAACTTTTAGAAACAGAAATCTTAAGCAACACACATTAAAAATAACAAGGAAATCACAGTCAGTAGACACTATAAATTATACATAGAACAGCAGATACAGCAAAGACTATCTTACATATTTTTTCTGGCGACCCACACCTGTTTCACCCCGTTTCAGCCACACTGGTTTTCCAAGCTGAATTCCAGACCCTTTCTTTCAAGGCTTTAGCTGTTTCTCTGCAGACAACAGTTTTAAATGTGCTTTTACTCTGCTCAGAAATCCAGTGCTCCAACTAAGCTTGCTGATCACCTTCTGCCTCCAGCACTCCTGCCTTCTTTGTGTCTGATTAGATGACTTCCATATTTTAACTTCCTTCCTTTTCGTACTTGTGGTAGTCACAACTGTTGTATTATATTGTATATATGGGTATTACGGTAAGGCCCCTGTACTACAGGTACGGGGGTAGATTCCTGCCTGCTGGCTCGGCCCAGGAGGTGGAATATAAATGTGTGTGCTCTCCGAACAGCAGCCATTTTGTAAGCTGCTATAGGAGGCCACACATCTCTGTGTAATAAAGCCTCAATTACATTCTACTCTCGTCTCGTCGTAATTGATAGTGCATCAGTACTATTAAAACAAATCATTTTTATGGGATGTGGTCGTCGCTGGCTAGGCCAGCATTTATTGCCCATCCCTAGTTTCCCTTCAGAAGGATGTAGTTAGTACTGCTTCCATTTGAAGTGTCAACAGGTTACATTGACTAATATTTCTTATCACCCCAAAATTATATTTAATCTCTTTACAAGTCTTGACTAATATTTCTTAGCACCCCAAAATTATAATTAATCTCTTTGCAAGTCATCCAAACTGTTCAAAGTTTGAATCAAACATTTCAAGAAATACTTAATTTTCTCAAAAATGCTACAGTAATTACAATCATGAAATGAAAATCGCTTATTGTCACAAGTAGGCTTCAATGAAGTTACTGTGAAAAGCACCTAGTCGCCACATTCCGGCGCCTGTTCGGGGAGGCCAGTACGGGAATTGAACCGTGCTGCTGGCCTGCCTTGGTCTGCTTTCAAAGCCAGCGATTTGGCCCTGTGCTAAACCAGCCCAGGTCAAAGGCTGTCACACCTCAATGGGTTTGTGTGCAAGATTCTATCCTCATGGCAATCAGATCACAATCTAAAGTGTTTATCCAGAATTGTCTATTTTACTTTCATTACATTTTAAAATATCACTGTCTTTTAAAGTTCAGTCTTTTTGACACTGGTAGAGGTGACGTGGGGGTCTATAGAGGGTAATACATTCTCAGATGTGCAGAAGAATGCTGTAATATCTAATGTGCACTTTGCATCGGCTTTTAAAGACTAGCATGTCGACAAAAGGTCAATAGAAGAGGAGATATTAGAGGTAATAGATGGGGTTGAAATTGTTCAGCAGGGTTTTCTGGAAAGGTTATCTATGCTTAAAGTGAGTAAGTCACCTGTCTAGAAGGTATCCATCCCAGCTTTCTGAGGGAACTGGGGTTGGAGATACTAGAAGGGGTTGCCATAATCTTTCAATTGCCCCTGGATATGGGGGAGGAGACAGCGAATTGGAGAGTAGAAAATGGGGCACATTTGTTCAAGAAAGAGCGTACAGGCATTCCTAAGTTACAGGCTGGTAAATTTACCATCAGTGGTGGGTAAGGTTGTAGAAACAATAATCTGAAAAACTTATCAACAGATACTTGGAGAGGTTTGAGTAACTAAGGAGAGCCGGTACAGTTTTATAAAAGGTGGATTGCACTTGACTAATGTCATTGAATCTTTGATGAAGTAACAGAGAGGATTGCTGAAGGGATTGCAGTGGATGTTGTCCACATGGATTTTTGAGAAAGTATTTGACCTGGAAGTACTGAATATTAACAAAATTAAGACTTAAGGAATCGGAACGTGTCAACTTGGATTAAAAAAAAGATTTTAGGACAGGAAGCAGTGAGTTGTGGTAAATGGGTGTTTTTTTCACAGTGGACTGTGGTGGATAGTGGTGTTCCCAAGGATCAATACTACGATTACTGCATTTTATGATGTAGGTATATTGACAAGAAAAAGAGGTAGTTTTAAGTAATATATATTTCTATTTTTGGATATTAGAAACAAGGTTTAGATTTTCATGAGTTTAATTACATGTTTCTGTGCAATAAAGGGTTAAAACTTTAGTTGGGTTCATGTTAAGCAAGGGTGCTTGCAGGTATGGGGATTTGGTTTCATTTCAAAATGTGTTGGCATTGTGATTAGAGAGCTGAAGATGTGAAAATAAATAAGTGTTAAAGATTAGACTGTTGCTTAGCAACCAGGGGGCAATTTAGGTAGAAAGAATTTTTGAGTTAGTTTGAAACAGGTCATTTGGAACCAGATAGCTGGAGAGGAAGCCGTTCTCACAAAAACTGCCGGAATAAAAGCAGGACAATGAAGTAAGCAGCATGAATTATGGCCCAGAAGCAAAAGAACAGATTGCTCCAGAAACCAGGGAAGGAAAGAGAGATTGTGTGGATGCTTGAATGCACATAGCAATTCAAGGCAGAGTAAACTGAAGGGGAGATTAAAATTCTGGAAGTAAATCCTTGGTGAAGCATCTGAGAGAAGACATTGTTTGGGAGAAGATTCTAAGGTGTGTTTTGTCAAGAGTGGAATTTGGAAACACTCGTGTGGAAATTGGAGTTGCAGTGAGGCCAATTGGCTCACAGTTTGACAAGCACCTGGAGGGATTTGATGGGAAATCCATAAAGTTGTGTTGGGTGGTGTCTGCCATTTGGTTTCATAGTAGGTTGTGTCAGACCACTGTTGGCCTGTTGGTTTACAGGGACTGTGTACATGCTGAGAATATTACATTATAGTATCCCTTGTGAGTGGGCCAAAATTTGGCAGATGGAATTTAACGTGGATGTGTGTGAGGTTATCTATTTGGTCAGAGGAATAAAAAAGGTAAATTATTTAAATGCAGAGAGGGATCTGCATGTCCCCTTGCACAAATCACAGAAAGTTAGTTTGCAGGTGCAGCAGGTAATAAGGTAGACCAATGGAGTTTTGGCATTCATTGCTAATGGAATGGAGTATAAAAGTAAGGAAGTGCTGTTGCAACTGTGTAGGACATTGGTGAGATTGCACCTGGAGTACTGTGCACAGTCTTTGTCCACTTATTTGAGGAAGGATGTAAATACATTAGAAGAGGTGCAGAGAAGGTTCACTAGATTGATTCCAGGGATGAAGACTCATCTTATGAAGAGAGATTGAGCAGTTTAGGACAAGGAACCTCTCTCTTCCCCTTTCTTTAACATCACTGAACTATACTCGCAAATGAGAGGAGGTCTAATTGAGGTATACAAAATGTTTAAAGGAATTGACAGGGTGGATGTAGAGCAGTTGTTTCCCCTTGTTGGGCATTCTAGAATGAGAGGCCATAGTTTTAGGCTAAATAGTGGCAGAGTTAAAGCAGAAATTTGGAGGAATTACTTCACTCAAAGGGTTGTGAATCTGTGGGATTCTCTACCCCAGAATGCAATGGGCACCAGAACACGATACAAATGTGAGGAGGAAACAGATAGATTTTTAATTAGTAGCGGGATGAAGGGTTATGGGAAGCGGGAAGGAAGGTGGCGATGAAGCTGAGATGAGATGAGCCATGATTGTATTGAATGGCAGAGCAGGCTCAAGGGGCTGAATTGCCTACTCCTCCCAGTTCTTCTGATGTAACTTGTGTTATCCTTCAAAATCTGTGAAGATATAGATGGAGTGAAGGAGTATTGTGTTATATGTTCGACTTTTCATGTTGAATAAATGTTTTATCATTTTGTAAAAATGCCCATTCACGTTTCTAAAAAAAAAAATACATTATTGAGCCCTGGTTGCATCCTGGCCTTCCTGTCCTGTAGTAACATCAGCTGGGATTGTAACAATAAATTAGTTGGATATTTGAATACAGAGTAGAATTTCAAAACTTGCTAATTGTACCAAGCTTGGGAGTGGCAAACTTTGAGGATGATATGAATTGACAGCAACAGGACGAGATAGGCTAGCAGAATGGCAGACAAGAAGCAGATGGAATTTAATGCAGAGAATTGTGAGGTGATGCATTTAGCAGAAAGGATAAGCAGAGGCAAAATAAACTTAATAGCAGGGACAGAAGTTTAGGCACAATGGACTTTGAAGGTAGCAGGACTTTTAAAAAATGTGTTTGTGGGATTTGAATGTCACTGGCTAGATCAGCATTTATTGCCCATCCCTAATTGCCCTTGGGAAGGTGGTGGTGACCCGCCTTCTTGAACCGCGGCAGTCCATGTTGGAGCTGCACTCCCCCAGACAAATGGAGGTTCCATCAAACTCCTGACTTGTGCTTTATAGATTGTGGACAGCTTTAAGGCGTCAGGAGGTGAACTAGTCTCGCCAGGATCGCCTGCACTTGGACTTCCGGTGGCGGCCATGGTCTGATTGGCTGCACACGAGGTGGTTTCTGCCTGGAGCTGACAGTTTTGGCTTTTTTACTCGATTAATGGGGGATCTTAATGGATAAAGTGTGAGGAGAGTTTAAGGTGATTGTTTCATGGGGGTATGGTAGATGGTGGGAAAAGAGTTAGAGTTGGCTAGGGTCCTGTTTGTTGAGGGTACGTTTGCAGGGTTGGAGGAAGTGCGAGAGATGTTTGATTTGCTGAGAGGGGAGCGAGTTTAGATATTGGCAGGTGCGGGATTTTGTGCGGAAGCAACTACCCTCGTTTCCTCGGCTGCCAGATTCTATGTTGTTGGAGAAGTTGTTGGTTCCGGATGAGTGGGGGGAAGGGAGGACTGGGGATATTTATGGGTGGTTGGCGAGAAGGGGTCGACCCTAGTGGAAGGGATCAAGCGGAAGTGAGAGGAAGAGCTGGGGATCATGATGGGGTGGGGAATTTGGAGTGAGATTACGCACCAAATCAACTCAACCTCCTCCTTTGCAAGGATGAGGCTTATACAGTTTAAGCTGATACATCGGGTTCATATGACTTGGACCCGGATGAGTAAGTTCTTCCTGGATGGAGGGGATGTATGTGAGAGATGTGGGAGGGTTTACATATTTTAGGGGTGTGCAAAGTTGGGTAGTTTTTGGGAGGGGGTGTTTGAAAGCTTGTCAGAGGTTGTGGGGGTCAGGATCATGTCGGGCCCGATGGTGATGATCCTTGGGGTGTCGGAGGCATCTTGGCTGCAGGAGGGGAAGGGGGCCCGTGTTGTGGCCTTCGCCCCTTTGATTTCCGGCGACGAATACGACTGAACTGGAGGTCAGCAGCACCTGGGGGTTGGGGGATCTGTATACATTTTTTTGACTGGAGAAGATCAATTTGCCATTAGTGGGTAGGAGGAGGGGACTTACATACGTTGGAGGCCGTTTCTGTCTGTATTTGAGGAATTGTTCATCGCGGAGGGAGGGGTAGGGGGCTGGGGATTAAAAGGGGGAACAATTGAACAAACTGTCTATCCTTTGTTTATTTTGTGCTATGTGCATGTGTTTGTGTGTTTGGAATAAAATTTATTCAAAGAAAAAAGGATTCCCTGCTCTTGAGCCACAGTATTTATGTAGCTGATCTGCTACAGTTTCTGGTTAATGGTAACCCATGATGTTGATAGTTGGGGATTCAGCGTTAGTAATGCTATTGAATGTCAAGAGGTGATGGTTCAATTCTCTCTTGCTGAAGTTGGTAATTGCCTGGCATTTGTGTGAAGCAAATGTTACTTGCCACTTATCAGCCCAAACCAGAATATTGTCCAGGTCTTGCTGCATTTGGACATGGAATGGTGCTGAACATTGTGCAGTCATCCATCTGCCAACATCGCCAACTTCTGAACTTATGACGGTGGAAGGTCATTGATGAAGCAACTGAAGATAGTTGTGCCAAGGACACTAAACTAAGGAACTGCTGCAGCAATGTCCTGTGGGGGTGAGATGAATGACTGCCAACAACTACAACCATCTTCCTTTGTGCAGGTATGACTCCAATGAGTGGAGAGTTTTTCTCCAGTTTTCCATTGACTCCAGCTTTGCTAGGGCTCCTTGATGCCACATTAGGTCAAAAGCGGCCGAGGTGTCAGGGGGAGTTACACTCAACTCACCTCATTAGTTCAACTCTTTTATCCATGTTTGAACCAAGGCTGTAATGAGGTCAGGAGCTGAATAGCCCTGATGGAACCTAAAGTGGTCATCAAGGAGCAGGTTATTGCTGTGTAAGTGCCACTTGACAACACTGTTGACAGCACCTTTCAGCACTTTGCTGATGATCAAGAGTAGACTGATGGGGTGTGTTGTAAGATGTTGTGCATGGTTCAATAGGTCTCATGAAGACGTTCTGCATCTGGTACAGTTTAACAGTAAGTGTTTGTTAACTACTAGTAACTTTATACTAGTAACTACTAGTAACTATATAGATCCTGCAGAGGGCGGCAGAGCGGCTACGCTGATTGGCTGTTGCGGGGAGTGATTTGCCTCAGGTGCAGTCACTGCGACTAGAAGGAGCTCTCACTGAGGATAGACTGCGGGGACAAGTTGAAAGCTTCTGTCGGGGAGTGTGAAAATCAGGTAAGCTTTTTTTTTTCTGTAATTGTCAAGTGGATAAATTGAAGGGATGGCAGAGAGGGCAGTGCAATGTTCCTCCTGCAGGATGTTCGAGGTGAGGGACACCGTCAGTGGCCCTACTGATTTCACCTGCAGGACGTGCACCCATCTCCAGCTACTCAAAGACAGTGTTAGGGAACTAGAGCTGGAGCTGGATGAACTGAGGATCATTCGGGAGGCAGAATCTGTTATAGATAGAAGCTACTGGGATGTAGTTACTGCTAAGAATGAAGGTAGCTGGGTGACGTTTAAAAGGAGGGGAAGAAGCAGTCAGTGCAGGGATCCCTTGCGGTTGTTCTCCTCAATAATAGGTATACCGTTTTGGATACTGTTGGGGGGGACAATCTACCAGAGGTAAGCCACAGTGACCAGGTCTCTGGCACTGAGTCTGGCCCTGTGGCTCAGAAGGTGTGGTGTTGGGTGCTCTGGTGCACAGATGAGCCGACACAGTTGTATGTGGTACAACTCTATTTTATTATAACTCTTATAATACAATTCGTTCTGGATACTCTGCACGTGCTGTCTCCCTGAGTGTCCCCGGCTATAGCTGTGTCCTGGTTCTCCTCTGCCGTTCTTACTGACCACCAGGGGTTGTGTCTGTGCTTTTATATCTTTCTGTCATTGGTTGTGGTGTTGTGTGTTCTGATTTGTCTGTTGGTGTGTCTATCATGATGTGTGTGTTTGAATATCATGACATCCCCCTTTTTTACAAAGACAAGTGCCTACGTGGTTATAAATACAATTGTGTCGTGAGTGCATCTAAGAGTGTGCGTTTGTGTTGTGTACAGCGTGTGTTTATGACGTAACTATTTACATGGGGCGATGTCGGGTGCGTCACACTAACAAGGTTGTACCATAACAAAACTTGGATGAGAGAGAAAAAAAAAAACTTGAACATTGGTCCGGTCAGACGATATCTGGAACAATAAACAACAACAGGTTATAATACAGAAGTGTTTGACTTTTTGAACGTATTAACAGCGTTATAAGTCCAGTCTAGTGGGTGACCGCCTCAAGAATGGGCTGGTCCTCAAGCCGGTTCAGCTGTGGAGATTTGTGGTCACACTGGTTCTCCTTGGACTGTTGGAGGTGATGCTGTTGCCGAAGTCTCTACTTTACCATTTGTTGTACTTCCTGCAGTGCTTGGTCTTTTTCATTCTTGCAAATATGACATTCAACATCTTTGTTAGTGGTGCCCTGGCTGTGGTTTGGTTCTGGTGGCGATGGAAGGGGCATGATCCGTGGCATCTCCACGAAGTCATCCTTGGGAACCAGTGGAGGATCCGGCGTGTGCGTACGGTGCAGTTGCGAGCGTGGAAGGCGGCACAGAGCCCGCTGATTGCGCCTACGCACCAATCCATCCGCCCTGCATGCCAGGAACAAGGTGGAGTCTGTTTTCTTTTTATGTTTGTGGTGGACGGCATCTTGTAGCCGATGGGTCGTTGCCATTGAAGTAGCACCATCACTAATATCATGCAAGGCGATGACTGTGCCAGATGTGGAAGTTGGCCAAGACCGTATACGCTGGTTCCGGCCACCTGCTGTGCCGGAAGGGCGACTCCGCAGAGAAACGTCGAAGCATGTCGCCTTGGATAGAGAATTGTTGCTCGCATCAACGTCTGGCGATGGCGCGAGTTGGTGTGTCCATCTTGGACCGCCGGTGCTGGTTGCCACTACCGACCCAGTGGGACTGCCACGCGATCCATTCCCTGTTGCCGTGGCATCTGCCGTCACCCTGAGCGTGCCATCACCGAGGCCGCGACACCGCCCGTCCGGAGCAAGGTCTGGCGTGCGCAGATCAGAGTCGGCGCTTGGCTGCTCCCCATCTGGAGTCCGGTCTGCCTTCCGTCGATGCCCCCCGTCCGGAGTCCCAACAGGTTCACTGGAGGCAGCCGAGATTCCCTGAAGCTGCACTTCTGGAGTCGGAACATGCAGGAATGCACCAACCAGTGGAGAGGCTCGAGCCATTGAGGGTGGAAGCGGTGCGCCGCCACCGCAGTCGTCAGTGGTCCCACCGTGATCGTTGAGTGCCTTGGTACGCACTAGGCGAGGTCTGTCACCTTGCACCTTTTGCATGGGAAGTGGGATGCTGTCGTCACTCGTCTCACATCCCGTGGATAGATCGTCATTAGCAGCTTGCTGTTCACTAGGGTTGGGTAAATTGTCAGAGTTTTCATCTGGTGGTGCACACCATGTCGGTGGACTGTCATTGTCTTGCCATTGTCCTTCATTTGGGCTTTTCTTCTTTGGAACTTTAAATCTTCCCCCAGACATTGCAGAACCTTGTTTATTACCCCCAAATTCTCCCATATGTATGGTCTCGAATATAGTATCCACTGTTTCTATCGACATTGTACCATTTTCCAAAGAACATTCCGTTTCACTTTTCTTCTCAGGTACCTCATATGTAACTTTGTTTGATGTACATGCCTTCATGGTCTCTGGGTCTGATTTTGCTGGGACTGGCATGGTCACAGTCTCTTTTTTACTGTTCTCAATTGCCCACATCATACTCCCCATACATAACTGCTTGAGCACTGGTGTTAGTGTGGTACAATGGATAATCGGTTCGACCTTATCTGCATCTTCATCATTAGTGGAAAGCACACTTGGTTCACTTGAAACTGCTGTGGGTGTTAAATTCGTTATCTGGCTACTCGATGTCGGTGTCCTCAGGATTCTTGCTCCAATGTTCTGCTCAATAATCAGTGGAGTGTGTATAGGTTCAATGCAATTAATGTTCCCTTCCAGGTTTGAAGAGTCATTACTGACTAACTGCTGGTCTCCGAAGTTGGGATTTTGCGGCATTGTGTTGAAGGGAGACATTTGTCCCTGCTGTGGATATGAGTCAGGTTGTGTTATTTCCATTACCTGAGGATCAATGCCTTGTCCATTTTTTCGATCCGTACTAAAACACTGGCAATTCTCAGTCTGCTCCTTGCAAGTTAAACATACAATTAATTTCGTTAGGAAATCCTCAGCATCCTTCTGTGGCCGTGCTGCATTATTAATCTCTGTTCGGCTACAATGATCCTGAAGGTCAGCGCATAAACCTTTTTTCTTCGGGCTTGGACGAGGCGATTCCTTTGGCTTGTCTTCAGTTGGGCTTGAACAGTCTTCAGCGCTGTGCCCTTTATTGTAGCATGAGAGACCGTCATGGTCATGCTGCTGTGTAGTGGAGCATGGTAGGCTGTTATAGCCTTCTTGCTGTTCACGGGAGCATGGCAGACTTGCATCGTCTGCCGCTGGTTGGTCAGGAGAGGTTGCTAGACCCTCATGGTCTTGTTCCTGCAAGGACTGCGCTCTGGAGTCTTGCGTTCCTTCCATCGTGGAGTCCGTCCACGAGCTCTCTGTGGAGGCTTGTGACACTGGAGTCACTTCTTGTTCGTGCAAGGACTGCGCTCTGGAGTCTTGCGTTGCTTCTATCGTGGAGGCTGTCCACGAGCTTGCTGTGGAAGCTTGTGACACTGGAGTCACTTCTGGTTCATGCGAGGACTGCACTCTGGAGTCTTGCATGTCTTCTTTCATAGAGTCGGGAACGTTGAGCGGGACGTGGACCACGCTCTGTGTGGCAGCAGGGCACTCTCCGTGTGCTTGCACCGCTCCCTGTCTGGTAATGTCAGGCTGCAGCATCATCTGGTACTGATAAGTTGGAACGTCATATCTGGTGGGTTGAAGATCCTCAAATCCGAAAAATGAATCCGCATCTGCGTCGGATTCAGTATGGGGGCCGCCAATGTGCAACACGAAAGGTTCGTCCGAGTCATAGTCATATAGGACCACGGAGCTATCATTGGGCTCGCGAGGTCCGGAAACACTGTAAAAATCGTTATCGAAGTATTCAAGGTCGGAATCATCGGCTTGTGCGTAGGTAACTGCTTGTCGGAGGGTTCTTCGGAGGTAAAATTCATCTCCTGGGTCAATTTGCGGCACTGCGCTGTCATTCCAGGTGAGGGAAGGTTGTTTTACAGCTTTAACAGATTTTTTTGTTTTTTTGATTTGGGACGTTTCCCTTTTAAATTGGATTTGGGACATTTCCATTTTAAATTGGTGCAGTCTTGGGCCTCTGACATCCTGACGCTCGGTATGTAGCACGTAGGAAGCGACTGCGCATGCTCAGATCGCTGTTCCTTTACCGATGGCCATTTTCTTAACTGCGGATGCGCACCATATTGCGCATGCGCATACGAAACTTCCGGTTCTGCGCACTTCTCGCGCAACTGTGCTAGCGTTATACCTTTAGCAAGATGGCCGTCGACCTCGACCCAGCCTTTTCTCAGGCCCGGGACCTCGGGCTCCGGGATCCCAGCCACGAGGTGAGTACTGCAGCTTTTCTTACCTTTAAGTCCCCATTGGATTGCGTATTCTTCACAGTACTTGGCGAATTTGCCCATGACTGCCTGGTAATCGTGCCTTTGCTGCCTCCTGAAGAACCTGAACCTTCTGAACATTGCTCTTGCCCTTGCACCGGCGACGATGAGGAGAAATTCAATTTTTTCCTTATCATCCAGGTCTTGGAGTTGAGCTGCCGCCAGGAACAATTCGAAATTTTGCCGGAATCGGCGCCAGTTTTCGTGGAGGTCGCCGTCGCACTGGAGCGCCTGCGGAACCGGGAGCTCGTACATCATGTCTGGGCACTGCTGGTTGTCTCCGTACACTGGATGTATGCCGGCAGGTATCGATCCACTCCTGTACCATGTGGTGTTGGGTGCTCTGGTGCACAGATGAGCCAACACAGTTGTATGTGGTACAACTCTATTTTATTATAACTCTTATAATACAATTCGTTCTGGATACTCTGCACGTGCTGTCTCCCTGAGTGTCCCCGGCTATAGCTGTGTCCTGGTTCTCCTCTGCCGTTCTTACTGACCACCAGGGGTTGTGTCTGTGCTTTTATATCTTTCTGTCATTGGTTGTGGTGTTGTGTGTTCTGATTTGTCTGTTGGTGTGTCTATCATGATGTGTGTGTTTGAATATCATGACAGAAGGGAGGGGGGGGAGAGCATTAGTTGTTGGAGACTCTATAGTTAGAGGTACAGATAGGCTGTTCTGTGGCAACGATAGGCTCACGGTTGGTGTGTTGCCTCCCTGGTGCCAAGGTCCGTGACGTCTCTGATCATGTTTTCAGGATCCTTAAGGGGGAGGGGGAGCAGCCACAAGTCGTGGCACACATCGGTACCAACGACATAGGTAGGAAAAAGGATGGGGATGTAAAACAGGAATTCAGGGAGTTAGGGTGGAAGCTGAGAGCCAAGACAGATCATGTTGTCATCTCTGGTTTGCTGCCAGTGCCACGTGCGAGCGAGGTGAGGAACAGGGAGAGAGTGCAGTTTAACACGTGGCTACAGGGATGGTGTAGGAGGGAGGGTTGCAGTTACTTGGACCACATTCTGGGGAAGGTGGGACCTGTACAAACAGGATGGGTTACACCTGAACCAGAGGGGCATCAATATCCTGGGAGGGAAATTTGCTACAGCACTTTGGGGTGGGGGATGGGGTTAAACTAATTTGGCAGGGGTATGGGAAACTGATTTGTAGTCCAGGAGATAGCTTTGCTGGAGTTTACAAAGCTGAGGGTAGTGCAGTACTGAAGAAGGTACCAAGGTCACAAGAGTGGACCTGCAGGCACAAAGGTGGTTTGAAGTGTGTCTACTTCAATGCGAGGGGCATCAGGAATAAGGTTGGTCAGCTTGAAGCATAGATTCGTACCTGGGACTACAATGTTGTGGCCATTACGGAGACGTGGATAGAACAGGGGCAGGAATGGTTGTTGGAGGTTCCGGGGTTTAGATGTTTCAGTAAGATTAGGGAAGGTGGTAAAAGATGTGGAGGAGTAGCATTGTTAATCAAGGATAGTATAATGGCTGCCGAAAGGCAGTTTGAGGAGGAGCTGTCTACCGAGGTAGTGTGGGCTGAAGTTAGAATTAGGAAAGGAGCGGTCACTTTGTTAGGAGTTTTCTATAGGCCCCCAAACAGTAACAGAGATGTGGAGGAAAAGATTGCAATGCAGATTTTGGATAGGTGTGGTAGTCACAGGGTAGTTGTCATGGGTGACTTTAACTTTCCAAATATTGATTGGAACCACTATAATTCGAATAGTTTGGATGGGGCTGTTTTTATCCAGTGTGTGCAGGAGGGTTTCCTCACACAATGTGTGGATAGACCGACAAGAGGCGGGGCCACATTTGATTTGGTACTGGGTAATGAACCGGGCCAAGTGTTAAATTTGGTTGTGGGAGAGTACTTTGGAGATAGTGACCACAATTCGGTGACTTTCACTATAGCAATGGCGAGGGACAGGAACATATGGCAGGGCAAGGTTTATAACTGGGGGAAGGGTGATTACTATGTGATTAGGCAAGAATTGGGGCGTATAAGATGGAAACAGGAACTGTCAGGGATAGGCACAATTGAGATGTGGAGCTTGTTCAAGGAGCAAATACTGCGTGTCCTTGATGTGAATGCCCCTGTCAGGCAGGGAGGAAATGGTCGTGTGAGAGAACCATGGTTTACAAAAGAGGTTGAACGTCTTGTCAAGAGAAAGAAGGGGGCTTATGTAAGGATGAGAAAACAAGGTTCAGTAAGGGCACTTGAGGGATACAAGATAGCTAGGAAGGAGCTCAAGAAAGGGCTTAGGAGAGCTAGGAGGGGGCATGAGAAGTCATTGGCGGGTAGGATCAAGGAAAACTCCAAGGGTTTTTACACTTATGTGAGGAATAAAAGAATGACCAAGGTGGTTAGGGCCAGTCAAGGACAGTAGTGGGAACGTGTGCATGGAGTCTGAAGATATAGGAGAGGCCCTAAATGAATACTTTTCTTCAGTGTTCACAAAGGAGAGGGGCCATGTTGTTGAGGAGGATAGTGTGATACAGGCTGGTAGGCTGGAGGAGGTAAGTAATCGGAAGGAAGATGTGATAGAAATGTTGAGAAGCCTGAGGATAGATAAGTCCCCTGGGCCTGATGGGATATATCCTAGGATTCTTTGGGAGGCGAGGGATGAGATTGCAGAGCCTTTGGCTTTGATCTTTATGTCCTCACTGTCTACAGGAATAGTACCAGAAGACTGGAGAGAGGCGAATGTTGTCCCTAGTTCAAGAAAGGGAATAGGTATAACCCTGGGAATTGTAGGCCGATTAGTCTCACTTCGGTCATCGGTAAATTATTGGAAAGGGTCCTGAGCGATAGGATTTATGATCATTTGGAAAGATTTGTGAGGGGTAAGTCTTGTCTCACAAGTTTGATTGTATTCTTTGAGAAGGTAACTAAGTACATAGATGAAGGTAGAGCAGTTGATGTCGTATACATGGATTTTAGTGAGGTGCTTGATAAGGTGCCCTATGATTGGCTCATGCAGAAAGTAAGGAGGCATGGCATAGAGGGAAATTTGGCCGATTGGATCAGTAACTGGCTATCACATAGAAGACAGAGGGTGGTGGTAGATGGTAAATTTTCATCCTGGAGCCCAGTCACCAATGGTGTACCACAGGGATCAGTGCTGGGTCCTCTGCTATTTGTGATTTTTATCAATGACTTGGGTGATGGAGTTGAAGGTTGGGTTAGTAAATTTGCTGATGATACCAAGATTGGTGGAGTAGTGGATAATGTGGAGGGCTGTTGTAGGCTGCAAAGAGACATTGATAGGATGCAGAGCTGGGCTGAAAAGTGACAGATGAAGTTTAACCCTGATAAATGTGAGGTGATTCAATTTGGTAGGACAAATTCGAATGCAGATTACATGGTTAACGGTAGGGTTCTGAAGAATGTGGAGGAGCAGAGAGATCTCGGAGTTCATGTCCATAGATCTCTGAAAGTTGCCACCCAAGTGGATAGAGCCGTGAAGAAAGCCTATAATGTGTTTGCATTTATTAACAGGGGGATTGAGTTTAAGAGCCGTGAGGTTATGCTGCAACTGTACAAGACCTTGGTTAGACCACATTTGGAGTATTGTGTGCAGTTCTGGTCACCTCATTATAGGAAGGATGTGGAAGCATTGGAAAGGATGCAAAGGAGATTTACCAGGATGCTGCTGGGATTGGTGGGTTGGTCTTATGAGGAAAGGTTGAGGGAGCTAGGGCTTTTCTCATTAGAGCGAAGGAGGATGAGAGGTGACTTAATTGAGGTGTATAAGATGATGAGAGGGATAGATAGAGTGGACGTTCAGCAACCTCGGGTGGATGTAGCTGTTACAAGGGGGCATAACTATAAGATTCAGGGTGGGAGATATAGGAGAGATGTCAGAGGTAGGTTCTTTACTCAGAGAGTGGTTGGGGCGTGGAATGCACTCCCAGCTATGGTAGTGGAGTCGGATACTTACGGAACTTTCAAGCGGTTATTGGATAGGCATATGGAGTGCACTTGAATGATTGAGAGAAGGTTGATTAGTAGGTTGAGAGTAGGGGCAGCACGGTAGCATTGTGGATAGCACAATTGCTTCACAGCTCCAAGGTCCCAGGTTCGATTCTGGCTTGGGTCACTGTCTGTGCGGAGTCTGCACATCCTCCCCGTGTGTGCGTGGGTTTCCTCCCGGTGCTCCGGTTTCCTCCCACAGTCCAAAGATGGGCCGGTTAGGTGGATTGGCCATGATAAATTGCCCTTAGTGTTCAAAATTGCCCTTAGTGTTGGGTGGGGTTACTGCGTTATGGGGATCGGGTGGAGGTGTTGACCTTGGGTAGGGTGCTCTTTCCAAGAGCCGGTGCAGTCTCGATGCGCCGAATGGCCTCCTTCTGCACTGTAAATTCTATGTTAATCTATGATTTGATCTTAGTTTCAGACTAGTTTGGCACAACATTGTGGGCCGAAGGGCCTGTACTGTGCTGTGCAGTTCTATGTTCTATATACACATATACAGTATAAGGTCTCAGCTAGGGTCTATCTTCATGCTTGCTTCTTCAAATGCCTGTGTCCAGTACAAGACTACCTTCTAATGTGGGCGGTACCGCACCCATTTTAATACTTTCTTTGCCAGGCACTTATACTGTACCTCTCCCCAAGTCTTTATCCAATGTATTTACAATGCATTCCTGTTTTCCTGTTTACCCAAAGTATCTACATTGCTTCTACCATCCCTTAACCACCCTCCTCCCCCAAATCTTTGTACTTATAAATTCATTCAGTCTGGAGTCATTATAATCCTTCTATTTAGAACAATTGGAGGAGTGGTGCACTCTGTTGTCCTGAGTAAACGTGAATGAATAGGAGATTTATTTTTGAATATAGTCACTCAGCCTTTCACTGGCTGATCTTAATTATCTTATTGCATTCTTTGGATTTGAACCGCTCCTTGTCAACTCTCTGCCTGATGTTATGGATGGTCATCGGTTTACCCCTTTCCTTGTGGGGGGAACAAACTATTTTCTCGCCTGTCGGGCTCATTCTCTTTTTTTCCCTATGTGTGGTTCACCGTGATGTAGGTGGGAGTTTACATTTCAAGAATGAAGCCTTTATTCCCACTTGTTTCACAACTTTAGCCACAAATGTGATTACTTTCTTGCTTTCCAGTTGTTTTGCAAGCTTATGAATCTTTTCATTCAGCTTGGCAATTATTTTGCTAAGCTATATATCTTTGTTTCAGAGTTATCTGTGGAACTCCTATATAAAGTTTATCAGCTTCACCTTGGTATTTAGTTATTTTTAGAATACCTCTTCAATAGTCACTGACTGCTCCTTAGACTCTTTGAATTCACACCTAGATCGTCAATCTGTTTCATAGAATTTTCACTTTCAAAGTCTGAATTTTCTCTGCCATACTGTGCATCCCATCCTTCATTTATTCAGATTGGATCGAAGTTGAAGAATTTAATCAGTTTTATTTTATTTTTGCTTTCAAACAACTGTTCTGATACATGAGCAATTCTTTCTCCTGTTCCAGACATTTTTCTTTTCCACAATGTTTACTGGAGACTTCTGCAGCCGGATTCTCCGTTCCTGAGTATTGGCGCCGGGGAAGAATTTCTGGAGTCCTACGACAGCAAAATTGGCGCTACACCTGGACCAATTGAGGGGCTAGCACAGACACCACATGGAACATGATCGATTCCAATGGAAAACGGTGTCGGATTCACTGAGGTCGGGATTGACACTCGAGAGGCTGACAAGCTGCAGCCGCATATTAGCTCAACACTCCCCACAAGCACTCATTCCAGCCAACAACATGGTGTAGCCATGTAAAATGGCTGCGTTCCGATTAATCTGGCCAAAACCCAGTTTAAAACGGCTAACCCGAAAGACTGCTGGGAAAAGAAGCCAAAAAAGACACAAGCAGGCAGCTGCAGACAGGTTTGCAGCTTCAGCACGGGGAACGTAGCCCAGATCGATACTCAGGGCTATCAACAGCCCATCAACCCAGGTATCCGCAGTTTCATTCAGGACTGTTTACACCTAATCTACTCAGACCTCCACAGCTAAATCGGCTATCCCCGAGAACAATTGCAACATATTAGCAATTGAATACCGGGCCAGACCTGTCGCCGCCTGCAGTGGCCGAAACAAAGACAGGTGAGCGACCACTCCCCGATCGAGGAATCGCCTCACCATTGGACACATCGACCCCAGAGACTGGGGACAGAATTCAATCACTTGGGACTCAGGGTCAAGGGCCGCCCCGGGAGGTGGGAAGCCCCTGGGCCATATAAAAGTAAAGGTCCAAGTTCAGCTCTCTCTCTCTCATCTTCGCCTGCTCGAGACCTTCGCAAGACCAGCCACCGGTAGCAGTAAGTTTGAATCCAACGATCGCTATCCGGTAGAGACATCTAGCCACCGACCTGTAGCAGCCTTTTGAATCCCGCAGGCCAGATTTGATTGGACAAGCCATTCGTTTCCCTGACCTGGTGGGCTCTTCCTAAGTTAAGTATTGGCCAGTAGTGATAGGTTTATTATATAATTAGTAGTATTAGGGTATTAATATTGCTTGTTGTATATAATAAATGACCGTTGTTTTAATCCTTACTAAGCGGTGTGCTGTGTTATTAATCATAACCTGAACTTGAACCACGTGGCGGTATCATAAAGATACCTGGCGACTCATGAGCAAAGGTGACCTAAGCAGAGCAAATAGACTAAAGCTAGAAAGAGCAACATAATTGGCGACTCCGCCGGGACCCGACTTAGAAGTGGAAAACCACTCCGGGAGAACCCCAACATTTTGAATTAGAATCCAATCGGAAACAAACAAAAAAAACCCACAAGTGTTCAAGCGGTTCTGGTTAATAATTCACAATTCGGAAGTGTGTATATGCATGCATAACGAACAGGGTTATAAGGCAAAACTGATAGATTTTTTGTTGCGTCAAAACTATCGGCAGTTGGTATTTCGGAAATTAGCGCAAGCCGTACCCGTATCTACCACACCACCTTAACCCCCTGTTCCAAATTCGAACGTACCGAGCAGATAAGAGAGAGCCATGCAGGCAATGCAAGCGATGCAGCGCCTCATGAACCACGAAGATGTTGCTGTCGCACCAGTCAGCAGCGTAGGAGCGGGACAGTGTCCCGTTTGGGAGGTGAAAATCCGCAAAATTCTGCAGGGCAAAGGATGGCCCGCGTGGAAGGATTTCTGCAGTAACGACGACTCAGGTCCTGGAGGTATAGGGCATACTTGGTGGGAGAACCTGAGTGAGATTCACAGAAAGAGTTTAGCAAAAGCGCGCAAGCCGATGGCAATTGTGTCCTGTCTGGCACAATTGCGAGGCACAGAGGAGGTCGTCAGGACGCTCCGCAAGGAAATAGAAGGCATACATCGGATAAGTAAAACCGATATATGTGAAATTGAGAAAGAGAACCAGAAATTGAAAGGGAAATTAGCAGCAAAAGACGAAGAGGTGGCTGACGCCAAACGGGGTCACCAATCATGTGTGGCGCACTTGAGTAGTTTCCAGTCACAGTATGAGAAGGCTTATCAGGACCTGTAGCGTGCAGTCCTGGTAAAGAAAGAAACAGAAAACCCGTTAGAGAAGCTCCAGAAACAATGCAGTGATCTCAAGGCAGCCTTGAGAGCGCTCCACGCCATAACAACGGAACAAAGGCAGAGTACTTTAGACCATGCAAAGTGCCGAAAGCAGGTTTCAGACTTGAAAGCACTGCTTTCTGTCCAAAAGGGATTTCAAGGAACGTTTGGGGAAAGTTTAGAACAGGAAGACGGCCCTGATTGGGAAGAATTGCAAGAGACAGCGCAGAGATATGTTCAGGGAGCATGTGCGCAGGGAAAACCCCAAAGGAGGAAAGCACCCCCACCCCCCACACAACAGATAATACAGGCTCCCATGAACCCTATAACAACCCACCGCACCGCCACAGCAGACGAGGCGGAGGTCTTATATTCCACCCCCCTCACAGTGACCCAATTACGGGACGCGTGTGCCAAAATCACACCGTTCCTCCCCGCTTCAGACACACACCATTTCTTTGCCACCGTCAAGCACCAGGCGACCATGTACGGCCTGGATGAGAAAGAGCAGGTAAAGCTCACGGTCCTCAGCTTAGACCCATCGGTCGCAGCAGCCGTTCCCGACCCACAGAATGTAGGGGGAGGCACCCTTGCAGAAATGCATACCGCGATCCTGGATGCGATCGGGTACAACCGGGGCGACCCCGTAGACGGTCTGAATAAATGCAGACAGAAAAAGTCTGAACACCCCACAGCGTTCGCAGGACGCTTGTGGATTCACTTTGAAGCCGTTTTTGGCAACGTAGATCGTGCCCATTTGTCCCCAGACAATATGGCCAAATGGACCCGCACCCTTATCTCCCATGCCACGGAAGCAGGACAGAATGCCTGTAGCAATTATGACCCCCTCGGAGGAGGCTCATAATGAAAAGTGGGTGGTCAAGAGATTATCCCGCGTTTGGGAACAAGTGGCTCACAGTAAATCAGCCACTAGAACCCCTGAGGAAAACCAAGCCGCCGCAGACGTGCCGGCAGTAAGAACCACTCTTCACAACCCCGCCTGGGTAAACGAGGGAAAGAACAGCCCCCCAGCCAAACCGCAAGAGTGCTACAATTGCGGCCAATTGGGACATTTTGCTAGGGAATGCAATGGCCCTAAGAAACCACAGAGTGCCCAACCGACAGGCACTCTCGATAAGAAAAAGGCAGAGCCTGTATCGACCGAGGACTGAGGTGTCCACATGATGATTTAAAGAAGACACTTGGGGAAAAGTGTTATCCTTTCTGATGGAACCTGCAGAATGTTTTATGTTGTCTGTCTGTTTGTAAAATGTTTTATGTTGTCTGTCTGTTTGTTAAATGTTGTTCGTCCTACAGGAGAATTTTCTCACCGCCCCACACCCATTCACCTGAACTTTTAACTTTTCCCACTGACACCCACCACCGCCACACGCCCATTCGGCCGATACCTCTGAGGACTTGCCTCAGACGCCCGATCGTAACTGCTCTTCTGATTTGATGGTAGAATCAGAACAGTAACCCCACCATGTTGACTACATTTTTGTCCGTTCTTTGGTCGCTCAGGCAGTGGAGAAACGGCGTGAGACCCGCCCTGCCTAGGGACCCCCCCGTTGGTCAAAAACGCTCGGGTAGGGAAGATACGGTATTGGTAGCCGTCCTACCCGGGGACTCCACCCAAATCGTACCCGTCGCGGCCCACACGCACCCCATTCGAACTTTACTTTCAAAAACAGTTTTATTTTATTTAGGCAACCTTTGGGTTGCTGCCACATGCTATTTACATCCTAGAGCATCTGGATGATAAAGTTAGCACTGGTCCACCATTGGGAAGTGTGCCGTGTCCAAACATTTGTTTTGAAAAAAAAATGGGGGGGGAATCACATGCTGTGACCAATTATAAGGGTTTAATTGGCCCCAAGAAGGACAGACACACTAACACACCAGATATTAAACCGAAGTATTTACACACACTATGCTTGTATTACAGAACTCCAGAAGCTCCAAGTCCGGAGAAAACCAGCAAACAGGAAAAGGAAAAGAAAGAAGACAGCCATGAGGACTCCTTTCTTCGTGCTCAACATATTTATTATGGACTTTTGGTTGCGCGGGAACGCGGACCCCATTACTCCAAACCCCCCTGCCGTTAACGCTTCACTGCCCCGTAGTACCGAGGGCCCAGTCACCAACCACGCTGCATTATCCTGGTGTGCCAAGTTCATAACCTGGTACTCCCTATCATACATCATTGAGGCACTGTTGGCATTGGCTATACTCAGTTGTGCAGTACAGACCATGCGCCTCCGCAAGTGGAAAAGGAGAGCGTACCGCGCTCGAACCCCGGTCTATCGGATCCAATCCCCGATATTCGGCTACAACCAGACCCCAGACCCCCGCGACATATGAATAATAAAACATGCACTGGCGGTTTGTTTTTCCCTGTAAATAAAAAAAGAGAATGTAGGGAAATGTATGATCCTGAGCTTGACTGCCAAGCCAGGAAAGAATATATTAAATGTTGTAATTGTTATTGTATAGAGAGATAAGACTGTAAGTTTGAAGAATTGTTTAGGTAAATTTTTGTACATAGCTAGGGTCAGAGTAGCGGCCATGTGGGAGGTGCCCCCCAGTCGGGAAACAAAGAGGACAAAATTTATGTGATCCTTCACGCTTCGCGTTAGGATCACAAGGCGGGAATGTAGCCATGTAAAATGGCTGCGTTCTGATTAATCTGGCCAAAACCCAGTTTAAAACGGCTAACCCGAAAGACTGCTGGGAAAAGCAGCCAAAAAAGACACAAGCAGGCAGCTGCAGACATAGTTTGCAGCTTCAGCTCGGGGAACGTAGCCCAGATCGATACTCAGGGCTATCAACAGCCCATCAACCCAGGTATCCGCAGTTTCATTCAGGACTGTTTACACCTAATCTACTCAGACATCCACAGCTAAATCGGCTATCCCCGGGAACAATTGCAACATATTAGCAATTGAATACCGGGCCAGACCTGTCGGCGCCTGCAGTGGTCGAAACAAAGACAGGTGAGCGACCACCCCCCGATCGAGGAATCGCCTCACCATTGGACACATCAACCCCAGAGACTGGGGACAGAATCCAATCACTTGGGACTCAGGGTCAAGGGCCGCCCCGGGAGGCGGGAAGCCCCTGGGCCCTATAAAAGTAAAGGTCCAAGTTCAGCTCTCTCTCTCTCATCTTCGCCTGCTCGGGACCAGCCACCGGTAGCAGTAAGTTTGAATCCAACGATCGCTATCCGGTAGAGACATCTAGCCACCGACCTGTAGCAGCCTTTTGAATCCCGTGGGCCACATTTGATTGGACAAACCATTCATTTCCCTGACCTGGTGGGCTCTTCCTAAGTTAAGTATTGGCCAGTAGTGATAGGTTTATTATATAAATAGTAGTATTAGGGTATTAATATTGCTTGTTGTATATAATAAATGACCGTTGTTTTAATCCTTACTAAGCGGTGTGCTGTGTTATTAATCATAACCTGAACTTGAACCATGTGGCGGTATCATAAAGATACCTGGCGACTCATGAGCAAAGGTGACCTAAACAGAGCAAATAGACTAAAGCTAGAAAGAGCAACAATGGCACTGGTTGCGCTGGAGTGTGCCTATCCCATTGATGGTCAGCTGGGGCCAGAGGGTACCTAGGAGGGGTGGTCTGGGGGGCACCCATACGACCCGGGGCACTAGGTTCACAGTGGGAAGTCAGCAGCGTGTGCAGCTGCATAGCTGCCTGGCAGGCTGCGGTAATGCTGTTCCATGCCCATCCACCCCGTCCCCACAGCCCATCTCCTGGCCACCCCTTGCTACTCCCAACAGCCCTGGCAGACGCTCCCCGGCCAATGGAACAACTGTCAGCATATTATAACGATTTTAAACACTTTCCGTACCCCTCGCTCTCCCCCTCATCAGCCACTGCTTTTCACGATTTTTGAAACACAAGTGAACCTCGCCATCGGGAATTCTCCCCAGTGGAGGTGGAGGATCGCAGAGGCCCCGGAGAATTCCGGGTCAGGCCCGCTAATAATATGCGAACAGTGTTTACTGTATGTGCGTACTCGAATGCATTGACGCCCGCTGCCGAGGCACTGGAGAATTGCAATTTGGCGTGAACCCGGCGCCAGCCATGATTTCAGTGTTGGACCCAATTATCCGCCCAATTGCGATTTGCGATTCCGGCGTCGGCTGATGGAGAATCCCGCCTCTGATGTTTTAATTGGAGATCTACCTTTGTTGAATTTGTGCCTACAAGGTTATCATGTGGGTGTTTCGAGTCCTCTTTCAAACGTTCTGCTTCCTGTGAGTGACATTCCTGATGAGAACTCATCAGTTCTCATTTTTCTTAATAAACTCATAATCCGTTCTTGATAGTTGGTTTTATAGACTGAATATTTTTTCCTTAGCAGAGTATAATTCCTTCAAGCTTACATTCTGTAGTTGCACTTATGCCAATTGTTTCTGAGACTCTTCAACCTCTTTTGTTGTAACTTCTACCTTTGCTTGCAATAATAGGTTCTTGCTTTCCATTTCAGCCATTTGATTTCTCATTGACGCAATAGGTCTCAGTAAGTCTGAGATACCTGGTGATTTCCCTTCTTGTTCTTTTGTCTTTAGTTCCAAATCGACATCTTCTGATTTTGCTTCTATCTTTTCATTAAAGTTTGGAATGTTCCATTACTTTGTTTTCAGTCGTATTCAGGGAGCTCAGCATTGCCATCCGCTGCTGCTGTTCAGTTAATGTTTTGGATTACTTTTAACACTTCTGGAATGTTCTCTGCTTCTCTGGTGCCATTGTGCGGTTTGCTTGGAAATCTTATTTTCCAAGTATTTGTCAAAGGCTTTTGATATTTCATCAAAACTGGTTGAGGATTCATCAGTGTACTGCTTCAGAATTACTTCATTAGCAAGGTAACCAAATAGTGTAAAAATGTATTAATCAGGACTTCTTTTGATCTTCTATTTAGGGCTGATGTGCTCTGGTAATTTTAAAAAATCTCCTCAAGAATTCCAATTCTGCTTTATGTATGACCCTTGCATGAGTAGATTTTTGATCTGTACTGTACCCGGCCCCACGCTAATCCCTATATTATAGGGCGGTAATTGGCCAGGTTGGATTTATCCAACTTCTTGTGGACAGAACATACCTGGGACAATTTTCCACATTGATGTGCCAGTGTTGCAGCTGTACTAGAACAGTAGTCCTGGAGAGTAGTTAGTAAAGCATATGGGATTTTGGGCACCATACATAGAAATGTGGAGTACAAAAGCAAGGAAGTGATGCTGAAATTTATATAGCTCTGCTCGGGCCATAACTCGGGTAACTGCATTCAATTCTGCACACAAAACCTAATGAAGAGTGTGAGCGTCATTGACAGTGCGCAAAGGTGATTTACCAGAGTGCTTCAAGGGATGAGAGATTTTTGTTGGAAGGTGGGCTTCTTTTCCTTGGATTAAAAGATATTGAGGAGAGTTTTATAGAGTTGATCAGTAGTAAGGCAGGTTTAGATAAGATAGAGAAAGATAAGCTATTCCCATTAATTGAAAGTATAAGGACTCAACGGTGTAGATTGAAGGTTTTGGGCAAGAGATCCAGTGGGATGTGAGGGAAAATTTTCAAAAATTCAGTAAGTGGTAATGATCTGTAACTTGCTGCTGATAAAGTTCATGAAAGTGAAGATGACCAAAGATTTCAAAATGAAATTGGATGGACACTAGAGGGAAGAAAGCCTACAAGGCTATATGGTGGGGGAATAGGACTGACTGGATAGCTCTATAAAGAGCCAACATGAACTCAAAACGCCAAATTGTTTCCTTTTATAAAGTAATGCCTCTCTGGGCATAATCTAGTGGAGGCCTCAGGAGTCTCAGCTGCTGACTGAAGAGCCAGTAAGAGACTACCTTGTCTCTTTTGTTGGAAGCCCCATTGCATCGTCTGCCATTCAGGCTATCAAAACAGAATGTGGAGATGCCGACGTTGGACTGGGGTGAGCACAGTAAGCAGTCTTACAACACCAGGTTAAAGTCCAACAGGTTTGTTTCAAACATTAGCTTTCGGAGCGCTGCTCCTTCCTCAGGTGAATGAAGAGGTATGTTCCAGAAACATATATATAGACAAATTCAAAGATGCAGGACAATGCTTAGAATACGAGCATTTGCAGGTAATTAAGCCTTTACAGATTCAGAGATAGGGAAACCCCAGGTTAAAGAGGTGTGAATTGTCTCAAGCCAGGACAGTTGGTAGGATTTCGCAAGCCCAGGCCAGATGGTGGGGGATGAATGTAATGCGACATGAATCCCAGGTCCCGGTTGAGGCCGCACTCATGTGTGCGTAACTTGGCTATAAGTTTCTGGTCGGCGATTCTGCGTTGTCGCGCGTCCTGAAGACTGCCTTGGAGAACGCTTACCCGGAGATCAGAGACTGAATGCCCTTAACTGCTGAAGTGTTCCCCAACTGGAAGGGAACATTCCTGCCTGGTGATTGTCGCGCGATGTCCGTTCATCCGTTGTCGCAGCGTCTGCATGGTCTCGCCAATGTACCACGCTTCGGGACATCCTTTCCTGCAACATTGGCCAAGTCACACGAGTATGTACTGTGTACCTGGTGGGCGGGTGTTCTCACGTGTAATGGTGGTATCCATGTCGATGATCTGGCACATCTTGCAGAGATTGCCATGGTAGGGTTGTGTGGTGCTGTGGTCGCTGTTCTGAAGGCTGGGTAGTTTGCTGCAAACAATAGTTGGTTTGAGGTTGCGCGGTTGTTTGAAGGCAAGTAGTGGGGGTGTGGGGATGACCTTGGCAAGATGTTCAACTTCATCGATGACGTGTTGAAGGCTGCGAAGAAGATGTCGTAGTTTCTCCGCTCCGGGAAAGTACTGGATGACGAAGGGTACTCTGTCGGTTGTGTCCCGTGTTTGTCTTCTGAGGAGGTCGGTGTGTTTTTTTGCTGTGGCGCGTTGGAACTGTCGATAGGATAGTTATCTTCTTCTTCGCCCAGTAGTTGAGTCGGTGGAGGGGGTGTAGGGGTGGGGGTGGTGGTGATGGTCGCCGGTGGGCCTGCAGGTGCCAAATCTCGAAGTAGCCGTGTAGTGATGGAGGGAGACGGTGTAGGGTCAGGGGTGGTGGTGATGGTCGCTGGGGAACCTGCAGGTGCCAAATCCCAGAGGGAGACTGTGTCCTGCCGTCCGTCATGATGTGCCACGTAGGCATATTGTGGGTTGGCATGGAGGAGCATGACCTTCTCGACAAGGGGATCCGATTTATGATCCCTCGCATGCTTCTGGAAGAGGACGGGCCTTGGGACTGTCAGCCAGGACGGGAGTGAGACCCCTGAGGTGGACTTCCTAGGGAAGGCAAACATACGTTCGTGAAGGGTCTCATTGATTGCAGTGCACAGGAGCGACCGGATGGAGTGGAGCGCATGGGGAAGGACTTCCTGCCAGCGGGAGACTGGAAGACTTCTAGACCATAGTGTCGTGTTGGGTGTTCCGATATACAAATGAGCCAACACGGTTGTAGCTGGTACAACTCTGTTTTATTATTCTGTATAATAACAACTGTTAACTTCTGGCTGTGGTTCGTACTTCACCAGGTAACCTGTGGACCCAGCCGTAGCACTATCTTAGAGAGGCACTGAGCACATGGTTTATGTCTGAGTGGCACGCTGTGAGCTCTGTGCTCTGAGCTATCTCCTGCTGGAATGAGTGGCAACTGTGGTGTTCCCTGTTTTATAGTGTGTGTGCTCTCACTGGTGATTGGCTGTGATGTTGCGTGTGTGTTGATTGGTCCGTCGACCTGTCCATCAGTGTGTGTGTGTGATTGCACCATGATATGTTAATATGGATATCATGACATCCCCCCTTTTCACAAGAATATGTTCCTACATGGTAATAAATATTGGTGTGTACTGAGTGCGGCTGAGTATGTGTGTGCAATATTTACAACATGTACATGAGGCTAAATTATATACATAGGAAGGTGTCAGGTGCAACATAGCAACGAGGTTGTACCACAAACAAAACAAGTGCAATCATCAAATATCGAAAGAGAACCCCTGGAACGACGAAAAGAGAAACACGTTAACATTGTTGCACAACAATTCAGTGAGTCCAATGTGCAAACAGGCTCATAAGTCCAGCCTAGTCGGTGGGCGACGAATTCGAGTTGACCGTTAGGGTGGTAGAGCATTCATCACCCGGATTAACGCTGTGCACTGGCATCGGCTGATGGGTCCTACTTGGAGACACCCGATTTCTGTCTATTACTGCAACGCGGAAGGCTTCCCGGTCGTCGGTATCACCGGTCTGTACGTCGTCAGGGTATGACTCGGTGTATGGAGGCTGAATGGCCCGCACGTCCATGCGAGGCTGGCGGAATTGCGGAGCGTTGGCAGGTTGGGCTGCTCGACAGCAGGCAGCGTAGTGGCCCATCTTCCCACAGCAGAGGCATTGTCGAGTTTTGGCTGGACATTACCGCTTTAAGTGTGCGGATCCACAGTTGCCACACGTCGTGACGTCATGGCGTTCGTTGCGCCACCGTGCATGCGCAGTTCGGTCCTGCGTAGAGCGCGCCTGCAAGTCACGTCCGTCTGCGTCGACTTCCCCTCTTTTGGCACGCACAAGCACGGGAGGCGTCGGAAAGAGCGCGAAATGGCCACCCTCGTCCGGGCCGCGGGCCGGGAGGATCTCGATCGACTGGACCCGCTCGGTCTCGTAGACCCCTGCCGTGCCGATTCGGCCGCCTGGAATTGGGAGTACCGGCTGGTCGTGTTTCAGTGGAGGATGCAGGTTTCGATGGTGGTGGCTCGGGTGAGGCTCTTTATTTTGAGGAGCTGCTGGCGTAGGGTGTCCGAGGTGACCCCAAAAACTATCTGGTCCCGAATCATGGAATCGGAGTGGCCCCATAGCCGCAGGACTGTGCGAGGATACGGAGGTGTGTCAAAAAGGATTGAAAAGGCTCATCCTTACCCTGCAGGCGCTGCTGGAAGAGGTACCTCTCGAAGCTTTCATTCAATTCAACGCTGAAGTGTTGCTCAAGTTTTTGAAGGACCGTCTTGTACTTCGTCTTGTCCTCGCCTTCCGCGAATGCCAGGGAGTTGTAGATGTGGATGGCGTATTGCCCTGCCATGGAGAGGAGGAGAGCAATCTTCCTGGTGTCCGATGCATTCTCCCTGTCTGTGGCTTCTAGGAAGAACTGGAAGCGCTGTTTAAACAGCTTCCAGTTGACGCTGAGATTTCCAGCGATTTTGAGCGGCTGCAGCGGTTGCTGATGGTGTCCATGGCGCAGGATGGCGGATCTCTGAAGATGTGCAGGTAGGTCTCACAGTTGCTGCCGAGTTTCCAATCCTGGTATCATGTCATGTTGGGTGTTCCGATATACAAACGAGCCAACACGGTTGTAGATGGTACAACTCTGTTTTATTATTCTGTATAATAACAACTGTTAACTTCTGGCTGTGGTTCGTACTTCACCAGTTAACCTGTGGACCCAGCCATAGCACTATCTTAGAGAGGCACTCAGCACATGGTTTATGTCTGAGTGGCACGCTGTGAGGTCTGTGCTCTGAGCTATCTCCTGGAAGAATGAGCGGGAACTGTGGTGTTCCCTGTTTTATAGTGCGTGTGCTCTCACTGGTGATTGGCTGTGATGTTGCGTGTGTGTTGATTGGTCTGTCGACCTGTCCATCAGTGTGTATGTGTGATTGCACCATGATATGTTAATATGGATATCATGACACGTAGGGCCACAAGGCCTGCCTTCCAGACCGTCGCGTTCTCCCTCTCCACCTGTCCGTTTCCCCGGGAGTTGTAGCTGGTCGTCCTGCTTGAGGCGATGCCCTTGCTAAGCACGAACTGACGCAACTCGGTGCTCCTGAAGGAGGAACCCCGATCGCTATGGATGTAGGTGGGGAAACTGAACAAGGTGAAGAGACTGTGCAGGGCCTTGATGACGGTGGCAGAGGTCATGTCTGGGCATGGGAAGGCAAAGGGGAATCGTGAGTACTCGTCAACAACGTTGAGGAAGTACACGTTATGGTCAGTGGAGGGGAGGGGCCCTTTGAAATCGATGCTGAGGCGCTCAAAGGGGCGGGAGGCCTTTACTAGGTGTGCTCTGTCGGGCCGATAGAAGTGCAGTTTTCACTCCGCGCAGACCTGGCAGTCCCTGGTCATGGTCCTGACCTCCTCGATGGAGTAAGGCAGGTTGCGAGCCTTGATAAAATGAAAAAAACGGGTGTCCCCCGGGTGACAGATGTCATTGTGGAGGGCCTGAAGTTGGTCTACTTTTGCGCTGGCACATGTACCGCGGGATAGGGCATCTGGGGGCTCATTGAGCTTCCCGGGTCGGTACAAGATATCGTAATTATAGGTGGAGAGTTCGATCCTCCACCTCAGAATCTTGTCGTCCTTGATCTTGCCCCGCTGTGTATTATTAAACATGAAGGCAACCGACCGTTGGTCAGTGAGGAGAGTGAATCTCCTGCCGGCCAGGTAATGCCGCCAATGTCGTACAGCTTCCACAATGGCTTGGGCTTCCTTTTCGACAAGAGGAGTGCCGAATTTCGGAGGCATGGAGGGTACGGGAGAAGAAAGCCACGGGCCTGCCTGCCTGGTTGAGGGTAGTGGCCAGGGCAAAGTCCGACGCTTCACACTCCACCTGGACCGGAATGGACTCATCCACAGCGTGCATTGCGGCTTTGGCAATATCTGCCTTGATTGCGATTGAAGGCTTTACGGGCTTCAGCCGTCAGGGGAACAATGGTGGATTTAATGAGTGGCCGGCCTTGTCCGCATAATTGGGGACCCACTGGGCATAAGAGAAGAATCCCAGGCATCTCTTCAGGGCCTTGGGGCAGTGGTGGAGGGGAAGTTGCAGGAGGGGGCGCATGCAGTCGGGGTCGGGCCCCAGGACTCCGTTTTCCACAACGTAGCCAAGGATGGCTCGGCGGGTTGTGCGGAAAACGCATTTCTCCTTATTGTATGTGAGGTTAAGGAGCTTAGTGGTGTGGAGGAAATGCTGGAGGTTAGCATCATGGTCCTAGACGCAGATGGTGACATTATCTAGGTACGGGAACGTGGCCCGCAGCCCGTACTGGTCAACCATTTGGTCCATTTCTCGCTGGAAGACCGAGACCCCATTGGTGACGCTGAAGGGGACTCTGAGGAAATGGTAGAGGCGGCCATCTGCCTCGAAGGCAGTGTATTGGCGGTCCTCCGGGCGGATAGGGAGCTGGTGGTACGCGGAATTCAAGTCAACTGTGGAGAAGACTCGATACTGCGCAATCTGATTGACCATGTCAGATATGCGGGGGAGGGGGTACGCATCGAGCTGCATGTCCTGGTTGATCATCTGACTGTAGTTGATGACCATCGGGTGCTTCTCCCTAGTCTTGACGACCACCACTTGGGCTCTCCAGGGGCTGGTACTAGCCTCAATGATTCCCTCTCGTAGGTGTTGCTGGACCTCCGACCTGATAAAGGCCCTGTCCAGGTCACTGTATCGTCTGCTCCTAGTGGGGACAGGCTTACAATCCGGGGTGAGGTTAGCAAAGAGCGAGGGTGGGGCGACCTTAAGGGTCGCGAGGCTACAGACGGTGAGGTGGGGCAGGGGTCCACCGAACTTTAATGTAAGGCTTTGTAGGTGGCACTGAAAGTCGAGCCCCAGCAATAGGGCAGCGCAGAGATGGGGGAGGATGTAGAACTTAAAGTTAGTGTACTCTACGCCCTGTACCGAAAGGGTCACGACACAGTACCCCTGGATTTCTACGGAATGTGATCCGGAAGCCAGGGAGATTTTCTGGGTCACGGGTAAAATTGGGAGGGAGCAGACGCCTTACCGTATCTAGGTGGATAAAGCTGTCTGTGCTCCCAGAATTGACGAGGCAGGCCGTCTCGTGCCCGTTGATCCAGGCGGTCATCGTGGATTTCGTGAGATGATGAGGTCGAGTGTGATGGAGGCGAGCTTCGGAAGGTGGTGGGTGGGCGGTCGGAGGTAGCGGTGGCCAGCGTACGACCGGGTGAGCAGGGGTCCCGGGAGGCGGCGGAGTGGTTCCAAAATGGCGTCCCCCATGGGTCACACATGGCGGATGGCAGCAGAGATGGCGGCGCCCACGGGTCGCACATGACGGGTGGCGCAGCAGGTGGCGGGGGTCCCGACAGGCAACAGGCAGTGCTGCTGGGCCTAGGAACTTTAGGGACAGGTCGGACCTGGCAGACTTTGGCGAAGTGGCCCTTCCTCCCACACCCGTTGCAAATCGCGTTCCATGCAGGGCAGCGTTGTCTGGGGTGCTTACCCTGGCTGCAAAAGTAGCATTTCGGGCTTCCGGAGTTGGCGGGCTGCTGCGCGGCACAGGCTTGCGCCGCACTCGAGTCGGGTGATGGCGTCGCCCACAACGTCCACGAGGGTGCCGCGTGGTCGGAGTGTAGGCCTCCATGTTCTGGAAAGCCACTTCCAGTGAGTTTGAGAACTGCACTGTCTCTGGGAGGCCGAGTGTACCCCCTTCTAGCAAGAGCTGGCGGATGTAATTGGATTTAATGCCCGCGATATAGGCGTCCCTGATCAGCAGCTCCGTGTCTTGGACAGCCGATATTGCCTGGCAAGCACAGTTCCGGCCGAGTATCCGCAAGGCTCGCAGGAATTCGGCATGTGATTCTCCGGGGCGTTGTTGCCTCGTGGCAAGGTGCCTGGCGTACACCTCGTTTACTGCCTTTATGTACTGTCCCTTCAGCAGCATTATCGCCTCCTTATACGAGGGGGCATCTCTGATAAGAAGGAAAACTTGCGGGCTCACCCGTGCGTTGAGTATTTGAAGCTTTAGAAGGTCGGTGACGTCGTCGGTGGAGGATCCGAGGTAAGCTTTGAAGCAGCTTAGCCAGTGCTCGAATATCGCAGTGGCGTCGTCTGCTTGTGGGTCCAGCTCCAGGCGATCAGGCTTGAGTGATGAATTCATCTTAGAAATTTAGCTTATTAAATTGATGTGCCATCGGAAGGTGGTGGGTGGGCAGCACGGTACCATTGTGGATAGCACAATTGCTTCACAGCTCCAGGGTCCCAGGTTCAATTCGGCTTGGGTCACTGTCTGTGTGGAGTCTGCACATCCTCCCCGTGTGTGCGTGGGTTTCCTCCGGGTGCTCCGGTTTCCTCCCACAGTCCAAAGATGTGCAGGTTAGGTGGATTGGCCATGATAAATTGCCCTTAGTGTCCAAAATTTCCCTCAGTGTTGGGTGGGGTTACTGGGTTCTGGGGATAGGGTGGAGGTGCTGACCTTGGGTAGGGTGCTCTTTCCAAGAGCCAGTGCACTCGATGCGCCGAATGGCCTCCTTCTGCACTGTAAATTCTATGAAAATCAATTAACACAAGACGAGTAGTAAACAAAACTGTGGCTTTATTTAGCTAAACAGAAAGCCTCCTGGCCACTGATCCCGAACTGGGCAGGGCTGGAGGTCAGCCATCTTTTTACCGAGCCCAAGGGGAGGAGCCACAGGCGGAGCCATGAGGCAGTGGTTTACCACAATACATGTAGTACAATAACAGTTTACCACAATACATATAATATACTAACAGTAGTTTACCACACCTTCTTGCCCCAGACTTAATTGAGCTGAAGGCAGGATTCCTGCCTCCATACCGCTATTAAGTGCCCCTCTGCCACCAGACGTGCAATGGGGAGGGCATAAGATTCCTTCATATGACCCAAATAACATTAATAATATTTCACAATGCTGTAGTACTTAATGATCATGAAACAAGCTCCAAATATTTTGAAATATGATGTATTGTAGGATTTTTCAAGTTAATTGCTTCTTTCTAATTCACTTTCTAACTTTCAGAAAATGGAAAAGCAAAATCAGCGATAGAATAATAAGGTGGATTCCACAATGTGCAGGTAGTTTGCTCTGGCAAAGTCAAAAATTACCTTCCACATCTTTCGACCAGAGGTTGATAACATCAACAATGTGTATATGGCTCAGCAACAATTTGGGATCAATTCCCGTAATGTTAAATTTGACATTCCATCACGATAGCTAACGGCAATAAGTACTAACAGGATGTGACACAAAGAACATGCCAGTTTAACAATATTTCTTTTTACCAAACACACTCAGTTTTTACAACATCTGGTGCTTCTGTTTATTTTCGGAAGATCCTGAGTTTGGAGATAAATGAAGATTAATTATGTGCTAAATTACTGTTCAAACTTTGAATTGTATTTTTCTAGTCTTGTAACTGTTATGAGCTTGCCATAGCCATGATTATGTGAAAGTAGTTCCCAGTTCACCAGCTCTGAGCAAGCATTGTGTATGAAGATTGATAGACAAGTGGTGACAGAAGTTACCTAGTTTACGATAATGAGTTTTGAATATTAATGAGGGTATATTATAGAGATTTGAAACTATTACTGAGGCGAGACATGCTGTCAAAGCTTTTCAGCTTGCACTCATCAAGACAAGCACAAGAATGCCAAATTTCAAATGATCACAGTGATTTATTTTACTGAAGAAAAAGGCACTGATTGGTTGGCAATCAGTGATTGGCTGAAGCATAGCCAGGGAGAAAGCAAAAGGGAACAATAGGTTCCCTAAACCCTGGGTAATTCAAAAAAGATGTAAGCCTTGAACATATTTCTTTTACTTGTTGAGAATTGGTCCCTGTGTATGACTGTATGTTACTTCTAGAAGGCTTAAATGAACCACATTACAAACTTGCTTGTTCATGCAGCTATTGGCATACTGTGATGATTGTCCCTTTAAGGGTAACACAATAGAGTAAGGGGTCACCTGGCCTTGGTGACCACTGGAGACTCAGAGTGGGGAATCACCCCACGGGGAGGAGTTCCCTTAGGCAGAGGCATTCCAGAACTAGCAGCAAGCATGATGTTGCTTTTGTAGATCCTTGTAAATAAATCCTTTGTTGATAACTAATGAAGTGTCTGAAAGTGCATCAGAAAACACATGTAGGATTATTCAGCACATGCTGCCCGATCGCAGAATCACATCTAACAGTAGAGATTTTGTTTTGGGTAAGGGTAAAGTCTGTACCCAGGCTATTATGAACAACCAAAGGAGTGAGCTTGTGATTTGATCAGTCAATTACTGGGATGTGCAGCCTATGCCTGGCATTACCCCAACACTAAAATTCAGTCGATAAACAATAGAGCTATTGTTGAGGAATTAATAAAATTCAGCCATTTATTCACTGCTGCATGAAACCATAAATATGTTTTGATGTTTAAATCAAATGGCCAGGAGGTTGAATGTATCAGAAATTACCCATGGGCACAGTGGTTCACATGACTGCCTCACAGCACCAGGGACCCAGGTTCAATTCTGACCTTGTGTTACTGTGGAGTTTACAATTTCTCCCGTGCCCCTCTGGGTTTCCTCCAGGTGCTCCAGTTTCTTCCCATAGCCAAAGAACTGCAGGGTAGGTGGGTGCCCATACTAAATTGCCCCTTAATGTCCAAGGATGTGTAGGTCAGATGGAGTTATGGGATTACAGGGATAGGATGGGAGATTGGGCCCAGACAGGGTGCTCTTTCAGAGGGTTGGCGCCGACTCAATGGGCCAAATGGCATCTTTCTGCACAGTAGGAATTCTAGCGTTCTATAACAAATGAGCAGCTGGTCACCAAATTCACTATCTTGATGATGCCCATGTACCAAATTTGTAGACAGTATATCAATGTTCATTATTATCAATATCATTTTCCAGTATCCACCAGTGTTGTATCTCAGAAAAAATGATTGAAAAGATTAATAGTCTATTTATTGCAGCAATGATCTCTTGTGCTCATTGTAAAAGTTTCAGGGGAGCTAAGGGTATGATCATAGATCAGCGTATTGCCTTTTTAACCTCCTTCAAGGGACTTTAATCATATTCAGCTTTATGGCACAAAGCTGCCCACAATTTGGTATCAACTGGCATTATCACATAAGCAACATATGAGAATCATTGGTCTGGATTTAAAAAGTGGGACCGGGGGACTCGTTGTCCAGGATGAGTTTTGTGCTCCAACACCATGTCTCAACTGTATCGATCTTGGCGCCCAATTAGTGGTGCTAAGTACATCCTAGAGGTGGGAGCTGTGTGTCTGGTGCTAATGGCAAGGGTAAGCAGCCAGTAGCTTGTTGATGAGAGCAGGCAGATCAGATGGCCAGGAGATGGTATGTGTCAGAAATTACCCATGGGACGTCAAGGTTAAAAGCAGCATTCATGCCGATGCTAATTAGCCCCAAATATCTGAATATTATATAGTGGGATATACAAATCAAAATCATACTAATATAAAACAGAAAGTTAATAAAACATAGTAATAATGTTTGCAATTATAGAAAATTATATAAAACACCTCAAGGCACTTTAGAGAATGAAGCCTTTTAGTTTGTTATGAATCCATAAATTAGATGAAGGGAACTAAAAGGAATTTTCAGTGGCATTCGTCAGTGTTCCCTTTAAAATTTCATTGGTGTGCACAGTTTGCTTTTTATAGTTTGTTTTCTCCTTAAATCTATTTACACAGAGAGCTAGAGTAAGACTTATACAGTGCCTTACAAAGGGAAAAGCAGTCAAAACAGGGAAATAAGAATACTGGCCTGAACTGGTCCTGTATATTTTGAAACGGAATAGCAGTAACATTTGGGAAATAAGAATACTGGTCCGAGCTGCTGTTTCCCAGGCTGGGTGACCCATGTACCTGAGCAATCCAGTGGGCACATTGTTTATAGTCCTGAACAGCATTAGAATTTCAATATTTAAGCCCACTTAAAATGTTCCCATCCATTGAATTAAAAGGTTTTATTAACAGAAAAACATTAGGCTTATAATCATATGTTTTGGAGAACTTCTAAAGGCTTTTTTGTAGAAAGAAAGATTTGAATTTTTGTAGCGCCTTGCAGTAGCTCAGGCTGTCCCAAACCACTTTTCAGCCAATGAAGCACTTAGGAAACAGAGACCTCCAACAAAGACCCCATCAGAGGTCACAATCACATGTCCCCATCGCAGACCCCCAATCAGACCCCCAACAGAGACCGCCATCAGAGACCCCCCATCAGACCACCAACAGAGACCCCAACGGGGAGCCCCCCATCAGACCCCCAGCAGACAGCCTCAAATGTAAACACATTTGTCTGAGGCAGCAGACTGTGCTTCAGTTTTCAGACAGGGGTCTCTGATGAGGCTCTCTGATGGGGCCTCCCTGTTGGAGTCTCTGCTGGGGATCTGATGGGGGGTCTCTGTTGGGGGTCTGATTTGGGGTCTGCGATGGGGTTCTCTGATTGGGACTCTGATGGGGGTCTTTGTTGGGGGTCTCTGTTGGGGTTTGATGTGGGCGTCTCTAATGGAGGTCTCTGATAGGGATCTCCAAGGGAATCTCCAATGGGGGTCTTTGATGTGGGTCTCTGTTGGGGTCTCTGTTGGGTCTCAGTTGGGATCTCTGTTGGGGTCTCTGTTGGTGACTAATGTGGGTTCTCTGATGGAGGTCTCTAATGGGGGTCTCTAATGGGATGGTCTAATGGGGTGATCTGATAGGGGTCTGATGGGGGGGACTGATGGGGGTCTCTGATGGGGATCTGATGGGGAGGGTTTGATGGGGGCCTTGGGGGGGTGGTCTGATGGTGTGTTGGTGGAGGGGGGGCAGGTCACTCTTATGCATGCATACTGTGGCAGCTGATCCGTACACCGGGAGTGGGAGTGGGGGGGGGGGGGGGGGGGGGGTGCGTGGATGTCCCTACTTGCCTGCGGAGGGGGGCAGGATTTGTGTCATGGGGGGGAAGAGGGGGCAGCCACTGGACCTCGGTGTTGGCCCGCCTACTCAAAATGATGGCCTGATATTGGGATTCTGACAGAATCCCACGAGCTCTCCACCATGCATAGATTTGCACAAAAAATGCGAGGGAATTGCAGCTGGACACCATTCCTAGTGCCTGCAGAGGAGTGAGTCCCTGCTGGTGGGAACACTTAGTCTCCAGAACGGAAAATCCAGCCCAGTGTCTACCAATAGTGCATACTCTCATTACTGCACTGAATGCCAGCTTAGATTCTTGTGCTCAAGTAGCACCTTGACTCAGATGAAAGGAGGTTATCCACTGATCCACAGAAGTGATGTATTTATCCAGGAAATTTATCTTTAGTATCGATCAAGAGGCTGATGTCAGCTCCTGCAAGAAAACTAACAATGCAAACTTGACATTTTCACCTGCGTCGGCAAGCAATGACTTGCCACTTTTCCCAATGTGGATAGTTTTATACCTTCTAAATGCAGATGTAGATCTTGACAGCCCTATTTATCTTCCAATCCCCAATCAATATTTACTCCAAGATCTAGCATCTTATCTTATTGAGATTCTCCAATTGTTTAATACACTATTAATATAAAACAGGGGCCACCATTTCTAACCATTGAGAGTTAGTTCATCAAAGGTTCACACTGCCCAGGGCACTTCACATTAAACTGCTTGAATATTTAGTTCAGAAAACAGGGGCGTCATTCTCCGACCCCCCGCCGGGTCGGAGAATGGCCGTTGGTCGCCGTGAATCCCGCCCCCGCCGAAGTCTCCGGTACCGGAGATTGGGCGGGGGCGGGATTTGGGCCGTGCCGGTTGGCGGGACCCCCCGCTCAATTCTCCGGCCCGGATGGGCCGAAGTCCCGCCCAGAAATTGCCTGTCCCGCCGGCGTAAATCAAAGCTGGTATTTACCGGCGGGACCAGGCGGCGTGGGCGGGCTCCGGGGTCCTGGGGGGGGGGGGGGGGGGGGCGCGGGGCGATCTGACCCCGGGGGGTGCCCCCACGGTGGCCTGGCCCGCGATCGGGGCCCACCGATCCGTGGGCGGGCCTGTGCCGTGGGGCACTCTTTCCCTTCCGCCTCCGCCACGGCCTCCACCATGGCGGAGGCGGAAGAGACTCTCCCCACTGCACATGCGCGGGAAACTTTCAGCGGCCGCTGACGCTCCCGCGCATGCGCCGCATTTCCATGCCAGCTGGCGGGGCAACAAACGCCATTTCCGCCAGCTGGCGGGGCGGAAATCCCTCCGGCGCCGGCCTAGCCCCTCAATGTTGGGGCTCGGCCCCCAAAGATGCGGAGCATTCCGCACCTTTGGGCCGGCGCGATGCCCGTCTGATTGGTGCCGTTTTTGGCTCCAGTCGGCGGACATCGCGCCGTTGGGGGCGAATTTCGCCCCAGGATTCTGAATCAGGAAGATTCAAAGGCTAATCCATTAAATCTTATTAACATTTGCCCCATGCCAATAGATCTTTTTTCTTTTAGAAATTCAAAAATCCTCATGGAAATTGTATCCTATTGTGTTTATGTAAAGATCTGTATGGATGCAAACTAAGTTTATCTAATATAAGCTGAATATAATGAAGACCTATTGTAGAACAAGATGTAGTTTTAAAAGAACAGTTTTGAGCATCACCATTCTGTCTTCCCATGTGGAGTGGGAGGTTAGATCTGTCAAAGTTAACCTGAAATTAGACATATTCAAAGACGAAAGTAGCTTGTATCAAAAGAACCAAATCTTTGGCAGAGAAAAGGGGAACAACGCCCCTCACCCAGGCAGTTATGCACGAGACCTTGGGCGCAAATCTCCGGCCTCGTTGCACTTTCCTCGAGCGAAATGAGGCCGGTGAATAGTGGGAGAGGCCGAACAGTTTGCGATGCAACCAGCCTGTTTCTGTCGGCGAAATCGGGATATCGCCGTAACATGGCGAGAAACCAACTGTCGCCAATTAAGTCCGATTTCCATACAATTAACGGGGGCCACCACATATCCAACGGCCTCCCATCATTCAGCAGCCTCCCCAGCAAGTGGCCACGCTGGCGCCGATTGGTACTCCTTTAGAAACACGGGAACCTGGCGGAAGGGCTTCTGTGGGGAGCCAAGGAGGTGAGTAGCCATCTTTGCTCACAGGCAAAGAGCCCGAGGGTGCTGGGGTTGCAACCCCAGTGATCGGCGGGGTGTGGGGGACCCTCAGCTGGGGATGGGGGACCCGCCACAGGCTGAGCCGCCATGGGAGGGTGGGGGGGAGGTGCTGGGGGGGCAACCGGAGGTCAACCATGCGCGGCACAACTATGCTAACCCCTGTATCATGAATACCAGTTCCGGGGGCAACTGTTGTCCCAATCCATCTGCTCCAATGACCATCCATAACCCAGATTGACTGCCATGGCCTCTGTCCGTGCGGCTGAAGGCTATTGCTAATAAGGAATTTGCAATCATGGTTAAGTGAGCACTTCACACAACTCAGGTGGATCCCAGTGGGTGGGCGGGCCATGTAGCACGTGGGTGTCATTGCCTAGCATCCCAATCACACCTTGATGCATGGAAACTGTGCCTGAACACTGCAGTAGGCAACACCACACCTGTGGTGTTCTTTGTGTTGCTAAATTCAGGTTGGTTGGCGTAGTGTTCACAAAGACCACAAAATAGCTTGAACTTGAACAAAGCTATAAATTTATTAATACTACTAATTTGGATTCGACATGTACTCGTAAATAATATGCAGTTGATTATTAACATATAAACTGCACTCATCTACAACTAATCTCTATTGTCATGCAAGAGTGCCTTTAAGAAATGGATGTGTAAGGAATGTACCTTTAAGAAAACAGTGATGTCATGAGTGGGTGGAGCTCAGCTCAGGTCAGCCATTTTGCAGGTTTTTAGTTTCAGTTTAAAAGCAGTGTCTGTGTGTCTGTGTGTTTCCAGAGAGCTGCAAGTTTTGCAGTTTGGTTTTGCAGCTTAAAAGTGCCTGGCTGGTTTTGCTGAGAGCAGTTTAAAAGGGCTTGGCTGTTTTGCTGGAGCTGAAGGCAACCAAGCTAATATATCTCTGCCATTCTACAGAAACTATATATATCCTTCAACCTGATGTGATACTGTTTAAAGGTGTTAAGTCTCTTGGAAGTTTGAAGGAACATTTTAAGAAAGTATTTACTGTTGCAATATTTTCTGAGTTATCTTTGAAGTAAGGGGTATTAAGAGATCCAATGTTTATCTAAGATGTTAAGTTGAGTTCATGGAATAAACAGTGTTTTGTGTTTAAAAACCCACGTATCCATCATTGTAATCCCACACCTAGGGAAAAAGCCGTGTGCTCGGAAAAGCAACAAATCCATTAAAGGGAGAGGTTGGTTGAACTCTATGATACATTTTGGGGTTCTGAAAAGGCCTCGCCCATAACACTATACTGTTATAAACTACGATCTGCTCTTACTCATACTATCTGAACTTTAGTCTTTCTCCAGCTAACTCCTGCACTACTCTCCCCCACAGGGCAGAGCATCAATGCCTTACATGCCTGTAACTGTAGCTCCCTCTAATGGCTAATCTAGACATTTCATTAACCTTTGCAGTTCTTACATTTATGATATTACCACACCGTCCCCTTCACTCCCTACCTAGACCCCCACCCCATCCCCATCCCTCTGTACTCTCAGTGATCCTCAATGTGCTTTGCCTTCCTCGCTCTACCCCTGCAACTAACTGTGTCCCCAGGATGCACATTGGAGGTGGAGACAGCCAGCTGTTTGCCTCATTCTGTGGCCCTCGGTGCCCCGGCAGGTCTCCTTAGGGGGATCTGTGGCCTGATTGCCCCGGTTCACGTGTCATCAGAACATGCACAGCAGTGCCGCCCTGTCCCGTGTGCTGGCTGTGAGACGCAATCTCATCAGAGGGGTGGATCTCGGGAAGCTGGTGACCACCGTCGCCACTCCATGAGACGGGTACGGATTGGCACCCAGTGCCCCCACCTCTCGATCAGTGCCCGTAGAGCCATGGGATTCAACTTAGGGCAGACGGGCAGCTGGTTTGAGCCCCAGTTGCCCCTGCATACTGTAGTTCTGCCAGCCCTGGTGATTTCCCATGGTCAGCACCATCATGTCGATGCCATTGGCGATGTTCCTCAGTGATTGGGCCATGCTCAACAGTGCCTCAGCAATGCCCACCTGCGACTGGAATAAGCTCTGCAGCGCCTTGGCCATTCCTATCTGAGAGTGGGACATGTCCCACAGAACCACATCAAGGTCAGTCTGGTACTGGGTGACATCCCCCAGCGAGGCGGACATTCTGCATAGACCCTCAGCCATGGCGGTCACAGACTGCATGACACCTTGGACACCCCCACTGGATGTCATGCACAGGTTCTCCACTGCAATCGCCACCCTAGTAGTTGGTCTCTATGCCATGCATTGCCTGATGACGTCTCCTGTGCCCATAACTTCTGGACCTGCTGGAGAGCCGCTGTGATCTCCCTCTGAATGTCATGGCCACACCCTAATGTCTCTATCAGCTCTGGGAAAGCCTCTTCCACAGGCTCAGCACCAGGCTGGGACCCAGCTGGGTCCTGGTATCCAGCAGACCTCCGACTCCTGTCTCGCTGGGGTTCCTGCCTCTACCTGATGTACATCAGCAGCAGTGTGGAGCTTACCAGATTGTGCCCCCAAAGCCTGTCCAATAACATTTCCCACCGAGGTGCGTATATCTGTGCTGGTGGAGGGTGTGGCTGACAGCTGTGATGCCTCGATCATATCTTCCTCAGACCTCTCCTTCGAGGTGTTCTCCTGGGAGTCGGGAGAGGGGGCCACCCGGGATAAACCGACAGCATCGGCCGGAGGACCTGCGGAAGAATGGGCATATAGTCAGTGGGAGGGATTGGTCAGTCAGTAAGGCAATAAAACCTCACATTTGACAGGTCCTTTGGCTGGGGCCTGTTGGTTCCTCACCTCTGCAGCGTCCACCAGCCTCCACGTTGGTGACCGCTCTGTCCTCGGCCACACCAGTCAGCTCCAGGACACGCTCCTCAAATTTGCTGAGGATTCTTATGTCCAGCCCCCCAACACCAGTCTGGATCCTCTCCCAGATTGTAGGAGAGCTGTTCCTGAGGAGAGATAGAGAGGGCATCAGTAGCCACACGTGAGGTTCACGGTGGTGGGAGACGGACGTGTGAATGAAGATTTGGGGGGATTGAAGGGAGAGGGGAAGTGGATGGAGAGTTGGGGGTCGCATGCAGAGCTGGGGTTGGATGCTCGCATGGAGGCGGAAAGGTCTCGACCGGGGAGTGGTTGTTAGTGGTGGCCGTTGGTGCCTACTCACATAAGTGTTGCCCGGTGTAGGTTGTCGACTATTTTCCGCCACTGGAGGCCAGTCCTCCTGGTCACACTCCCGGTGCTCACAGCCACTGCCACCTCATCCCAGGCAGCACTGCTGCCCTGTGGCTGAACCTCCGGGACCCTCGGGAGAACAGGTCATCCCTCCTGGCCTCCACTGTGGATAGGAGCCTGGACAGATCTGCATCTCCGAATTTTGGGGTCGGTCTCCTGACCATTGTTGTGAGCTGGCTGGGTTGAATGAGCAAGAACTGTTCGGCCTTGTTAGCTGGGGGCTGGCGAGCGCATTGCCGGCGAATCGGCTACCGAGCTTTCATTTGCGGCGAGAAGCCCGAGAGGCCTCATTAAGTGGACCAATTAATGCTGAATAGCATTGCCAGCCTTGCTGGGCCAAACACAGTTCACGCTCGCTACCACACTTAGAAATATTTCCGGAGAAGAGCGCCCATAGTCTCGATGGAAGAAAGATCAACATATAACAGGGGCGAAATTCTCCCCCAACGGCGCGATGTCCGCCGACTGGCGCCAAACACGATGCCAATCAGACGGGCATCGCGCCGGCCCAAAGGTGCGGAATGCTCCGCATCTTTGGCGGCCTAGCCCCAACATTGAGGGGCTATGCCGACGCCGGAGGGATTTCCGCCCCGCCAGCTGGAGGAAATGGCGTTTGTTGCCCCGCCAGCTGGCGCGGAAATGCGGCGCAGGTGCGGGAGCGTCAGCAGCTGCTGACAGTTTCCCGGCGCATGCACGGGAGCATCAGCGGCCGCTGTCAGTTTCCCGCGCATGCGCAGTGGGGAGAGTCTCTTCCGCCTCCGCCGTGGTGGAGGCCGTAGTGGAGGCGATAGGCAAAGAGTGCCCCCACGGCACAGGCCCGCCCGCGGATCGGTGGGCCCCGATCGCGGGCCAGGCCACCGTGGAGGCACCCCCCGGGGTCAGATCGCCCCGCGCCCCCCCCCCCAGGACCCCGGAGCCCGCCCACGCCGCCTGGTCCTGCCGGTAAATACCAGCTTTGATTTACGCCGGCGGGACAGGCAATTTCTGGGCGGGACTTCGGCCCATCCGGGCAGGCCGAATTGAACGGGGGGTCCCGCCAACCGGCACGGCCCGATTCCCGTCCCTGCCCAATCTCCGGTACCGGAGACTTCGGCGGGGGCGGGGGCGGGATTCACGGCGGCCTACGGCCATTCTCCGACGCGGCGGGGGGTCGGAGAATGGCGCCCCTGATGTCTCTCCCAGACATTTGTACCACTTGCATTTTTGGAACAGTTAAATATCCAAAAGACCACCATGGATTACATCTCCAAGTTCCCACCAGTTGACAAGAAAGAGTCAACATTTAAAAAGATTTCTATAACAATACTTACTTTGACTCTGTGGCTCTCCAGCCATTGCAGAAATGTTTTTAAGTGTGTCATTGCTGCTTGCACAGTTGTAGATCCTCCAGCTGTTACTTGGACAGATGGAGCACAACCTGAAAATATTCCAATTTGCACTACATTCAAATCAATAATCACCAAATGGTCAGAATTTGAGTAGTTCATTTTATAAATGAATTTAGTAAGTAGACGCAGGGGCAGTTTGAGACTGCACATCTGAGGGAGAAACAATCTGAGTGAGTATATTTGCGAATTTGGATCAAGGTGGGAATTTGGTGCAGAGGGAAAAGAGCTTCTCTTTTGCTTTCTAAATTCCTAAGGCTTCAGAAAGCAGCCTTGCCTTGCTGCACGAGTGGCTAGCATTCCCAGTGAGTATCCATTAGATGTTTAAGGTTTATTTCATCCCTAAGGTTTAAAATAGTACAGGAGCTGTTCTTTTGTAAGTTCAAAATAATTATAAAAAAGCACCATAAAAAATTAAATTTAGTAATTATTTAAAACATTAAGGATGGTAGGACAGGTGATATGTCAAGGATGCTGAATATGGGAGCTCCTGGATAACATTGAGATTGGGGCAAACGTGTCTGCAGTAAGTATTTGTGGCTTGAGGAGCTTTGGCTCAGAGCTGGAGGCTGAGCTGCAGGGTCTGGGGGTGTGTGACTGCAGCTGAAGTAGGTAAGGGGACACCGAGGGCAGGGGTACAGGAGTGTCAGCCTCTGGAACTGTCCAACAGGTTTGAGGTTCTCTCAGTGTGAGTGTGGTAGATGCAGGGTGGATAAACTGACTGAGCATGGCACCATAGTACAGGTAGCCATTCAAGTCGGAGGAGCACATAACAATGTAGTTGTAGTAGGGGACAGTATAGAGAGGGGAATTGACACTGTTCTCTACGGTATAGAGCCGTAGACCAGATGACTGTGTTGCCTGCCTATTGCTAGGGTTTGGGACATCAGCCTCGGGCTGGAGGAGAACTTGCAATGTGAGGGAGAGGATCCAATTGCCAAGGTCCAAATAGGCATGAACAACAGAGAAACATAGAGAATAGGAGCAACTTGGGGCCATTTGGCCCTTTGAATCTAATCCACAATTCATTACGATCATGGCTGACAGCCAACTAAATAGCCTGATCCCACCTTGCCCCCATATCCTTTGATTCCCTTCGTCCCAAGTGTGGTATCTAACTGCTTCTTTTAAGCAGGCAATGTTCTGGCCTCAACTGCTTACTGTGGTAGGGAAACCCACAGGCTGACCATTCTGTAGGTGAAGAAATTTATCCTCATCTCACTCCTAATGGTCTACCATCAGATAAAGGCCCCTGATTCTGGACACACCCACCATCATGATCATCCTTCCCTCATCTATCCTGTCCAGCCCTGTTAGAATTTTATAGGTTCCGATGAGATCGCCCCTCATTCTTCTGAACTCCAGAGAATATAATCCAAACCAACTCAATCTCTCCTCATATGTCTTTCCTGCCATCCAGGAACCAGTCTAGTAAACATTTACTGCACTCCCTCTAGAGCAAGAACATCCTTCCTCAGATAAGGAGACCAAAGCTGCACACAATATTCCAGGTGTGGTCTGACAAATGCTCTGTACATTTGCAGCAGACAGCTCAAATCCTCTCGCTGTGAAGGTCAACATATCATTTGCCTTCTTTACCTCCTGCTGCATGCTTACCTTCATAGACTGGTGTATGAGGACACCCAGATCTCATTACACATTCCCCTCTCTTAATTCATGGCCATTTAGATAATAGTCTGCTTTCCTGTTTTTGCTACCGAAGTGGATAACCTCACATTCATCCAAATTATACTGCACCTGCCTTTCATTTACCCACTCACTCAACTTGTCCAAATCAACCTGAAAGATCTCTGCATCCTCCTCACAGCTCACCCACCCAGCCAGCTTTGTGTCATCTACAAAATTGGAGATATTACATTTTGTTCCCTCATCTAAATTATTAATATACATTGTGAATAGCTGGAAGCCCAGCACCAATCCCTGCAGAACCCCACAAGTCACCATTTGGAAAAACACCTATCTGTTCCTATTCTTTGTTTCTTGTCCTCCAGTCAGTTTGTCTATCCATCTCAATACACAGTCCCTAATCCCATGCACATTAATTTGTCACGCAAATTTCTTATGTGGGACTTTGTCGAAAGCCTTCTAAAAGTCCAAATAAACCACATCCATTGGTTCCCCTTCATCAAAAATATTAGTTACATCCTCAAAGAATACCAGTAAATTTGTCCAATCCTGGCACTGTTTTCCATGTGCTCTGCTATAAAATCTTTAATAATGAGCTCTAGAATTGTTCCCAATACTGATGTCAAGCTTACTGGTCCATTATTCCCTGTTTACTCTCTACTCCCTTTTTAGATAGCGGGGCTATACTAGCTATCCTCCAACCTGTAGGAACTGTTCCTGAGTATATAGAATCTTGGAAGATGACCACCAATGCATCCATTATTTTTATGGACACTTCCTTCAGTACTCGGCCTTCAACCCCATCAATTTCCCCAATACTATTTCTCTATTAATACTGATCTCCGTCAGTTCTCCCTCTCACTAAATCCTGTGTTCCCCAATATTTCTGGTATGTTACTTGTGCCCTCCTTTGTGAAGCCAAAACCATAGTATGTATTTAGTTGGTCAATTATTGGTTCCCCATTATAAATTCACCTGTTTCTGACTGCAAGGGGCCTACATTTGTCTTCATCAATATTTTTTTCTTCACATCTCTATAGAAACTGTTAGTCAGTTTTTTTGTTCCCATAGGTAGAATGAGGAAAGAGGTTCTGCATAAAGTGTCTGAGGAGCTCGGCACTAAATTAACCAGTATATCCTCCAAGATTATCAACTCTGGATTGTTACCTGAGCCACATACAAATTAGCATGGGGCACATAAAATTAGAGGGATGAATGCATGTCTCAAAGACTGGTGTGGGAAAAGTGGGTTTTGATTTGTGGGGCACTGGCATCAGTACTGTGCTGTGACCAGTGTTCTTGCAAACTGCATAACTACAGAAGTAGAGAGGGCTTTAACCTAAATGAGATGGGAGGTGGGGGGGGGGGGGGGGGGGGGGGGGTGGGCGGGGGGGGAGGGCAATGGGGGCATGACTCTGGGGAGGGGATATGTGGGCTTACGAACCAAAACAGTATGGCAGTATTGCAAGGCAACTATTTTGGTAATGATAACCAAAGTGTGGCAGGAAGAGACAGAGCATAGAATCATAAAACAATAGCAGAAAATAGATTCAAAGGGGGAAAAAAGGTAAAAGGGCAAAATTAATGGCTCTTTACTTAAATGCATCTAGTATTCGGCACACAATAAATGAATTAATGGCACAAATTGAGGTTAATGAGTATGATCTTACAGCCTTTAGAGACATTGTTACAAGGTTATCAAAGCTGGGAACTAAATATTCAAGGGTATTAACTTATGTAAGGACAGACAGGAAGGAAAGGATGGTAGGATAGCTTTGCTAGTAGAAGATAGAATAAGTACGATTGCAAGAAATGATCATGAATCAGAAGATGTAGAATCCATATGAATGGAATGAGGAATAACAAGAGAAGAAGACACTGGTGGGAATAGTCTACAGACCCCTAACAGTAGCTATACTGTGGGATGGAGAATAAATCAAGAGATAATGAGGGCATGTGATCACTACAGTACATTAGTCATGGGTGATTTTAATCTTTAAGTGGATTGGGAAATCAAATTGGCAGAGACAGCCATGAGGAAGAATTCATAGAGTGTATTCAGGACAGTTTTCTAGAAAAGGTGTTGTGGATCCAACAAGAGATCAGGCTATTTTGATTCTAGTGATGTGATATGAGGCCGATTTAATAAACAACCTTAGAGTAAAAGGTCTCTCAGGAAACAGTGACCATAACATGGTAAAATATTGCCTTCAGTTTGAGAGTGAGAAAATAGCTGTGCTAAACTTAAGCAAGGGTAATTACAAAGGACTGAGGGAAGAGTTGACTGGAGTGGACTGAGGAAGGAGTTTAGTGGAAAGGGTGGTTGATTATCAATGACAGACATTTATGATAATCATTCATGGCTCACAACAAAGCTACATCCCAGTGAGGAAGAAAGACTCTAAGAAGGGGGAAAATCAAACATGGTTAACCAAGGAAGTTTAGGATATTATTGAACGTAAAGAAAAAAAACATACAATGTGGCAAAGATTAGTGCTAAGCCAGAGAATTTGGAAAGTTTTTCAAAGCAACAAAAGTTGACCCAAAAAAATAAAGAGGGGGAAGATAAACTATGAGGGTAAACTAGCAAGTAATATAAAAATGGATAGTAAGAGCTTATTTAAATATATAAAAAGGAAGAGAAAGGCCAAAGTGAAAATAGGCCTCTTAGAGAATGAGGCTGGGGAATTAATAATCAAGAACCAGGAAATGACAGAGGAGTTAAATAAAACCTTTGCGTCAGTCTTCACGGTAGAAGACACTAATAACATAGGTTGAGGGGTGGTGGATTTAGAACTGAGATGAGGAGGAGCTACTTCTTGCAGGGCATGGTAAATTTGTGGAACTCGCTGCCCCATAGTGTGGTGGAATCTGAGTCATTAAATGCTTTCAAGAAAGAGATAGAAGGGATATTGGCAACAGGTGGGGAAGTGGATTTGAGACCAGGAAGAGATCAGTCATGATCTGGTTGAATGGTGGAGCAGGCTCGAAGGGCTGAATTGCCTGCTTCTGCTCCTAATTTCTATGTTCCTATGTTCCTAACATTCCAAAAATACGAAGGAACCAAGGAGCAAAAAGGGGGAGAAATAAATAAAATAACTAACACAAAAGAAAAAGTACCAGGGAAATTAATGGGGCTAAAGGCCAATAGGTCCTATGGACCTGATGGGTTATACCCTAGGACTTTAAAGGAAGTAGCTACAAACATAGTGGATGCAGTACTAGTAATCTTTCAAGAATCTTAACTTCTGGCAAAATCCAAGAGAATTTGAAATCAACCGATGCAAAACCCTTATAAAAATAGGAGGGAGACCAAAATCAGCTAACCATAGGTCAGTTAGCTTAACATCTGTTATTGGGAAAGTGTTTGAATCCATTATAAAAGATGTCCATTTAGAAATTCACAATGTAATCAAGCAGAGTCAGCATGGCTTCATGATAGGGAACCTGTGCCTGACAAATTTATTAGAATTTGTCAGGCACAGTAGCATGGTAGTTAACACAATTGCTTCACAGCTCCAGGGTCCCAGGTTCGATTCCCGGCTTGAGTCACTGTCTGTGCAGAGTCTGCACGTTCTCCCCGTGTGTGCGTGAGTTTCCTCCTGGTGCTCCGGTTTCCTCTCACAGTCCAAAGATGTGTAGGTAGGTGGCCATGCTAAATTGCCCTTAGTGTCCAAAATTGCCCTTAGTGTTGGGTGGGGTTACTGGGTTATGGGGATAGGGTGGAGATGTGGGCTTGGGTAGGGTGCTCTTTCCAAGAGCCGGTGCAGACTCGATGGGGTGAATGGCCTCGTTCTGCACTGTAAATTCTATGATCCTATGATTATTTGAGGTGGCTTTGAGAAAGATAAAGAGGAACCTGGATTTACAAAAAGCATTTGAAAAGGTACCACACAAAAGGCTACTTAATAAAATAAGAGCCCATGGTGTTGGGGGTAATATTTAGCATGAATAAAGGATTGCCTAATTATTAGAAGATGTAGTTGGAATAAGAGGGACATTTTCAGGATGGAAACCTATAACTAGTGGAGTGCCACAGAGATCAGTCCCTGCCCACAAATATTTCCAATATATTTTAATGACTTGGATGAAGGAAGTGAATGTACTATTGACAAGTTTGGAGGTGACACAAAAATAGGTGGGAAGGCAAGTTCCGAGGATGATACCAAGACTCCACAAAGGGATAATGACAGGTTAAGTGAATAGAAAAAAACTTGGCAGATGGAATATAATGTAGGAAAATGAGACGTTATGCACTTTGGTAGGAAGACTAAAGAGGCTGAATATTATTTACATGGAGAAAGACTGCAGAAAGTTGCAGCACAGAGGGATTTGGGAGTCCTCATGCATAAATCACAAAAAGCTAGCATGTAAGTTCAGCAGGTAATAGGGAAGGAAAATGGAATATTGGTCTTTCCTTCAAAAGGAATGAAGTATAAAAATGGAGAATACTTGTGAAAACTATTCAAGGCACTAGTTCGACCACACCTGGAATACTGTGAACTGTTTTGGTCCCCTGATCCAAGGAAAGATATATTGGCATCAAAGGCAGTCTAGAGAAGGTTTACAAGATTGAGCCTGGATATGGAGGGATTTTCTTATGAGGAGAGGCTGAGTAGGTTGGGCTTGTTTAGAAGAAAGTAAAGCGACCTTATTGAGGCATATAAGATTCTCATGGGGCTTGGCTGGGTACTGAGACGATGTTTCCCCTTGCGGTAGAGCCTTGGACCAGAGGGCATAATCTCAGAGTAAAAGTTCTCCCATTTAAGACAGAGATTAGGAGAAATTTCTTCTCTCAGAGGGTAGTGATTCTGTGGAGTCCTTTAGCACAGAGAGCTGTAGCGCCTGGGTCATTAAGTATTCTCAATGCTGAGATAGATAGATTTTTACCCAATAAGGGAATCAAAGATTATGGGGATAAGATGGGAAAGTGGAGTTGAGGTTTATCTCATCAGATCAGTCATGATCTCATTAAATGCCGGATCAGACTCGCCGTGCCAAATGGCCTAATTCTGCTCCTATGTATTATGGGGCTGGATTCTCCGATTTTGGGGCTCTGTCCGGAGGATCCATGGCCTTTTAAGTGGGAAAAATCGACATGGCCCCAGCACCGACCCTCCGACCGGTGAGGGGCAAGCAGACACGCCATGTAAAACGCACGTCCCCCGCGCGGTCAGGAACTCGGCCCATCAGGGCTGGAGCATCGGGGAGGGCCTTCAGGTAATGTCCTGAGGCCGTCCCAATGCGTGCAGCGCGCTCCTCAATGACACCATTTTGGTGGGGGCAGAGCATCCGAAAACAGGAGCCGCCCACGATCCGGGCGTAAAAAGGGATTCTCTGCCTGATTGCCAATTATGAAATCGGTGTTAGGGAACGGAGAATCCCGCCCATGGTTTTATGGTCTTAGTCATTCATTAACCTCTGTTGATTGACCACCAAGATGCATTTTGTATGGTGAACTAGACCTCTGATAAAGATTAACAACTAGTAATTTGTTCAGACCACATCAAATTCAGAATCAGTACTGATGTTCTCACAAAAAGGAACAATGACAGTAATTAGAATGTAATTAAAGTGCAATTCTATTAACTATTCTTGTACATGCAATGATGCTTATTTGTTCAAGTGTCCCTTCAGAATTGCCATGTAATTAGTACGCAGTTATTTGAGACTCTCCAGTTAGAGTAGATGTCTTCAAAGTCCTTAAATGAAGGCAATACGGAGGCAAGCATTGAAGTAAAGTATACAGAGTGTGTAGATAATTGGGGACTTGATTGAACTGGCATTATAATTGTTTCGCTGGCTAAAGCATAATGCATATGTATTAGGGTACTTTGAGTGCACAAATATCTTGAAACTCACCATGCTGTCCAATTTAATACTTACAATGTATTCATAATGCTTTTGCTTAGTCATAATTTCAATTCTTATTTTAAAGATCAGCACCACATTTGTTCTTTTCTTTTATTCAAAAACATGAACGTCAACCTATTAGTGCTCTCTTGATGTTGTCTTACATTTCCTCTTCGAGATGCTCTTGTTGCAAAAGGTGTTCACTAAATTCTCAGAATGGCACAAAAAACTTCAAAACATGTCAGTGGGTTCACAAAAACGTGATTACGTTACCGACATGGCATGTCATGATGGTGAAAATTACAACCAGTTTCCCTACCTCGCATATTCGATGGAACTCTAACATTGTGATCTGTCAGGAGTAGAGGAGCCCGATCAAATATATAAAACCTAAATGTATCTGTAGCCAGATGCACAAACGCTGCATTTTTTTGCCTGACTTCTAGGTTTCCTGATTAATTAGGGTGAGCGAGCTAGATAATGACCTTCGAAAGTCTATTTAGAGGGACTGTTAAAAGGGTCCTTTCCAGGCCTATTGTGGGCTATGGAGAGGGATACTCTTTCCTGTCAATGAGAGAAACAAATCTGCCTCACAGAGTAAGGATGTGATTGGATATCCAATGAAGAGGTTAACAGTAGGACTGTATTGCCACACACCTGGAAACAGTGCCAGGAATGGTTTAATGACCTACTTCGGGCAGGAAACGTGAGCACTTTCAGTTACATCCTAATGTGTCTATCCACTCAATTCTATCACTTTGTTTTCCCAAGCCTACGCCTGCACATTATTTCTCACACCAATTTACCTTGATATCATCTGACAGTGAAAATGATCATGTGCTCAATGTTCACTTTAGATCTTGGAAGTTCTAATTTGTGCCTTTAACTCACAAAGGCTATAGAGATGCAGATACAATAAAACTTGGCTTGCCAAAGCTTGTGAGTCCCTACCTGACCAATCAAAACCTGGCATGATTTGATCACAAAGATCCAGCAGGCCTTGTTTGCAGATCTGTCATCAGAGGCGAAGATATCCTGTGATCAGCACAGTGTGTATTCCGTGGAGACAATAAGTCAATCAATCTGGAAACCGACACTGCGTGTTTGCTCACAGGATGAAACTGTTATTAAGTAAAGGTGTTGGCAAAATTCTCCAGTCCCCCAGTTCGCTGGTGGCAGGATTATATCTTCCCAGTGCTTGTCAATGGGCTTCCCAATTGAAGCCACCCCATACTGCCAGGAAACCCGCGGCTAGAGTGCCCTGCTAGCGGGAAAAGGGAACCCCACCGCTCGGGAATCCCATCCGTTACGGTTGGCTTATAATACATAGTTGAAATTTATGGGCACCTATTCCAATAAGAGGATACACGGAAGGATTGAGAAGAGTATGGGGGTGGATTACACAAAGGATACCATGGGAAGAGGAAGTGGACAGTATTTTAAAGCAGATAACTCTGAAGCTCAACAACTACTCAGCAGGTGAAAGTTAATAAATTTGTTTATTGAACAACTATATGCAATGGAGGGCAGTGAAAGCCACCTTAGTACTTCACTCCTTGAGGCGTCAATGGCCGCCACTCCAACTGCTGCTCCATGTGTTTGGACCCGCGCTCCAACCGCTGCTCCGCGGGTTTGGACTAATTCTTCAACCACCGCTCCATGCACTCTGCTATGCTACCACAATTAACTAACCCCATCTTTTTATGAAAGGAACATTCCAATACCGATGCACATTGTTAAACACCGTAGTGACGCACATGTTGATTAAATATATGAGATGGAAAGTGGAAATCAGGAACCTCCAAAGTCATGAAAGTGCACTCTCAATACAAGTACTGTGTTACCCTTAGGCAAGGAAGCATGAATGAAGTTTCAGAACTTTTATGCAAATTTCTGCCTGTCATTTCTTCAGCCCTGAGTGGCCATGGTGCTGTTACTTTCATTGGCAAATTTCAGGAAGTACAGAAAGCCTCCTCTCTTAAGTATACCCACAGTTACGGTTGATAAGCCCTGTTAAAATAACTGTTAAATAAGTATTAGCACCTGAAATTGGCAACCGACTCTTCTGAAAGGGTTTTGTGCATGCATTCAAACATAATGCAGTTAAATGTGGATATTTCTGGGCATGCTGGTTTTTAAACACACTCAATTTCAGCGCCTTTGAATTGTTATCTATTCCTGAATCCATTTCCTTTCGCCTTTCCCCTTTCCTCTTTCCTCTTTTCCTTTCCTCTTCCTCCTTTCCTGTCTTTCCCCGCATTCCCTCCTTACCACCCTAAAGCTTTCTATAACGAATGTTGACACTGGGACCCGAATCATTGATTAGCAGATTAACAGGCATTAACAATTATCAGAATTACTGTAATACCTTAGACAGGGCCCTTGAGATTGGCCAATTGGAATTCAAGTTCCCTGATTAGTGGCCCAATCAGGGAACCTCTTCTTTGTATATAACAGGGAGTTTCAGATCCTTTGCACTCCCAGTGTAGATAGTAAGCTGAATGCACATAGTTGTACTGTTGTTGATTTTGTTGATGAAAGGGATTCTGGTGAAAGGACTTCTGCCTCTGTGGACTTATTGTAATTACCAAAAGAGTACTTAAGCTGTTAATTACTAAACTTGATTCATTGGCACTTAACGTGCAGAAGGAAGAAGAGCCTTTGATGTATTATTTGCTTAATTCTTTAGCTGTTTGCATTAAATCAAACTCATGGTACTGCAAATATTAATAAATCCTAGAGATGTAAGAATTGGGATTACAATCAATATTTTCAAAGTCACTACATTAGAATTATGACCATCTAAAATAAACACTTAAACAGAGTTGTTATGGGACAGGGTTTAGAGAACCCCAAAGTGTAGCATGGAGTTCACCTGACCCACAACTTTTAATAGATTGTGGTATGGGGAGCACACGGCCCACTCTACAGGTGTGGTACAGCAGAAATGGAAAAGTATTTTTTAAAGTAAAACAATGTTTATTCTATGAACTCAAGTTAACCTTTTTAAAACATACAGTGAACATCTTAGCAACCATCAATTCAAATACAACCCCCAAAGAAGACAACACTATGTAATCCTTAATAACTTCCCAAACAACATTCAGAAGACAAAAGAACCACCTTTTAACAGAAGCACATTAGGTTTACATTCACTACTGAGAACATTTATAATTCTGAATTCACCAAATGATAAAGAGATAGTCTTTTATGTTTGTTTCGATGTTACGCTGCAGGAAAGGATGTCCCGAAGCGTGGTACGTTGGCGAGACCATGCAGATGCTGCGACAACGAATGAACGGACATCGTGCGACAATCACCAGGCAGGAATGTTTCCTTCCAGTCGGGGAACACTTCAGCAGTCAAGGGCGTTCAGCCTCTGATCTCCGGGTAAGCATTCTCCAAGGCGGCCTTCAGGACGTGCGACAACGCAGAATCGCCGAGCAGAAGCTTATAGCCAAGTTCCGCACACGTGAGTGCGGCCTCAACCGGGACCTGGGATTCATGTCGCATTACATTCAGCCCCCACCATCTGGCCTGCGAAATCCTACCAACTATCCTGGCTTGACACAATTCACACCTCTTTAACCTGGGGTTACCCCATCTCTGGATCTGTGAAGATTTAATCACCTGCTAATGCTCGCATTCCAAGCATTGTCTGGCATCTTTGAATCTGTCTATATATATGTTTCTGGAACATACCTCTTCATTCACCTGAGGAAGGAGCAGCGCTCCGAAAGCTAGTGACATCGAAACAAACCTGTTGAACTTTAACCTGGTGTTGTAAAACTTCTTACTGTGCTCTCCCCAGTCCAACGCTGGCATCTCCACATCATAGTCTTTTATGGCAGAGAGATCAACAGTACACATGCTGTGTCTGGCTTCAGCTCCAACACTGAAAACGAAACTAAAACACACCATGCAGCAAACAGCCTAAAACGAACGTAAAAAGCTGACAGACAGCCCAGCTCCACCCACACTGATAAACACCCATTTCTCAAAGGTACATTTCATAAGTACCCATTTCTTAAAGGTACTCCCACATGACAGAATAAATCATTGACACCTATTTTATTAACTTTTCAATTGTCTTATGAATTATATAGCATGTCAGATTCCAATCAGTTTAACAATGAGAACTTTAAAACCCTAATAAAACAATCCTTCTTATCAAGTATAATTTTAATGACTTCACAGGCAGTTTGTAACAATCCTGTTCCCCCATACCCCAGTTCATAATTGTTTTATCGTGTAAATTGTTTGAAATGGAAACCGATATTGGTGTGACGAGGTTAACAGAGTACTGAGATTTTGGTGAATGACAGGACAAACAATGTATCTTCTCATGAATGAGATTTAAGGATTGAGAAATAAACAGAGAATGGACAGAGAAGGAGGGTGAATTAGTATGGATGAGCTCAATGTTGAATCAAGTACAGAAAAAGGAATAAAGTGAAAGAAGAAAGAAGAAAAAGGTTGAGAGGCGGTAGATTTAAAACTGAGATGAGGATTCTCCAGTCCCCCAGTTCTCGCAGAGGGCAGCGAATTTGTCGAACTCACTGCCCCTTAGTGTGGAGGAGTCTGAATCATTAAATGATTACAAGAAGGAGATAGATATATTTCTGATTTTTTTAAAAACAGGTTAAAGTGATATGGGGAACAGGCAGGGAGCTGGGATTGAGACCAGGAAGATCAGTCATGATCTAATTGAATGTCGGAGCAGGCTTGAAAGTCTGAATTGCCTACTTCTGTTCCTAATTCCTATGTCCCTGTGTGAGAAATGCAAAATAAGTTTTTTTTTTAGCCTGACATTATTAAACCTCCAACCGTAATTCACTAGTGAAGTAATAAGTCTCCAAATTTTCAATTTGTGGACTAGAGTGGTTGATTGACAGTCATTAACAATTATCCCATTGCTAAACGAGTACTTAAGATATTAATTACTAGACTTAACTTACTGAAACATGTGGCGGGATTCTCCAAGCGTCCGCGCTGAAATCGGGATTGGCACGGGGGTGGAGAATGGACGTCAAACCCGAGATCGGGTCCGACACTGCTCCCGCGATTCTCTGATCCCCAGAGAATTGCTGCCAATCGCGTGCGCGCGGTCGACGCAGCGCCGGTCGGGGGCCATTGGAAGAGACCCCCCTGGCGATTCACCCAGTGCAGCTGGCTGAGTTCCCGACGGCGTGGTTCTCTCATGGTTCCACCCGTCGGGAACTCGGTGTGGCGGCTGCGGACTCATTCCGCGGCCGCCCTGGTGGGGGCCGGGGAGATCATTCACGGTGGGGGGGGCCTCTAGGATGGCCAGGCAACCGATCAGGGACCACCGATCCGCGGGTGCGCACGATTTGGAGCGGGCCTATGCTTTTGGTGCGGTCTGCAGTGTGGCTCGGCCATGTCGCGCGGACCCCCAATTGGACGTGCAGGGCCCTGTATCGGCAGGCAGAGCTGCGAGGACTACCTCTGGGCCCTGCTCGCCCCCTGCAAATCGGAGACTCACCCTGGACATTCTCCAGGTATGTCCAGAGTGATTTGCGCGCGTTTTTTCATGGGCGTGGGGACATAGCCACATTATGGGAGAATCCTGCCCATGATTTGTCAGCAATTAATGTGCAAATACACAACTTCATGAATTTTATGAGGCGATTAAGTGAAAGATGTTTTTGTGAAATTAGCTGGAATGACACACTAATTCATCCGATGCCTCGCAATTCATGGGATACCCTGTTCTTGCTATAAGTTGTTGATCAATTTGAAAATTAATAACAATGTGAATTGTTCGCACGCCATTATTTTTTTCAATAAATTTTGGCACTGTGAAAACAAGAAACAAAGTAAAAGGGAAATGAAAAAGCTTCAGATAAAGAGAAAGTGTGATAAAGATGCAGAAGTGTTGAATAACAGCAAGTAAAAAAAGAAAGCATAACTGGATCAAAGACAAGAATATACAGCATTACAGCTTTCATAAAAATACCTTATTGTCTCTAATGGACTGAAGTGCTATGCATTGTAATTCTATTTTCTTGATGTTAGTGCAGTAATTTGCAACACTTTTCATCTGTCCTTGGTACATTGTCATGCTGAATTGCAATGTTCCTATTTTATATGTCTTTGCACCTTACACCACAATCCTCATTTCTACCAAGGTGTAAGTGGCTTTTTGCTCTCATTCTCATTGATGCCATCATTTCTACATTGATGACTGAATATTTGTAATGCAGTTATTATTGAGTATTTTCTATGTTTGAGATTTTTGTCTATCAGGACTAAACGAGGACAAATTATTTTCTTTATATTATTCTGTTCCACTGCTATGAATTGCTTTTTTTTCTGGTGGGTTTCAAATATAACTCTTAATTTTATTTTCTACCAACTTAAAGCTTTTAAAAATCTAATTTGACATCACCTTATCACTGCTTTGTTGATTTGTATTTGTGACAAAAATAAAATTAGCAATCTGTTTAGTATGTATATTAAACATGCCCCTAATTCCAAAAATGGATTCCAGAGAATCATAGAATTTACCAGTGCAGAAGGAGGCCATTCGGTCCATCGAGTCTGC